>NC_136906.1:57957695-58046319 GCF_949606895.1 Notothenia rossii | reverse complement strand
TGCCTACAAATAGCATAATAGGAGACCTTTAAGTCCAACATTAGGAAATAGCAGGCAAAATTAGTGTTTGGAAGCTGGTTTGTACCCATGCAGGAAACTGGCAGATCCATCACAATCACCTTCAGACTGTACATGAATGTTTCACTTTTTACTAGCCATGACCACAATTGTTCCCCAACCTTGACCAGCGGCTTTCATTGTCCAACCTTAACAATTGGTTTATTTTCCGCAACATTGTCACTGAACACAATTTTCTCTGCCTATAGGGTGAACTAGAACTGTATTTCCATAGGCGTAGACTTATGTGATTTATGTGCTTGGCCTTTTCAGTATACCAGTTTGATTAGTAAAGCACCACTTAAGTGCTCTAGAATTATGGACGAATGCTTTGCCACTCATGACGCCTTTGATGCAAAAAAACATTACAGTCAATTGTAAGATATATCCAACATAGTCTGTTCCCAATAAACATTCACTTCCAAACAAATCCCTCTCGTCTATCTTTTAAAATGACTTGTAATTGTTGTAAATCCATACTCACTCATATTATTATCTCGGATACCTGTTATCAAAACTGATTTCTAAACCATCTCATCAAGCATTTTAATTATTCCAGAAGCGGTTACGCCTGAAGTGAGAGGCTTAGATCAATTCCAGTCAATGCAATGCATCAATGGTTTGTGCTAGATCAGCAAAGAGGCAGGTGATCAGTTATATTGATAGTAGAGAACCTCTGAACCCTAAATTCAATCTAGCACCAGTCAAGTCTGGCAATGAAACTGGGCTGCCGGTACACAGTGATGTTATCAGTTGGACCTCAGCTGTGGAGCACCCATTTATAACAGCATTTGGAATTACCAAAAGTGAACGGTCCCGCAAGCCAACCTGTACACAGACACCATTAGATCACATAATCGCTAATGATGCCTGGATTAGCGTGTGTCATGGATCTGCCGCTATCCTTTAATGCAGAGGTTATTAAAGTGTATGAACGGCTGCCTTTCAACACTTTGTACTATAGGTCTGTGATTATAGGTTAACCCAACCGTCTACATGTCATCCTCTGCAGTCAGAGTGGTCCAAAGTCATTAAATGTTGATTGACGGGGGACAAAGATGAGTAATGAAGATGATCACATGGTCAGAAAGGTAACACAGATATATGAGACGAAGCCCTGAGAGCACCGTACTAGATATACCTGAGCATTTGTTGACCAGACCTCAGTATGAGAACACTCCCTTTATACGTGACTTGTATTTTTCTCCTGCATGCTGTTTTTTCTATTGTTTTTCACCGTTACCGGCAAGGAAGAGCATAAAGAACTCTTTGAAACTGAAGTATGTTATTATCTGTTGACAGGATTTCAAGAGGGCTGAAGATGTAAGGGTTTCATACTGATTTCTGTAAACATATCTGTGTTGTTGTGCTCAGCTGGTCTTTACTTCCGAGCTTGAGTTCCAGTCATGAATAAAATGTGCTGTATGGTTGGTGAACACAGCCTTTGTATCATAGAGATTTTAAAATTTGCAGAAAATGTACGGCTCCCAATGACATAAGCTCTCTTTTACTAAAATGTTTCAAAGGCATGTTTTATTCCTTTGTGATATTGTAATCGACCGTTCACTAAGCCTTCCCTAGATGGGCGATTGTCCAAATGCTATTGTCCATAGCAACGAGGCACGGCAGGCCTGTCAAGCTTTAGATTTCTCCACATGTTGGAGCAGCTGTGCATGGGTCTGTTACAGGCTGGTGTCTATTTACCTTTTCAAGAGTAGACATGTTATTAATGTATAAAACAGTGTGAATGTCTGTTAAAGTAAACTGTAAATATCAGCATGTCTGTATAACTAGCTTTCCATGCACCTTACAGTAGATATCTAACCTTGCATTCCTAGGGTTTGTTGAACCCCAGATAATATGGAACATAATGGAGGCATAAAAAACGTGTCAAATGTTCCTTCGTCCCTGTGTTCCCCAGCTCTTTATAGCCCATAATGAGAACCTGAAAAATGTGTTATCCAGCTCACTTAATATGACCACGAGCTATTGTGGGAACCTGTCCACGGGATTTTCGGTTCCCAAGCACTCGCTGTCAATAATTAGCCAACACTTGAGTCATGACATCCACAAAGGTCATAGCTTTATGCTTCCTTATGTGAAAACTACATTTTTGAATCAAATGCTCATATTTAAATGTAGCATCAATACTTATTAATCTAATTTAATCCTGTTTGTTTTTGCCTCCATCTAATTGATTTTCAAAACCACCTTTTTATTATAGATTTAACAAAAATGTCACTTATTTTTGGTATTTCTTTATATAAGATCCCACTTATTATATTACTGGGAATAAAAGCAGAATAAATATAAAAATAAATATTTGTACTCTTGTAATAAGAGTAGAAATTATTAGAGTAATTACAAAAAATTGGTTAAAAGATGATAACTTAACATAAAAAGAACAAAGGCCCCTTGGAAGAAATTATTACACTAACAATCATGGATTTGCCGTATCAACTTCATTAAAACTTTATTAACATGCCTAAACTCAGTAATTCACTAAAAAGAGATTTTTTTGATGGAGCCTCGTCATCTCCCCATGGTCAAACAATAATATGTACAGTGTTAATAGTTTACTGTATTATTAGTGTTTAATATTACTGCTATAACAATCACACATTGAGTTCATTGTTGTGCAATGTTAAAATCAGACCGTTGTTTTTTTAAATAGTCTGAATGAAAACGGCAGCTCTCAGGTGAACTCATATGAAATAAACTGCTGATTCCTCACACACACAGTAGTCTGTTGTTTCTATGCATAAAATAGTGAGAAACATACCTCTGGTTAATAATGATATAACTTAATTTCTCCATAAAAGCTGGTGGGTTGAAAAAGCAATACGGGAGGTGAAAAGAACTATATTGTAGAATACAGAAGAATTGTGATGCCGTGGCTTCATCTGAAAACTGAAAGCATACGTTACACTTATGGCCCGGGACACACATATTTATTTAGATATGTTTTAAATAAGTTTAAATAAAAGGCTGGAGTGTTTCTTGCTCTGCCAGGTAGGCTACAACAAGTGGGATTTATCTTTTATTACTATACTGTAGCATATTGTTTTTTATTCCGACTGTCAAGGATATAATCATATTCTGCATTGAATAAGATACATTTAATCATTTAAAAAAAATCCTATTTTGTTTGTATTTAACGAAATAAATGTTGTTTAATCCACGTGAGTTTACAACTACAAGAATAATCAGTTTGTTTTTGTATCACATCCGACGGGAGGAAATGCAGCATGGCTCTCACTACCGATTTGTAATCATAATTTATTCATCATCTTCACGATCATTTATGTTTATGTTCGCCGAATTGACATGAAAGCACTAACAAATATTAATTTGCTTTATCAAAACTTTATTAACGTGCCTAAACTCAGTAATTCACTAAAAATAGGTTTATTTAAATTTAATTACAGTTTATTCTTGCCTCGCTTCTGAAGCAAGACGCTTGGAAGACATGTGCTACCAAGCAAGCGTACTCGACATTGAGAAACACCCCCTGTGGTTTTTGTGTATTTTTGTTTTGAATGAAGCGCCATCTCATGGTTAAATCATGAAATTGAACAAATGGGGACATTTGGCAACGCCCTCTTAGGAAATAGTGGGAGGGCTTTAAACTCCCAGCCACTGGGATCCCAAACCAGTCTCACAAAAAAACGTGTAATAACTAAGTTGGTCCACAACGTAGGACGTAGTATTTCTACAAAAACGCCTCTGAAATTGTAAGATCCCTACGTTTTTTTTCACCATTCATTCCAATGGCTGGCGTCTATGTCCCGTGATCTTCACATTTCTCCCTGCAGAAAAAAAATACATGGCCGAACTTCGTTTTATTCTCGGTGTAAAATGCCTATTTTAAAGTTAGTTTGGCCATTAAAATGCGTTTTGATATCATTTGATGCTAGAAACATGAGTTGTTATTTCAGATTATGTGTGCAGTGGATGTACATGATCTTTAGTTTGCTAGTTATTACGAATATTACTTCAGGAAATTGTCTATACAACGTTTTCATTGTTACCAAGGTGGTTGCTAGGGACGCTGCTATCGATATTATTTCTGTTATGTTGTGTAAAATGGTGTTATCTTTATTGCTAACCCCTTCCCCGTCAATGTATAGTGTTGGTCCACAGCGCAAACGTATTAGTTTAACAAAATCTGCATCTAAAATTGTGGCATATGCTTTGTGCCGAGAGATGGGAGTCGGAGGCGGGGTATCAAAGGTACAAGCTAGACTTTTATTTAGCATCTCAAAACCAGACCGGCGGAGACAGGAAGTCCGGCTCACTAAAATGTCCGTGCAGAACAATACCCTAACCCATAGTTCAGTGGGTGAATAATGTCAATCACCACAATAGATACGTTATTTTCCCCTGTGCAATTCTCTATTTACTCAACAATAACACATAATTATCCTTGTGTTTATTTATTTGTTTGATTAATAAATACAAGTTTGAGTCCGTCAGGACCGAGGGTCGGAGCAGCTCATTTGCTTTACAGAATATTACACCCGGAAGTAAGTATTCTCTCCGCTTCGCTTGACAAACCCCGTGATATTCCTCAAGCTCTGTGATTGGAGACTGTGCTCCGAGGGTTGCGCCGAGTGTCGAACAGCACTTGAAATGGGATGGAACCACGGCAGACTTTCCAAAACTGGATTTGAACGGGTCCACCCCGTCCCCCCCTCCCCCACTCCGTCCCCAGAACTACACATGCTGGCTATTGTGTTTCGCAACATGTTCTCTATCTATGGCACGTCTCTACTGTAGTTTTAAAAGACGTTTTCATATTTCCCATAATAAGAAGTTGCCAGTATTAAACTGTGTACATCCCTGGAGGTGTAGGGGATAGGAAACACTCAAATTTAAAATATATAATTAATAAATGGGTGAAAATTGCTTGTGCCGATAATGGGCAGCATTAATATATACCCACATGACAGCTAAGGTCAGAAGAGCTTTATTTAACAGCTGGTCTTATGTCTGTGACCCCTCCTGTTGTTAATTGATAAGCCTGAAACATGCACTTGTCAAGGTTCAGAGGCACATTTAGCAAATATGGCAGTAGCCATCGATCATCTTAAGATAAGATATACTTTATTGATCCCAAGTTGGAAACATTTGCGTTACATCAGCATGTGTAACAGTTGTAAATATGCAGTGGTGTTTATTTGTAAATCATTTAGTATAATCACACAAATTCTGTGTTTCATATTTAATAATTCTGTGTTATTTATTTACTGATTGTTCAATACCTGACAAGGCCGGAGATGAAAGGATACCGACACATATGGGTCGCAGGTTCCTCAAGACATCTATCAATATTTGTGTATACCTCAACCATTAAACTGTCATATTCTGCACATTTCTTATACTATCTACATACATCTTATATAAGAGTATAATACATATGTATAATATCAGTTAAAATAAGTGCTTCAACCTAGTTAACATTGCTGGAGGTATACATAAAGTGTTTCATTCATTGCATAACTACACCGTCTGTGTATGTCAATAAACCTTAGAAAATCTTGAAATCTTGAAAGGGATGTGTAAAATAGTCATTATATACAGTCTTTAATGAACTATTAGTAGAGAATAACGAGTAATGAATATACTTTATAGGGATCCTATTAATATCTAATAATAAAAATAATGAAATTCAATAACATGCTTTAACCACTATGTGTCCCTTTATATCAGGAGTGCACGTTTATGGTGTAAATACAGCCTATCTACCAATTGGATCAAATATAAAAGTCAGCCGAATTAGTGTTGATACTATGAGGAGATGTATTGTGTGAAAATAAATGTAAGATGTTGTTTAATTGCTGATATATTTATGATCCACGTCACGTTTTCAGTGTTGGCGGTAGTTCCTCATGTTTGTCTTGAAGTCTTCTCATCAAGGCTCTATAAATAGAGAATTACAGCAGATATGTAACATTTAATGCAGCCGTGTATTACAATGCCGTTATGTGATGACCTCCAAAGAGAAAAGCAAGCAAACTCGGAATAAAGTGTTTTCGGTCTGTTTCCGGTATTTGTTTATGACGATGTGATGTGAGATGTGACATGTGAGCCCCATTTATTTTCCTCACAGACAGCAACAAAAGTCCGAAATGATACGATTTTAAATAAAAGCAATAATCGTGGCTTGATATTGAGTAAGAACATGTTTTTATGAACCACACAGCTTCCGGTCTTCCTATAACACTTAATGCCGTGAGACTACCAACAGAAATACATTGCTTTTTAAAATCGTGATGTGCAACATGAAAAAAAAGGGGAAAGACTACCAATAGAAATACATTGCTTTTAAAATCGTGCTGTGCAACACGAAAAAAAGGGGAAAATCGTGTTGGTGAACACGAATCAATAGATAAAAAATCGTGTTGGTGAACACGAAATGCCATGAGACTGGGTTGGTATGCCACCCTTTTAGATGCGGATCTTGTTAAACTAATACGTTTGCGCTGTGGACCAACACTATACATTGACGGGGAAGGGGGTAGCAATAAAGATAACACCATTAAACAGTTACACAACATAGCAGAAATAATATCGATAGCAGCGTCCCTAGCAACCACCTTGGTAACAATGAAAACATTGTATAGACAATTTCCTGAAGTAATCTTCGTAATAACTAGCAAACTAAAGATCATGTACATCCACTGCACACATAATCTGAAATAACAACTCACATTTCTCGCATCAAATGACATCAAAACGCATTTTAATGGCCAAACTAACTTTAAAAAAGGCATTTTACACCGAGAATAAAACAAAGTGCGGCCATGTATTTTTTCTCTGCAGGGAGAAATGTGAAGATCACGTGACATAGACGCCAGCCATTGGAATGAATGGTGGAAAAAAACGTAGGGATCCTACAATTTCAGAGGCGTTTTTGTAGAAATACTACGTCCTACGTTGTGGACCAACTTAGTTATTACACATTTTTTTATGAGACTGGGTTGGGGATCCGCTGGGTTTTTGGTTGGAATTCGCTGGGTGGAGTCTTATTAGCTACATCTGTACTCCCTATCAAAGAGTCTTATGCATGGAGGTACATTCTCTTATAGTATTTCCTCACTATGTGGAAGCTGTTTTTTTTTTACCAGAATAGGGTTTCGCTAGCGGCTCTGTTCTGCACTTTATTGGATTTGGGAAGGTTTACTCTTCAGCAACACTGTGTAAACTCATCTATTATCTGAGATAAAGTTATGATCCCAAAGCACATCGGTTAGACCTCATCTTTATAGCCTTTTTCTCTTGTGAAAATAAAAGGTTAAAAAGGCAGTTTCAAAATATGAACAAAAGCGCAACAACTGTGTGCTTGTCCAAGTCTGTTTACTTTGCTAAGATACAAATGATCTTTGATTTGTCCTCATCATTCTTAATATGTTTATTTATTTATGAATTCTATATGGTTTAGTGCGTGAGGGTGCTAATGTTGATTAGCTGTAGCCTCATATTTTTGATATGGTGTTTATGTATTCTCATTGTACAGGTGTTTACGTTTAAGAAGAGACTAGACACATTAGAGAGTATACTGTGACCAGCATTTTTGCTATCAGGCATAAAAAGTCTGCTAACTACACTCATTGCTGGCCAGAAACATGCATTTGCCTCCCTTTTTTTAAATCAATGTTTACAACAATACTAAAAATGTACATTAACATTGACTGACTTCAATAAGTCAGTGAGGCTGGACCGAGCGAACAATTGTCCTGATTTCCCTTTTTGTAGCAACACTGTATCATTAATATTTTATACATTTTATGCTTGATTATAAACAATCGCACAGTAAAAGGAATGTCCACCTTGGTGTTTCCAGGATATCTCGCCAATGCAGAAGACGATCGATCCAACTGCTATAAAGGATCTGTTGGTGTGGGCATGAGTATTGGCTTCACCTTAATTCACTTGTTGGGGAGTTATTTTCATGGTTAGACTGAAAGTACATCCATCAGCCAACACACACACACATAAACCAGACACACAGTCTCACCCCCCACTTGCAGAGCGGCACAGGTTGTCTCCACACATGTGAAAAAAAACCACATCCAATACTAATCAAATAAATATGTTTAAGTGCATTTCGGCCCTCCGATTTATCAGCTGGCTCCATCCAAAGAGCAGCTGATAGTGCTGTGCACTGCACTTTGAGGCAGGGGGCTAGCATCGACACACCGTGGGCGCCCATTTCACGCCTGCCCGGTTCAGGGCTAATGAGTGCCGTTAGCATCTCAGAAGTGGGCTAGCACATTAATCGAACATCATTAATTCCAGCGCGATTCATTTTGTAACCAAATCACTGATCAAAGTCCATTTGAGATGCTTCTAATGGGTCTGATGGGAAAAAATAGATGCCCTGACGATGGGGCTCTGCGTCTCCGAAAAACTAATTATTTGGATTCCATATGTGTCGGTATCCCTGATTAGATACAATGATTAGATGTACGGTTCAATATCATCTTCCATTCGTGAATGAAATGATAAATCTCATTCTATGATTGGCTAAACAAAGCTGTAGCCGATTGTGATGTCGTCACGTCTTCCGATGCACGCACTGGAATGCCAAACATTTGTAAAGCCTGTTCTTGAGGTATCCACATATTATTGCCTTTTTTATACATAAATACATATAATATCAAAACCAGTATTTTCTCAAAGATTTGATTGAAAAGAACTATCCACAAAAAGATGAATTTTGTATGGAAATCATATTTACCACATATTAAACGCACTGCGACTGGTACCCATGATGTACTAGCAGGTGCAGATAAACACTTTGTGGGATATACATTTACATTCATCAAAATGCATTGAGCTGAATGGATTTCCTACCTCACAGGATATCACTTTGAATATGTTTGGATTTCTCATTGTTTACATGCATTTTTGTATGCGGGCAATCTCCTTTTTCCTAGCCTACTTCTATCTATTTAACATTTCTATCTATCGCTCTTGGTGCATTATTGTCCCCAATTGTCAATCAGGGAAATATTGAGCCTTGCATCCACTACACATTTGCATCAACCGCCCTCTGTAGTTGGCAGAATGTGTGTTTTGTTCTTCAATTCATTCCGTTCATGGTTGGAATTTCAGGGCACAAGATGAAATGAACGGCTGTATAAGAGCCAAAAATATTGAATATTGGTTATGGAATGGAATAGGTTGTTATTAATGTCAATTAATTGTGGTCCGCACACATGGTTAAACAAGCTGCTTGACGATGTGATAGCCTCAGCTGGTACAAAAGAGTCCTGCTGACGATACTGTGTTCATTTTGGTTGTGAAGCTGCACCGCAGACACATTATGAGTTTAAGTTGTTTATAATATTTGAACTAACAGTCTCCATCATCGTCTGGTAACACACTTTTATTTGTGTTAAAAGAAGAGAACAGTGAAGAAAAGACATGTAAAGCATAACATGGAAATAAATGTACCGAAGCAAACAAATAATATCTCTCTGTGTGATGTGTGAGTGCGTCGGCCAGGCGCAAGACCTAAAGACAGAAAGGAGCAAAAACGAAGTGGGAAAGATGCTCTTTTAGGCCATAAAACTAATTTAATTACTTTGGGCTTTTTGCCAGTTAACTATTTATTTATTTGGATAGCTAGTATAATAGGCATTTTTGTATAACATACTTCCATGTAAACGTGTTTTGTTGCAACAGGACATCAAAATAAGGAGAAGGGCATCCCAGCTCTAACTTGCCAATATGGAATTACAATTCTTACGAAATGCATTTAGAAATTCTTTCTCAGAAGATTAATTCAGCAGCGGAGCAGCAAGAATGCAGCCTTAACATTCTTCTGGACCCGTACAATGGCCGCATGTGTTTGTCCTATCCTCAGCCTCATACATTTCCCAAGTCCATTGATGTGTATGTCCTGTTGCCTGCCTAAGATGACAGAGATGGCACGGTACCCGAAGACTCCGCACTGCATTCCAATGGCCATTCATTGAGTACCTGCCCGTCATCTCGTCCCTGATTGATGACATAATTAGAGACGGGCCTGTTTGATGGAGATGCCTGGCAAACTCCTCTGTCTGCTGGCCTTTGTGTGGATGTGAGGCCCCGGTCCCTTGAGCTTTGGTCTATCGCTAACCTTGCCTCAGCGCGAGCAGTATGCCTTCATGTGTCTGTGCACGTCTGTGTGTGCACGTCTGTGTGTGTGTGTGTGTGTGTGTGTGTGTGTGTGTGTGTGTGTGTGTGTGTGTGTGTGTGTGTGTGTGTGTGTGTATGGATAGTGCTCCCCGGTCCTGCTCTCCTTAACAATGAGCATGGCTTCAAGCTTGGGGAAGCTGATTAAATTAAAGTGCCTCACAGGCAATCATGCCAAGGTCAAAGAGATGCTGTGCAAACTGCTTTTGGCACCAACTTTCCTCGGTGTGCGGAGACGCTTATCAGCAGATGTGTGTGGTTTGTGCTCGGCAGTGGCTGCACAGTCGCATAACATGGAAAATTGAATTGTCACTGTTGATTTTGCTTCTTGCATATCAGGGGGGAAATGAGCTTTCAACAATAGCACAATATGAGGTCCTGGTCTGTGGCATGTTCGACAAAGACCCCAGGCAGCCTGAGAGAACGGATCACTGCCTGCTTCTGTCCGTCACTCATACGATTTCTTCTCAGGTGAGAAGATTACCGTTAGCTAACATGTTGTTTAATAGATTTAAAGGTCCCCTATTAAACTGTTTTTCTTTAATATATTATAGGTCTCAGATATATACAAACATGTGAAGTGTTTTTGCTCCAAATATCAAATAGATCATTGCAGCATCCCATAATCCCCTCTGTATCAGCCCTGTTTCAAAAGTGCTGATTCTCTGCCTGTTATTTTAGATGAAAATAAGGTGCCACTCCCCACGCCCCTCTGAGAGATATTTGGTTAAAAAGAACACAATGGTGCTCTAGTACCTCATTCACAACAACGCCACTCCGGTTCAATCTCCGTGCTAGAGCTTTTCAGGTTCAGAACCGGTTCTTCGGTTTAGCTCCGGCTCTTTTCACACTGCCCAGAGTCCGATTGGTGCTGCGTCATTGCGTCATCGTTTGCGTCATGACGTAACCGTTTGCGTGCCTGCTTAATAAAGCCAAAGCGCGCGGAAACCCCTCACAGCTGACACCGACAACAACAACAATGGCCGATTGTGCTCCAGCTTCCTCTGTACCTCTTCGGAAGACCAGATTCCCTGTAGGTAGCTGGTCTCTTCAGTGGACCATTGCTGCTTGTTAAGTTTCTCCATTGTTGTGTACAAACTAGATAAAACGCCGGCTTTTTGTTGTTGTTCAGGAGTTGATCCCGCCCCTGCCCCTACCCCCGCCTCGACGTAAGCGTGACGTATGCGGCGCTTTTGCTCTAGCCGGAAAACATTTTGGTGCTTGAAACGAACCAGATTCCGGAGCTAAGAGGCTGCTCCGCTGCGGTGTGAAAAGGAAAACCTGTTGCTTTTCAAGCTCCAGCTCCGAACCGGCCCTGAAACACCGTTGGTGTGAATGAGGTATAGGAGGAGATTCAGGTGATAAGGTGGGGGGTGGGTGTGTTACCTTGGTTGGTTATTGACGAATGGTTACACAAGCCAACAAATCGGTATGACATCATAAAGTGGCCAAAATCTGATCAGCTCATTTTCAGACAGGTTTTTATCTAAATGGTTCAGGACTAAAAGTGAGCAAATATTTTTTCCTGAAGCTTTCAGAATCTCTTTACACAGAGGGGATACATGTTTATGTATAAAAGACATGAAAAAGTGGATTTTGCATAAAAGGTGACCTTTAAAAAATGCAGAGGCTTCTATGCAGTGCACAAAGGCTCACTTGATGGATACATGAGAATACATTGATATGTAGTGAGCTACGGCCTTTGTTCGCAGTCACCAGATCTCAACCCAATTAAACACCTTGTATATGAGAGCGATGTGATAGACAGCGCTCTCATTATCATCAAAACCCCCAATGACACAATATTTTGGAAGAATGTTTAACTTAATTTACTGTCGAGATTTAGAGATTATTAAGATGTATTTAGGATCGGGATAAAAGTACATGAATGAATTCAATATTTATTTGATTTAAACCAAACTCCATTGTCAATTCTATTAATGTTGGGCCTTATTTTGAAAAAAGTTATTCAATGTATTTTAATGTAATTATTACCTCTCTGTATGGTAGCTTCATTGTTAATGTATAGGTACATCCTTCCTTTATTTGTATTTAAATGACCTGCCTACACACAAGGATTAATTATATTATAATTATAATAAATAACAACAACATAAGGCTACTGTTTTAAAAATCAATATTACATTAATTAATTCCAACAATTACATACATTTCTTTGTCTGTCCCTTTATTTCCCTTCGTAGAATACTACAAAAGGGCCAACATTTCTCATTTACAAGCACGAAAAGCAGGTTAACAAAAGGTGTTCTTTATATCTGACCGTCTTTTCATTGATAATTTCCACTTTGTTGCAGGACTGCACCTACACACAACAACCAGCACCAATCAACGAGCACAAAAACAACAACAACAATTATTCCACAATCACTCAATGATAAGCAAGATTGGCCAATCAAATTTGACAATGTAAATTATTAGTTGGGCACACCCTATATACATACACATATATTCACAAATACAACTATCAATACTTTGATAGTAGTAACTCCAACATCAATGACGAGTACTAAAAGTGAATCCAGAGCAAGGTTATTGAAAAGAACCAATCATGTATGAATGCAAGAAAAAAGAGATGGACGTCCCTCCCAGCAAAGAAATCGGGAATCAGAAATGGAAATATTATAGCACAGCTGTAGATCTGCCTGGAGGAGGCCATCCTCACTAATGAAGTGTCTGCTGGAGAAGGGCATCAGGAGGGGAGGCCACCAGAAGGTCTGGCAGCCCTGACGGAGCTGCATACGTACTGAGGGTCAGATTTACTAAGGTTACATATTTTGTACATTGAAGCTGTAGAAATACAACAACAAAGGAAAGAAGCAAGTTGTGCAGGTGAGCTATAAAACCTCTGGTGGCTTATGGATCTCACTTTAGGCAAAAACATGTCCTGTATTATGGTTATGTAAATACCAGTTTGGCTGGAAAATACTCTACAAGGCAGGGGAAGGGAAACAGGCTGAAGCAAAATGTTATAAATGAAAAAAACAAGGTTAATGTACAGTACATCTACTGTATGTTCTAATGTTATCTTTGAGTATTGAGTTGCTTGAAGATAGGTTTGGTTTTATGTTGTGGCCAATCTGCAAAACCTTTTTGGTAAGATGAATAAATAGCTAGACAAATTATTATTTTGGTAAGGGCTACAAGCTAGACAAATTATTATTTTGGTAAGGGCTACATTGAGCCACTGTATATTACAGTTTTAATAAACACTTACATTTTGATAATCTATCGCTAACAAACTGAATATGACTCTTCTTTTAGAGTTTCGTACATTAGGACCCATGAGACCTGGTTAGATTTCAGCATTTATATTTAGAACATTTTTGTTTTTCTCATGTAAATATGTGAACGTTACTTGCATCAAGTTAAATTACGCTATGTGACACTATGTAACATTACATTACATTACGTTCTGACTTAATCAGAGATAACGTTGGCCATTAGTACACAGAAATATGTAGGATTTAAAAATAAACTGGGATAATTGGAAAAAACTAATGCAACCAGGTCATTAATATAAATGAGCAATAGGAGTGATCCCAGAAAATGCCCCAAACACATCAAGTAGACGGGAGGGCGGGAAAAATAGGATTCATGTTTAAAGAGGATGATTTGCATAAAAACTGATGCGAAAAGGATGCATAAACACAGTACAGATGGGATTAACAAGGTTAAAGAAGCGTTTAATACAACCTTATATATATATAAAGATTACTTACTGTTAATGAACATCACTTGCATTACTGTTACACAGATCCATATTCACACCATCTTCACCTCCATCTTCTTCTTTGATTTGTCTCATACCTTTCTTATGAACGTTTTAATTTCCATTTAATGTATAAATAAAAACATATAAGCTTTATCTTATAATTCTATATGTGTTATGTTGAGCAACACTTTCTCTCAGGTGCAAATAAATATTTCATGATGTTGTGATTTCCCTTCTGAGCTTAATGATCTCGCAGAAACAGCATCTTTGAACTGTAAAAAAAAACACCAGCTCCACTGTGGTAGAAGAAGTTTTATGCTGTGGGGATACTTCCCTGTGCTAAGCCGTGGATGGCTTGTGAAAAGAAAAAAGATCAATTGAATCGAGCAAAGCTACAGAGAAATAATGGCAGCGAGTGTGTAAGAGAACTTCTGAGAGGATAAACAAAAAGGCAGAGCCACACAGAAAGGCTTTCTGTGGCCAAGCCCATACCTCAATCAAACCCAGAATGTGTGGCTGGACATGAACACTGTTCACTTGCATCGTGCAACTTCACAGAGCTCAAACAGCTTGGCAAAGAAAATGGGGAAAACCTGCGGAAATGGAGACATAGAGTCCACACACAAACACACACACACACACACACACACACACACACACACACACACACACACACACACACACACACACACACACACACACACACACACACACACACACACACACACACACACACACACACACACACACACACACACACACACACGCAGCACAAGTTGCGAAATGCTGCCAATAAGGGGCCTCTGCTAAATATTGACCAGAAGTGGGTGAGTTATGCAATCAATTGTTTTATGTTTTATCCTTGGCCTTAATTTAGATCAATATTTAGAGATTTCTTTTTACTTTGAGTTTTCTGCATTCATCATAAAAAGCTTAAGGACACTCACTGCAAGTCAATATTTAAGAAAAAGAGGGAGAGCAAGAGGCAGTCAAGGATGGCCTCCCCCTGAAAACCCCTGTATGAAAGTGCTGTAGTTGCCCTATAAAACCTGGGAATGAGTCAGCATTTTCTAATGACTTTTTTCTAGTCTCGAAGTAAATTGTTTTTTCGTTTATATGCCTAAATTAAATTCTGCTGTTATCACAAGCTTAAGAGATTTTCAATTGTTCTCCAAGACAACAACAAAATCCCACTCTAAAAAAAACCTGTAATATTTCAGCAATTGTTGATTCAGGTGTACATGTCTTAAAGATTCATGGATTATTTTTAGGTTTTCATTAGATGCTTGAAATATGTTCTATTGTTATTGCAAGATTTGGAAATTGTTCACATTTTGGTTCTACTGCTAAAAAGTAGAACCATCTTTTTATTTTTTTCCTCTACCGATGGTGTTTCAAGTGTCGTTTAAGACACTTGAAACAGTATTGCTGCTTAAGAAAATGTGCAAGAGCATTCATTTTGTTTGTCAAAGAGCCTTTTTTCTAGACTATTCCAAAATCAAACTGTAAACACCCATTGGCCCTTTGTCAATGGAATCACACCAATGCTAACTTCTGGGTTGGCCTAAAAAAAATATTTCATCCATGCAACACTCTATTGGCACTGTATGTCAATACAGTGCTATTAAAAAGTGAGCCATTTTAATAACTGTGGAAACCCTTCTACTTCAGTAATAGCAAATCATCCAACCTAATGTCACTTTAATAACAATCCATTCCTCAGCGGCTTGGCACTTTTACAGAATAATTGGAGTGCTAAAGTGTGTCGAGTACGGTTTGTTTACTTGTTCGCAGACGGACAACATCATCAACCGAGTGTCAGACTAAACAGATGACTGAGAAACAGAAAGAAAACTTTGAGCGTGACAGAAAGAGTAAAGCGTTGACAGGGCTGGATGAGTGATATCCAATCAGCGGCTGGCTTATGTTCCTCGTGGTTTTCAGGGATGTCTGTGGCTAATGACTCACCATTGGAGTGCCTCCACGTCCCAAGGAGAGACTTGGATCCGTAGGCCAAGCTTGAGCGCTATCAGATGCTTGTGTCTGAACACCAGTGGCGTCTGCAGCATATGCTTAATTGGCAGTTTGAGCCTCTGCTCTGCTGTCTGTGTTCCAAGTCATTAACATGTAATGTGCACTTTGGACCCCGGGCCCATAAGAAGCATTCCTAACCCGCCATAACATTTAAACAGCTTTGAGCCACACTTTCCCCAGCTGTGAGACAAAGGGCTTCTGCTTTTTATCTCGGGTGGACTCCTCTCCTGTCATGCCGTATGAACTGTCACCACCTCTCTGCAGCGGTCCTTTTTCGCGAAGCGTTCTCATGGGATCTCGCTTCCCGTTCAGGCCACGGCTGGTTTTTGTCTCAGTAACTTAAAAAAGGGGGGAGAGTGAGGATTGTTAACAGCTTGTTTAACATGTCTGTTTAATTCAACACCACTCTCACCCCTGTGCTGATCTCAAATACAATGTTCATCTTCTCCAGTGCTAATGGCACTCTGCTTCTAATGTCCAAATATAAAGAGGAATAGAGAAATAAATTCATAATGTTTTGCCTCGCTGTGCTGTCGGCCGATGTACGACACTCTAATGAGCTCCCAATTTAAACTAAAATGTTTGTTTGGTACTACGGGAATTTGTTCCTACGAAAGAGGAAGTAGAACAGGTTCAATGAGAGGATATGAAACTGTGAACAATAGTTCAAGAGAACATGACAGGCACTTTTTTTGTGAGTCAATGTTCCACAAGTTAAAAGATATTCCCGACAAGTTCTATGTTGTCAGGAGGTAGTCGGAGGCTAATGGAAACAGCAGTATTTCCTGTTTATTTCTTGCAGCCAAGGACTGAACTACAAGATTAAAATGATGAATTGTGAAAACAACACTAACTGTTGCTACCACCAAGTACACACATTCCTGCTTGCCTGTATTGTATTTACATCTTGTGAAGACTTTAGAGCTCATTATAAACACTTGCAAACTCCAGGTGTAACAAAACAATGATAACATGACAGTAAATGAGCTTAAAGCAAGGAGATATTCTGTAGCAGTCCCAACCCAGTCTCACGGCATTTCGTGTTATAGTCACGACATTTAATCTATTGATTTGAGTTCACCAACACGATGTTCCCCTTTTCTTTGTGTCACACAGAACGATTTTAAAAGCAATGTACCGTAATTTTCAGACTATAAGCCGCGCCTTTTTCCCTATTTTTCGACGCTGCGGTTTATATAACGGTGCGGCTAATCTATGGATTTTTACAGCTAACGGCCAACACCTTTAACTCTATGGGCTCTATGGCCGGTCCGCGGACCCCCACCTTTAAGCGGCGGGTTCCAGCAGGAAAAGCTGGAGGCCGGAAAAGAGTGAGACAGGTAGCGCGCAAAAGTAAAAGTGGAACCGAGAGTGGTATGCCGCTGCTTCGGCTTATATTCAGGTGCGCCTTATAGTCCGAAAATTACGGTATTTCTATTGGTAGTATGTTTCCTGCCTTCACCACGTCTTTTTGTCCGGTCGGTTCTTGGAAGACCGGAAGCTGTGGGGTTCATAAAAATATGTTCTTCCTCAATATCAAGCCATGATTATTGTTTTTATTTTAAATCGTATAATGTCTGACTTTTTTTGCCGTCCGTGAGGAAAAGAAATTGGGCTCAGAGCCTCAGATTATTGAAATCTGTATTTTTGTAATCTTTTTTTCCTTCTAATTTGTTATTCTTTTCTAAATAACACACTGTTATTTACTCACCAATAACACACAATTATCCTTGTTTTTATTTATTTGTTTGATTCTATAATCTCTGGCTTTTTTGCCGTCCGTCAGGAAGTGAATTTCAAAGTAAAATAACCGGAAACAGACGTAGGCCTATAAGGGACATTTCGAGCATCATTGCGATACACACCCACTGAACTGATTACCCAAGATCCTCAGCCATGGTTTAAGCTCAATATTTGGATGTTTTAGCCGCAATGCATGTTGGGATATGGTGTTAATGCGATATGAAATCCGAAAAACATTTAGGAGTTTAGGATGGCTGAAGACACTACACTACCCATAATCCTCAGCTATCGTTTGGGACTACAGTCCCATTGACAAACCCTGTGATTAATCTTCAAGCTCTGGGATTGGATGTTGGAGTGCCAGTGCGCCAAGATTACGCCGAGCGTCAAACTGCTCTTTGAAATGGAACAAAACCACGGCAGACTATTCAAAACTGGACTCGAACGGGACCAGCCCTACCAGAACTACACATGCTGGCTATTGCGTTTCGCAAAATGTTCTATGGGACGTCTCTACTGGAAACGTTTTCGTTTTTCCCACAATTAGAAGTTGCCAGTATTAAACACATTGGTGTTTATAATTTAAAACATATAATTAATAAATGGGTGAAAATTGCATGTGTCCATAATGGGCAGCATTAATATATACCCACATGACAGCTCATTGTTACTTTGTAATTCTACTCCACTACAATTCAGAGGTTAACCTGGTATTTTTACTCCACTACATTTATTTTGGTTACAGATTCTGATTAATTATGTGAAATATAAACAACCCTTAAAGCAGACTTTAGTTACACCTGAGTAAAATTCAGGGAAGGTGATTGTCAAGTGCCAACAATCAGGAGAGATATTTGATAGTTGGTGCTTGAGAAGACTAAAAATGTATCTTCAGAACAATAATAAAGTATATTCATTACTCGTTATTCTCTACTAATAATTAATTAAAGACTGTATATAATGGCTATTTTGCACATCCCTTTCAAGATTTCAAGATTTTCAAAGGTTTATTGACATATCGTATACAAAACTACGTCTGCATTACAAGACATCTATCAATTTGTGTGTATACCTCCACCATTAAACTTATATATTCTGCACATTTCTTATACTATCTACATACATAAGAGTATAATTAATGTGTATAATATCAGTTAAAATAAGTGCTTCAACATAGTTAACATTGCAGGAAAGCAATATATTAGACCTTAGGTAATTTGTCAGGCTTAATATTTATCTGTAGATACCCCCAAGGCTTTTTTCTTATTTAAAAGTAGACCTTAACCTAAAGTATCATTTAATGTTTAGATAAAGGTTAATCAGTTTATCTGTTTTGCACCTCCTCCTATTAATATCTTTGTACATCCAGCACTAAACTGTTTTATTGTAGAGATCACTTATAGTATCTTATTGATTTTTTATATTCTATATTTTTATCATTGACCCTTCTACTTTCCCCCTATTTTGTATGTACTCTTAATATTTTTCTCATCAAATATAACATATTAAAAAAAGTATTCAATAACGTGCTTTAACCACTAGGCATTAGTGTAGGACACTTATGTATGTATAACATCTGAAGATGTGTAGTTTTATTCATGTTTTCACATAATTTTACAGGATATTGCTATACTATTTCACATGTTTTACTTCTACACATTAATTTCTGATCTGTAAAACATCACAGACAGAAAGGTATATCCGTCATTTAATTTAAGCTATTGAAATTCTGATTCCATAGATGTGTCTCCCATCACCCAAAACCCCTGACTATTCTCTCAACTCAGTATTTACATTCTTATATTCAAAGAAAAACAGTAATATATTTTAAAACTACAAGTCCCTGTCTATCAGCTGTGCACCGTTATGTTGTAAATATAACCTATCTACCAATTGGATCAAATATAAAATTCAGCCAAATTAATGTTGATACTGCAAGGAGACGTAGCCTATAGTGTGAAGAGAAATTGAAGATGTTGTTTAATTGCTGATATATTTATGATCCACGTCACGTTTTCAGTTTCGGTGGCAGTTCTTCCAGTTTGTCTAGAAGTCTTCTCATCAGGGCTCTATAAATAAAGAACTACGGCAGATGTGTAATATTTAATGCAGCCGAACCGTGTATTACAATGCTGTTATGTGATAACTTTCAAAGAGAAAAGCAAGCATACTCGGATTAAAGTATTATTTTCTTTAAAACATTTTTTTTTTCGGATTTCATATCGCATAAACACCATATCCCAACATACATTGCGGCTAAACCATCCAATCACCAAGCTTCAACCATAGCTGAGGATCTTGGGTAATCAGTTCAGTGTGTGTATCTGTTTCCGGTTATTTTATTTTGAAATACAGTTCCTGACAGACGGCAAAAAAGCCTGAGAACGAATAAATAAAAACAAGGATAATTGTGTGTTATTGTTGAGTAAAAAACTGTGTGTTATTTAGAAAAGAATAACAAACTAGAAGGAAAAAAAGATTTTAAAAAATACAGATTCCAGTATTCTGAGGCTCTGAGCCCCATTTGTTTTCCTCACGGACAAAAAAAAAAAGTCAGACATTATACGATTTAAAATAAAAACAATAATCGTGGCTTGATATTGAGTAAGAACATGTTTTTATGAACCACACAGCTCCCGGTCTTCCCGACCGGACAAAAAGACGTGGTGCAGTCACGAAACGTACTACCATAGAAATACATTGCTTTTAAAATCATTCTGTGTGAAAAAAAAAGGGGAAAGTTGTGTAGGTGAACACGATGCAATAGATTAAATGTTGTGACTATAACACGAAATGCCGTGAGACTGGGTTGGCAGTTATAAACTAGCTCTGTAGCACGTCATGGGCCTGTACAGTCTAATAACCCTTTCATAATTTGCACCCCCCTTTTGCTTACATTGCTTTTATTGCTGTGATAAATATAGTTTGTCTGTTCTTTTATAACATTTCTGATGTTCTATCATGCGGCTAAGTTTATATTCCACTCAGCAAGCTAGTCTAACCACCTAGGCAACACCTTGGAATGAGGACTGTCATGCAGCTTCCAAATACATCATGTGAAGTCCGGTTAATGATATGCTTGGAGTTCGAGGATTAGTGTAGTGTCTATGCAACAGCAACATAAATAAATAATATCCAGAAAATGTGAAGGCATTTCCCTAGCCATGACTTAGGAAAATGTTGCTATGCCTTCCATCTTCAATGTTTAACTCTGACTGATTAATACATTATGAAGAAAAGCTATAAGGTTTCAAATTAAAAAAATATTGATGGATGTACCTAATAGTGCTGTTTTGAGCATTGCAATATATTTATTTGTATTATGTTTTTTTTATGATTAGAGACGGTTGGATGCTGCTGTTTTGAGCATTGAAATATATTTATTTTCACTATGTTATTTATTTATGATTATCTTTAGGCTTAGCAAAGATTTGATGTCAGCTGTCTTTTTTTATTTAGTTAATACTAAAATAGAGCCCTGCTGTTTTGTTCGGGCTTATTCTTTGAATACAATTTTAAAATGTCGATACAGTAGCCCCTTTTTTTTAAATGTCTTTGCTTACGTTTTTATAGGTGTTGCTATGTGCTTTGTGTAGCGTAGTTCTACAAGCAAGTCAGTGCATTCATTGGGTGGTATCAGAGAGTTACAACTTGGGAACGCTGAGCTTTAAGAACATGTCCACTTCTGAGGCCTACAGTAAATAACACAAGGCATTCATATTTACTCGTGAATATGGTAACCACGACGCCATTTATAAGCAGCATTAGACGTCTCTCTTTCATTCTATGGGCAGACGATCAAAACTTGTAACGGTTAGAATGCTAAAACTGTATTATTTCTGAATAAAAACCGTAAATGGGTTATTTGAATCCCAACATGGAGTACTTAACATAGGCTTCAATATAGTAGTGAAAGAGTGCTCAAATCTTATTAGATACAATAATGGCTAACAACATCTGGCCCCAGCTAGTTAACTGCATGTGTAGCCCTTGAAATATATTTGATAAAAATAAACCATTCTACATGGCCATTTGATAGGCCTATATTGCACTTATTAAATGAATGCACCATTTACAGAAAAAAAAGCAATTACAATTAAAAGAAAAGTAGATTTAAATGTCTTATTTTGCTACAATTTGCATCAAACAACACAAGATCACAACAACTTATAAGGATACTGACTTCTTTCCAAAGATGAATTCTAATTTCCGTTTGGCAATAAAAAAAAGGGCATCAAAAGCTATTTTTCAGTGTTACATCAGCTGTAGATGTTTACAGGGCAACAAACAAACATCCTGCATTCTTTCCATCACACTCATGAGAGGATATGTTTTGCTCATAAATGCTTCGTTCTGAGCCTGCAGACTTTGCTTTCACTGAGGAGTATTTATGACTACGGCCCAAAGAATGCAGCTGTGACAAGGACTCCATGACTCAAGGAGATCACACAGTCCTCGTAACATTATATGAACTATATGGAAGGCCATGAAACAATGGAACAATGTTGAAACAGCATACCTGGAGAAACGTCTTGTAAATGCACTGTTAAAATGAAAAAGTTTAGAAAACTCAACAAATTACCAATCAACTTTTGATGTGTTCAAAACTGATTATTTAGAGCAGGGGTTCTCCCGTTAGCATCCTCCAGGGGACGTTAAGAGGGCATGCAATGTTGTTATATCTAAGATTTGAAAAAAAGAGCGAGGCAAAGTCCTTTTGGAGGCCAAGGGAAGCCAGGCTTCCCCTTTTTCTCCAGTCCGTCTGTGCTAACATCTCTCCCCTTTTGTCAGAGTATTTCATGGGAGCCTGCCTGCAGACCTCCACTCTCAGGACAGTTCCGGTAAAGGCTGCAGTTGCAAGAAAAACTATGTGAACCCTTTGGAACTACCTTGATTTCTGCATAAATTGGTCATAAAATGTCTTCTGATCTTCATCTAAGTCACAATAATAGACAAACACAGTCTGCTTAAGCTAAAACCGCACAAACAATTATATGTTTTTATGTTTTTATTGAACACACCATGTAAACATTCACAGTGCAGGGTGGAAAAAGTATGTGAACCCTTGGATTTAATAATGGGTTGACCCTCCTTTTGCAGCAATAACCTCAACCAAACGTTTCCTATAGTTGCATATCAGACCTGCACAACGGTCAGGAGGAGTTTTGGACCATTCCTCTTTACAAAACTGTTTCAGTTCAGCAATATTCTTGGGATGTCTGGTGTGAATCGCTCTCTTGAGGTCATGCCACAGCATCTCAATTGGGTTGAGGTCAGGACTCTGACTGGGCCTCTCCAGAAGAGGTATTTTCTTCTGTTGAAGCCATTCTGTTGTTGATTTACTTCTGTGCTTTGGGTCGTTGTCCTGTTGCATCACCCATCTTCTGTTGAGCTTCAATTGGTTGACAGATGGCCTTAAGTTCTCCAGCAAAATGTCTTGATTAACTTGAGAATTCATTTTTCCGTCGATGATGGCAATCTGTCCAGGCCCTGAGGCAGCAAAGCAGCCCCAAACCATGATGCTCCCTCCACCATACTTCACAGTTGAGATGAGGTTTTGATGTTGGTGTGCTGTGCCTTTTTTTCTCCACACATAGCGTTGTGTGTTCCTTCCAAACAACTCAACTTTGGTTTCATCTGTCCACAGAAAAAATTGAAACAGCGCCGCTCTTAATGGTTTAGTGAATGTGTGGTAAATCACGGTATTGGACTCACTGGTGCCATAATGCAATGGTCCAGAGGAGGCCCAAAATAATTGGCTTCCCTTGGTGAAAAACTTTTGAAGAAGTGACCAATCAGAGGAGGCCCCTGTCTAGCCCGTGCCACCCTCTGATAGGTCAGGGTCGACTAATCGTTAAGCCCTAATATATATAAATTAAGGCTGAACGATTAGTCGATTTTAAATCGAAATCGCGATTTTAAATGATGCAATTATGAAATCGCAAAGAAAAAAAAAATCGATATATACAGTATATATATATTTTTTCAGTCATCCACACCAATCAGAAGTGCTGTGCTCCACATGTACCAGCCATTGTTAACCAGAAGTGGCCCATGATAGAAGTGCATTTTCTAAAGCAAGGTTCCTCATAACTCATGTGTGGAGAACTCAGTGAGCCTTTCAGTCTGACTGACAATTAGTTTACAGTATCATAAATACATCCCATGAGGACTTGTTGTGGGAGTCATTTGTCTGGAGTGACATGGCAAATGCCTAATGTTGCATCTTCATTATGACATTACAGGTCAGAGTTTCATTCTCAAATGCAAATGTATTCCCATCTATTTTCTGTCTTAGTAATTTACTGCTCTGTATTATTCATCCTTTCTCAAGTATGAGAAAAAACGACAATGCAACATAGTTATATGAGACATAAAACAATAAATGTATTGTAGAGTGTAGAGTATTGTATTGTAATACTATACATATTGTATGTCAATAATATGCAAAAGATGATGTAGTATGTCCAAAATATGGCTATTTCTTTTCATATTTTTTTCTATTTCTAAATACTACTATGCATTTTGTATGTGTTTTTTATGATGTCTTCTACATATTATAATATGTAATTTCTTTAATATATTTTTGTCTTACTTTACAATGTTATTTCTTTAAATATTTTTGACATTCTATACTATGTTATTTTCATAAAAGGAACGTAGAATAGTATCTAAAATATATCATAGAAAACAACATATATATAGTATCTATAATGTGTAAGTATGATTGTTGAAAATAATACTGTGAAAAATGATAATAAAAAAGAAACCAAACAATACATGGTAAAGAACGATGTATGTTTAAAGTATAAAAAAATAATGTTAAAGTATGTCAAAAATATCATAAATATATCATAGTATAATATGTTGATAAAATGTGAAAAAAAAAGTAATGGTACAGACCCGACAAAATACAATGACGAAAGTCATAATATAGTGTGTCAAACTGTGTTCATGGAATAGTACACCCCCTGGTAACAGCCATTTATCATTAGATAAAAAAGCACTAAAACAAGAACATTATTTAACAGTGCAAATGTTCCCATTATGTTCAAGAACCTGATTAGCCGTATGAATAATGCATATTTTTGCATTTCAAATCCCTGCAGAGCTTCAGCGATACCAATAAATCTCCCGGGCCGAGGCCTTGCACAATCTGAACTTGTGTGTTACATGAAATTAAAAAAAAGCGAAAACCGTTTTTTTTCTTGTAGTTTCCTTCTGGTCACCTCCAGAAAGCCTTGAGCCTTTTGCCTTCACAATTCATCAGCGTCTTCATTCATTACGGACCTTCCCAGACGGTGAGTCCGCTCAGGTCACAGCTGCTCCGTCCCTCCTGGAATTGTGACCCACCGGCCCAACATATGGTCACCGTGCCATGCTCAATGTGGTCCAGGGGAGAAAGTTAAAGATTAATCTGGCTAGATTCTGGGGAATTTGCTCCATGTTTCCCTGACAGGTGGCATTTTAATTATTAAAAATGCTCGGTTCCTATTTAGTTTAGCCATGAATGACTTTTTCATCACGCTATGGAAGTAAAGCAAATGTAGAGAGATGTTTTGAGTTGAATAAACATGCTCTCCAGCTCGCTCTTCTACTACATTAATTGTATTTTTTGGAAAAGTCAGGTAGCTGTTGTTAGGGGAAAGCACAATTACTTTCAATCAAAAGAACCAGAGATATGGAAAGTGTTGTTTAGATCCATACCAATTATTTCTTAATGCTGATGTGTGGGAGGAATCCCCTTTCCCATGGTAACAGCCTCTGTAAGGCAGCCGAAATATATGCTACGGCGTATAAATCACCAATTAGCATACAAATATGCACAAGTTTCTATGTAGCGTCGTCTATAAAACAACGAGTGATTCATTTCATACCAAAGAAAAATGTGCTGTAGTCTGAGAAGACATTGTTAACTAGGAAAACAAATGAAAGCGCTTGGACAACTTGATATTTTATTCCACTAATGAAGTGTCTCCTCTGTCACAGTGCCACTCAGTTATGGATGCTGATAATTAACAGCAGTCTTTTTTTTAAACAAATGAGGAAAAATGAGCAATATTATATTAAAGGAATGCCATGATCACTTTGGATATCTCTCACTTAAAGGTCACCTATCATGCTATTTTTAGGCAATAGCATAGGTCTCGGATACATACAAATATATAAAAAACATGTCTATGAAGTGTTTCGCTCAAAATACCAAACAGATCACCCATTCTAGCCATGCCCCATATCCCTCTATTTCACTTCCTGTTTCAAAAGTGCTGATTTTGTGTATACAGCTTTAAACGGTAGGAGCTGCCGTGATGAAACGCCATATCATGGATAATCAAGGATTCTTTCTGAAACAGTATGGAGCTCAAAGGCTTTCTCTCTTGCCGGTTATACCACAAGGTGAGTTCCTTTTTATTTCCTGCTTCTTCACACACATGATCTCTCCAGTACAGGTTAGCTCTGAATGTTAGCGATGCTAATGTAAACACCGACCATATTACGTCCAAAACAGTCGGGCATTGTTTCTGATAGCAACGTTTCTGATTGGGCCGTGGGTCCACATTTCCGATATTACGTCATATCGGACGCAAATCTGGATCAGCTCCGTTGCTCCCCCATTTTAGAGATTTGGGTACATAGGAAAAGAGAGAGGGTTTTATTTTCTGATGCTGCGTGAGTTTCCTGACACACCGGGGACACATATTTATGTATAAATGACATAAAAAAGTTTATTTTCCACGATAGGTCCCCTTTAAGTCATATTTGACATCCACATTAAAGAAGGCTTCTTAACGATCATTTTCATAATACCAATGTATGTATTTACAGTCTAATCACCAATCGAAAATGTATGTGTCATTTAAAGCACTTGTACTGTATGTGACTTCAGTTTAACATTAAATGCAAATGTAGATATTACAGGGCCTGTTAAATTAGTTATAGACCAACCCAACACAAGATACATAATGATGTTATATTACTGATTTTAGCTGATTAATACTTGGCACCTTTATTTTAGAAAGGTTTATAAGAGCGGACTCATTTTGTATTTATTAAAATAATGCATTTTGACATAATATTTATTGTTTTAATCCTTTTTCTTGCATTAAATATCTGAATACTTTCTTCCACCACTGCTATTCTTGCTACTATTTCACCTCCGCACAGTCTGTTACTCAGTCAGCAGAACACTGCAGAGTGTGTGATTTTCCACTATAGCTTCATTCACACATTCACTTCTTAAAGCACTAACTCTGACCACATGTTGGCAGCATGATGCACATTGGCTTTGGGAGACTTAGGAAAATGGGGTTGAAAAGAAAACTATTGTGTTCAGTCACAGAAAAGGCGTAATCAGATTCATAATTAGTAAAAATTGGGATTATTAGCAGGACATGTGTTTAGCACATGCACAATACAAATATTCAAGACTTTGTGAGAATGACTCCCTCAGTAAAGCCAGAGAGGTGAATATACATTTGTTTTCTTTATAATAACATTTGGGGTTATAGTTTGACTATTTTTTAAAACCTATATCCCCTTAATTTGTGGTTCACTTCAGAGAGCATGGTCCCCTAATGATGTTGCCATACAGCCAAACTGAACTGTCAATTTGTTTTCCGGGGAAATAGGGTTAGGGTTAGGGTTAGGGTTAGGATTATGTATGCTTTTAACATTTCACAAATATATCCGCAGAAGTCTGCATAGAAAGAGGGTTTGGGTAGAAAGTGCTCTAAACAAAAAACAAGACTGTCCCCCAGGAGAATGGTGTGGTTGTTCCGTGTTAAACCAGAAGGCAACGTTTAGTAATTTCAATCAACTTACGTAAGCTAAATAACACAATAAATGTGTTTGGGCAAAGCCAAACCATGATCTTTTACTAAACCTAATTTTTGTGTTTTTCATCTACAACACATGTCAAAAACTGTGACAGGATTCAGGGCGAAAAAAAGCTTCCCTCTGAACTTATTCGAGAATGCAGTTTGAGTGTTTGTTTTGTAGGAGACAGGTTTTCTGCAGAATATAAAGGAATATAATACAGCACGACCACAAAATAAAAAAGGGACAGAACAGTAGACTCAATGCCTCTAGCTCCTGGTGTCGACACAAACTGACCAGCTTCACAACGGTAGCATTAGTTGCAGGTTGCAGCTAACTGGTTGCATCACACTGTTTACAGCAGGGTTACCTCCATTGTTTAGACACCTATAAATGCCTTCCAGACCTTAGAGCATTTCAGGCTGTTTGACAGCATAAAAACTCATTTTGTCACCAATTAGGACTCCACACAGCTGGCAGGTCACTTTTCTCAACTTGTAAAAGAGTGTTAAAGAAAGTGCTGTGGTTTTAAAAGCAAGTCTCACGTAAGACTAAAGACTTCAGGCAATATATTCATTTTTGTACGGGAAATATGTCAGCTATCTCAAGGGCACAAAACACATTTTCTATGCAGCTGTAGCAGAAATCAGGCGAGACTTCTGTTTGCATTTTCAGCCTTTGCATGGTAATCTAAAATTGGGAGGACAAATGTAATTTGCATCTCCTAACATTCCCCCGATTGATGATTGTTTAAAATACCCCCTTGTGTTCATTGTTAGAATACTGCCAGAGGAATTCCTATAGACTCTGCTGTGTTTTGGTCTCTTTCAACTTCACAAAGTCACATTTAAAAAGACTAGCATCAAATGGAGTAAGCACTTTCAGGAAACAGGAAGAGAACATCGGAGCTTGCAAGTCTATTTTCTATTCACAAAGGAGTAAATATAAACTGTGCCTTCTTTTTTTCCATCAATTCATTTTTTCATTTAATAAAAAAGAAAATAGCAATGTGATCATAAATGGATTTAGTGTTTTCTACTGAATGTTCATGCCATTCACCGTTGGCAGTAAATGGGCAGAAATCCAGTGACCCATCCTGACACGCATTAGCCTGAAGTACTGTGCGAGAGCTGTAGGCCTCACCTGCATATAGCCTCTAATTAAAGGCTAACAGAGGGCAATGAAAGATGGGAATAACAACCAAGCACCGCTTTAAAACCAGCCTCTTCAATGTTAAAGTCTACCAGATGTCGATGTTTGTAACACCTGAAATAGGATTGCTTTAAATTGCATCCTTTAATGACTTTCCCTCCATATTGAAGCTGATTAGAAGACGGTTAAATGAGGATCACAAAGTAAAGCTGTTCCAGAGCTTGCACTAAACAGAGAATTGAATGTTCTTTTGGCAGGGAGACATTTAAAAAGCAGCTCCTCAGAGCGAACACCTGTTCAGCGTACGATTCAAAGGCAGAAAGTCCACATGTCATTAGTTTCCTCCATATGGAAAATGACACACACGCATTTGGATCTAAATAAAGCAAAATAAACTCTGCCACTGCGTTTCCGTCGTCTGACAATTAGGAAAGTGCCGACTGCAGCAGTTCAAACTTAGATGAGTTACGATGTAAGTGTGTGTGTGTGTGCGTGTGTGTGTGTGTGTGTGTGTGTGTGTGTGTGTGTGTGTGTGTGTGTGTGTGTGTGTGTCTTAGGAGCGAACTGTACTTAAAGTAACAAAAGTAAAGACGCTGTGGAAGAAACAGATCCTTTACCTAAGAAAAAGTACTTATTTCATATAGTGAAATACTCTACTAAATGTAAAAGTACAGCATTAAAAACCCTGCTGAAATCAAAGTAGAAGTGTTCATTGTTCAGTAAAATGTCCCCATTCTGTATTAAGGTTTAACCCTTGTATAGTGTTCAGGTCTGTGCGACCCGTTTTCATTATTTAGCTAAAGAAAATTATATGATTAATAATTTTTTCAAACTCACACTCAATGGCCTTGGCTCATTTTCTGTGAAGAACATATATCAGAACACATTTTCAATGACCACCCACTATACCCCCCCCTACATTTACATTACATACAGGATGTTCGGCTCCACCGGGTCGGGTCCCGGGGCTAACAAAAGTGTGTAAAAATTGTAGGTCCTGTGCACTTGTCTGGGCCTTCTGTCTGTGGGGCAGGACACAATAATTAAAGCTTCGCCAGTTTGGGTCCTTATCATAACTGATGGCCAAACGATTCTCTGCTCAGAGGGCCTTGCAAATGATTTTGGAAGAGAGAGAACCATTTGATGATGATGTAGAGGAAGAGGAAGATGTTTCAGAATGTGAGGATCAACTTTCTGAGAACTCTGAGTCTGACAGTGACTTTGAAGAAGAGGATGAGATTGAGCATTAGCTAGTTATAAAAGAAATACGGGCCACAGGACCAGCCGGTCAGCGGGCAAAAAAACAAGCAACACTTTAATTCATTAATCTGATCTAACAAATGTAACAGGGCAAATATTAACCATATATGCTGTTTATATTGCTTGTAATTGGGATGAAGTAAACATCTGTTGAGTATTTTAATATAAAATAGTTTAATTGTGTTGAATTGAAGCCCAAAAAGGCAGCGGGTCCACCAGACCCACGAACACAGGCTAAGTAACAAAAATATGAACACCAAACAAGGGTTAATTAGGATAAAGGTTGTGCTACATTTAACTCCTATATATACTTTTGAAAAGTATAATAATGCATCATATTCTAAAGGATCATCATATCTTTGTCTTGTGAGAAAGACATTTATTTAAAAAGCCAGCTATTAGAATTCTCTCATTCAATTTATACTTCAGATCAGAAAGATTCAACATCAACACATCTAGAGATTCATGGTTTTCACTCGACGAAAAGGGCAGTTTTAAGAGAGAGTGGTTAGGAATTGCACATTTCTGATTTGTTATTAATTAAATGAACTTAAATATGGAGTAAATGTACTTGAGAAAATATAACTCAAAATGCTGAACAATGGCCCCTGTGGGTGTTTTACTTTTAAATACCAAACTATATAATTGTATTATTATGACTAATGCAGCTTTTAGTTGCTGTGTTGCTTAAGCGGTCCATGCATTATATTGTAGGCTTTTATCCTACAATATGTGACATTTAAAATGATCAAATTGTGAATATATTTTAAATACCCTCAGATTTGTGCTTATGTACAAACATTGGTAATGTACTTAGCATTAAAGCTCTAGTCTAAAACTGTTCCAATTTACATATGATTGGTATTTTTTTAATTGGACAATATTAGACGTTATCTAGCATCTGATCATTCCATACTCTTTTCTTACATCATTGTGGTGCAACCCGATTTTGGCAAATCACTAGTTTGAATTAATATGAACTTAGACATTACGCAATAACTAAGTTATGGTCTTTAAACCCACTTACTGATGAATGCACAGTGGTGAGATGGTGGTGAGATCACACACTCTCAATCTTCCAGAACGCTTGCTACACAATACACAAGTAGGATAGAACAGCAAAGCAGATTATTTTAGTGCCAAACCCTTACCCACTTTGCCTCCACAAAAGGCCTACAATTGTGCAATAACAAATCACATTTTGACATGTGGGGGTTTTGAGAGAAACACCAATTTCCCGCTCAAAATACCAGAGAGGCACACCCTCTTGTGTTTCAGCCCAATACATGTGGTTAATTGTCATAGTGAATTAAGATTGTGCTTATGTGGGTTTTTCTAGCCGACTGGAGGTTGCAGAGGCAACATTGGGATGTGGTCATGGGGAGGGGGAAAAAAGTTGGTAGGGATTTGGAGACTGAGCCCATTCTGGGACTTAGCTGTGCCGTATATGTAGAATGAGAGAGTATCCTGGATTTCCCCCAGCAGTACGCTAAGCTGCGGTGGCTACGCTAAGATGTCTCAAGCTTCCCTTATAGAAATAAGAGGATAACTTGGCATGGTGTGGTACACATCTTTGATCCCCAATTACTAGTGTCTGACCCAAAATACATTTAGCTAAAACCCTGTGTGTAATGTACAAACTTTCCCCCGTCTTGCCACAACTCATACGTAAAATAAAAAGAATGTGGGATCACTCATGAACAGAATATACTTTTCTAAAATGAAGAAGGAGTGATCGCCCAAATCCAATGGCTCTTTTATTTTCAAAAAGCTTCACTTAAGTATTTACAGTTTGTGCAAAAACATTTAAAGGTTTTCAAGGACTTTACATTGTAAGTTCAACCTCAAGGCACATACATGGAACAACATCAATATTTCATCATGAGAACAGAAATGTAACTTTGGTTCCTAAGAAAACTTGGTGTGGATGGCCAACGTAACACTGCAGCGTCTCCATGAGTATCCGTACGCAGTTGCTTCACATGCACTGTAACTTTCAAGCCTTCTTTCTCAAAACTCTCCTGTATGGTTGCTCATACTGTACCTCAACCACCACTGGGGGATTGCTAGAAGAAGAAAAAAACCCGGTAAGATAAACAAATGAAAGGCTATGAAGCTAAATACAGTACATGCAAAAATCCTTGAATGAATGTTACTGGCTAAGAGATATTTGTAGTTTTGCCTGCAGGTAGAAAGATGATTTTAAACATATTCAACCACTCATTTGTGTTGACCTCTTGGAGATTAAACATAATTATTTCAACATGATTCAATGAGCTTTAAGGGAAATTACTCCTCAGCACCCAGAAACAGTAATAATCCTACGCTAGCAGTCCTTGATACATTTTGTGTAATTCCATGGTCACGGATCTGCAGCCGCGTTCTTTCATCAAGAAAATTAAGAATAATGTACGCTGCTAAACAACCACCAAAGCTTCAAAGCACGAATCATTAGCCATGCACCGCTTAAGGTCTGGCATTAGGGATGAACAGTCTCTCGTTAGCTACTGTGCGTCATGCTCCGTGTTGTTCTTCCTGTTAACACTGTTATTGTTGCTGCGCCGTGGCTGAAAATTGTTAAGAGTAATGTGCTTTCTTTTCTGCATTCTTGTTGCCGTCTCTTTATGTCTCCTCCTTTCTTCCTCCCACTAAACGCTCTCACTAGCTTATCATTCAGTCCTGCATAAAAGGTAAGGCAAATATCTGTCTCCGTTACACATTCACAGACAGGGGAGATACTTTATGTTTTGACAGTTTGACCCCATTTGTTTGATTAGCATGTGACTTTAAGGGGTGCAACACAGAGTAATAAATGATATTTGATGTAAATGTTCAAGTGTTTCTGCGTGGGGGTTATGTTCAGCTGTAGATATTCATAGAAAAAGGTTGAAATAAAAAGTGGAGATGCCTTGTTAACCACAGAAGATCTTATTTTTGATAAACCCAACGTGAATAAATACCCATTCTAAACATGTCATGTATTGAAGTCTTAAAAACATACTTTACAATCATTTTGTTGCAAAGCAAATGAACATATTTTCTATTATTATCTTTATTCACAGAAGGGAACAGTTTGTAATTTTGCCAAATATTATATTGTTCACTTTCTTGCTAAGAGTTAGATGAGAGGATTGACCCCCTCATGTCCCTACTGCAAATATGAAGCTCAAAACAGCAGCCATTTAGCTAGCTTAGCAGTATTTTTGAAACAGGGGGTAAATCCAGGCTCAGACCAAATGTAGCAAATCAACCATCACTTATTAACACAATATATGTGTCCATTCAAAATAACTCTAAAAGTGAACATGTTGTTTGACAGAAAATATTTCTAGTTTTGGACAGAGCCAAGCTAGCTGTCTCCAGTTTTTATGCAAAGCTAACCTCACTGGCTGCTGCTGGTAGCTTCACATTTAGTTCACAAACATCAGATGGTATGAATCTTCTCATTAAACCACAGCAAGAGAGTGAATATTTCCAGAAACTAAACTTATGCTTAATTGTGGAAAAAGGTATCCATTTGCTTCTAAAAAGAAAATCCAACAAAAAGGTAAAAAATAACAACACTACATGACGTGTTGGGACAGATTTCATTCAATCATTGTGTTTGGTCATGTTTCAAATGTGAACAGATTTTCAACACTGGGGCTGTGCAAGTGTGCGCGCCACCTCAAATTCAATTCAACGTGATCGGAGCTATCGCTGGAATTACAGTAAGTGCAGCTACTTTTGAGATATCCAGAATGAATAAAGAAAATCCTCTCAAAGATAATCTTGACACTGGAATAACTTGAGTACAAGCCCTTACAAATATTTTCCCTTCAGCCTAGTTTTTGTCAGTTATCTACCATGTTTGTTGGAGCAGCAGAAACTGTAAGCCCCACAAAGAGTTAACACACACTCAGTCTCCCAGTGTGAGCTCCATGCAGCCAAGTGAAAATAAGGTCTACATATTTTTCTCCCTTTTTTGGTCGAGGATTATGAGGAGAGGGGGAAAGGTGGGGGCAAAAGGGTCGGCGGTGGGAAATCTTTAAGCTTGGCCCCTCAAACTAGAATCTTGTCAAATCAAATAAAGTCTTCTTAAGAAGTGAATAATGAAGACCTTTCACTGGCACATCGCATGCAAAGAGCTGCCACCACAGCGCACATGCTGAAGGGCAGGGAAAGTGTTTTAATTGAGCTCATGCAGGGAGACGGGAGGGAAGGACGGAAAATGAGGGGAGATAGGGCGAGGATCATCATCGAAGGACCTAATGGTGTGAAGTGAGCAGGTGCATTGTTCAGGTAGAGCGAAACCATAAATGAAGTAGACAGTCTCATAAAATGTGCACAAAGGGTTGAATGATGAGACACTGGATGAGCTTCTCAGTCACAACTGTGTGCAGCATTGTGAGGTTCCATGGGCGGAGCACAATCCTATTGTGGTAATTTCCAAATGTATCAAAAAGCCTAATGAACACTGGGACACGGTTGGAAATAAGTGGGTGTATAATTAGCATTATGTGTTTGCTTTCTCAAAATGCATCGCACTCACACACACAGAGCTTGGGAACATAGGCCTTCCAATCATGATGGACCACAGTGGTGAAAATCTATATCATTTAGCCACCGAACACAGAAAATACTGTTAGTTTTAAATGATTCCACATCATTAAGTAGCTCGATGAGCAATAATACGCTAAACAATGTTGTTTGAGCATGAGTAATGTCATCTGGGTAATGGACTCTAGGGGAATTGTGGATGTAAAGTGATCTATGCAGCTTTTTCTTCCTTCTTCCTTCCCTCTGTCTGTCTTGCCCTCTGTCCCACACACGACGCTCAGGGTAACTGCCCCCTTGTGGCCTCAATTGCCAAAACAAGGGAAAAAGAGAAGCAGAACAAATTAGGGAATTTCTTCAAAAGGATCTGCGAGTCTCAGCACATCCATGCACCTCATTAAGGACAAACATCCTTTGTTCCTTTTTGAACTTGTGGTAATAATTGCACCTCCTCAGAAAAAAATACAAATATGATGAAAATTACCAATTTATTTTCTCCAAAAAGTGTCTCTTGACTAAGCCCACCTTTGTTCCACTGTAAACCAGTAGAACAAAGATGCTTTTAGTGTTAAGGCACTTATGGGAAATCTCTGTCCAGGCTTTTCAACAGCAACGATGACATTCTTCCTACACAGCCGTCCACACTCCCTTCCATGTGATCACCACCTCTGCTTATTTCCTGCTTCGCTTCCATTAATAAGAAAGTGCACTTCAGTCCTTTTTTTTCACAAATCAACCGCAAATGAACCAGTGCTATATTTCAACAGCGCTCTAATCAGCAGTGTTTGGATTTCCTCCGTGCTGTGTTGTCTTTACTGTACTGTTGTACTGGGGAGGGTTTGTAGTGTTTAAAAGAGCAAAAAGGCCATATTTTGCTTCTGTGGTTAGCAAAGGATCCCAGCCCTCTAAGCGCCCCTCAACATTTCCCAAGGCTGACAGCGTCAATCAGAAGCTACACCCAGGGTGCCGTGATTGTACAAATCCATGTTCATGTACAGTACTGACCATTAAAACAACGTTCAAAACCCTGCTGATTATAAAAAAAAGAAACACTTGTATCTCTTCTTCTAAAAATAAAAAAGATAGCAGAGAATCCCACATTATTATCCATAGTATAAATTACATTGTAGACAGAACTTGGAAATATATATAGTACAGTTATATTTCACTAGAATTTTTGTATTTTTTTGTTGTCTTCACAAATGTTGTATGTGTGTACATTTATGCGTGTATTCATTGTTTATGGTATGTGAAAAGACTGCAGCATCACGTATGGCAGAACTCTGTACTGGGCACGTTGCTGCTCTTGCAGAAGGCTAGGCTGTTGTTACTGAGGTGACAGTCTCTAAATCCAATGCCCCCGTTGGGCGTGTAGATAGGCTGAATGCGGAAATCTCCCTTGAGCAGCTGCTCATTGTTCAGCGCCACTATCTGGAAACTGGTCTCAGTCATTTCCAGAATAGAGTTATCCTTCTTGGTTCCAGCCTCACCGTAGTCGTCTTTTCTTCTGCCCCGGTTGTATTTCCACTTGGTCGAAGATGACCGGCTCTTCCTGTGCATGTGCCAGCAGAACAGGCTGAGCAGCGTTACCAGGATGATGAGCACCGCCCCACCTATGATCCCAGCCATTAGCAGCGTGGAATTAATGCTCTCCTGTGGAGATGGCTCTCTCCCCGGAGGCTTTGTAGACACAACAGCCTTGGTCCTGGCCTCCGAGCATATAGTATCCTCTCCGGGCCTGTAGGAATTTAGGGTGTCCAGAACATGCACGCAAATCCGATACACGGATCGGGGCTCAAGGTTAGTGAGGCTAATTTGCCGCCTGTCCCCACTCACAGTCCTCTCCCGCATTCCTTCGTTTATTTGGCTTTGGCCCCTTTTGACCCAAGTGACCTTGTAGGCTGTGACGGTGAAATAGGAAGCCCAGCTCACCTCGATGCTGGTAGAGTTGACCACATGGAAGGAGATCTGAAGGGGGTCCTCATAAGGAGGCAGGGGCCCAGGAGGGTTGTTATGGATTGGGGTTAAAGGGGGTGAGGGTGAGTCAAAGTAGAAAGGGATGGATGTGCTGATGAGGGTTGAGATCATGGTGGTGATAGGGGTGGTTGTTGGTGGGGGAGGGGGTGTGGAGCGGAGGGTGGGCCAGGGCGGCTGATCAACTTCAATCGGGCACTCTATACTATCCAGCGTGAGCTCTCTGATTGCCATACCGCGCACCTTTTCCGGACTCAGGCACACAAACCCTCGGGCGTTGATGGAGGAGGGCAAAGACTTCAGCCACACCACCACCCATTTCACAGCACATTCACAACGCCAGGGGTTATTGCGCACCATGAGATGCTTTAGGCTAGACAGGCCATCAAACACGCCCTGTGTGAGAGTCTGAAGCTGGTTACTGGAGATATCCAGTCTTTCCAGCCTGTTCAGCTCAGCGAAGGCTGCCACAGGGATCTTGTCAATCTGGTTATCCTGCAGGCTCAGTTTGACCAATGCCTGGCTAGGTAAGAGGGGAGGGGGGAAGGTGAGTGAATTGCGGGCCAGGGCCAGCTCACGGAGGTTGGTCAGTTCCTGGAAGGTCCCTGGTGCAATACCCTCGTCCGTTAGCAGGTTCCCGTCTAGCAGGAGGCGTTGCAGGCGTGTCACATTCTGAAAGGCCTCCTCTGCAATGTGAGCGATGCGATTCTCATCCATCCGCAACTCTTTCAGGTCCTCTGGAAGGCCAATGGGAATGCTGCTTAAGTGGTTCTTGGTGAGGAAGAGGAGTTTGAGGCTTATTGCCTCCCTAAAGGCCCCTTCTTCCACCCCCACTGTGGAGATGGAGTTATCATCAAGGTGCAGCTCCTCTAGTCGAGTCAGCTGGGCCAGGGCTGCCCTAGAAATTGTTTGGATATTGTTCTCCTGGAGATGCAGGACCCTGGTGTTTTTGGGCAGATTGATGGGAAACTCATCCAGCTGGTTGCCATAGAGATACACAGTCTCCACAGTGGCCACATTGTGAAGGTCCATGGGGAAGCCAGCATTGTTTATCTGGTTGTTGTGTAGGAAGAGGACCTTGAAGCCATCCTGTATCCCCTGAGGCACTGATGTCAGGCTGCGTTCATTGCAGTACACAAAGGGTTTGTCACAACGACACTCTTCCGGGCAAGACGCACCCGGGCTGAATTGCATTTGGAGGCTTAGGATTACAGTCAACCAAAATTGCAAGAATGAAGCCCAATCTTTATTCCAGGTTCCAGCGAGAAACTCCATAGTGGAAAAACAAAACAGGAAAAAGGAAACCAACGATATATAAAAAAAAACTGATAGGGGATTAAAGAAATATGAAATTCAGAAAGGCAATGACGTATATATCCACCAAAAACCAGAAAGGTCCGACTAGGAGTTTGGTAATGATGCAGTTAGCTGAGAAAACAGCAGGAAACCGTGGGAGTAATCCTGTAAATGCTAGTCCTCATCTGAAGAGCGATGGTCTCATTAGTGGTGGCCAGTCTTCTGACTGACTCCATCCATGCTGAGACATCGGACCATAGCAGGACTCTTCACTCTGTGCTCCATGCAGAGCTCAGCCGGGGCCAATTTGAAGCCACGCAGTAGAGAGCCACCGCAGGCTCCACTCGCCTGTCCGTCACACGCTGCTGGTCCCAGACCAGGACAGAGTCCAAGGGGGGTGACATTTGGATCCAGAGACCTGTGTGGGAAAACAAAGAAATGCTGGATTAGTATATTTAGAGGTGGTCCGTTCTCAGAAAAAAAGGGGCCTCAATTCTCCCCCTCTTCCTCTTTTTCTTTATTTGACATACACCCATTCACACACACACATACCAAATATATTTCCATCCCTTGTTCTCTTTCCCTCACCCCAAACAGAGTCGCAAAACATACCGCTCACTGCCGACATCAAATTATGCACTGGCTTTAAAAAAAAAAGAAAAAAAAAGAGTCCAACCATCTGATAAATATTCAGAACAGCTCTTGCACATCCGGTTTCACAGACATAAAGAAGGCTTTTATGCCTTGCCCTATCAAAGGAGGCAATAGAGGACTGCAAGGACACACTTGCAGATCCACAGAGGTTCTGAGCAACATCAACGCTGCTTAATGGAAAACATGCTCAAATGAGATAAGGCTAATGAAGACACCCTAGGCCTGAACACACCGTCGCCAAAATGAAGATTTGAAGCCATGGAATTACAAAACAACACGCAGTCGTGGAAGAGAGAGAGATCCTGCATGTCAGCTCCTCCTCTCGATGGAGTGACATACATGAGCTGTCAGATGAAATGGGATTGGAAAATAAATTAATCCCTCCACCTGCAATAAATGATCGATACAGGCTATTTTTCAGCATGGAGAGGTTTGTAGTAAAGCACAAGGCCATTGGATTACAGTAGACCCCCAGATCCATTATTCCAAGTTTTATGACCCATCAAACATTTTTTCTCTCCATCTCTTTCCCCATATGATTGAAAGATACTGGTTGTCATCGGTGGCTTTCAGCTTAACTGAAGCTTCACCCTTAGTCGATGTTGGATAACACGCAATAATGTGAACGATAGGTTGAATTTTAAGCACAGGAACGGCCTTGAGTGTGGATTAAGACGTCCCGCAGGGTTTGTCAAGGAGCAGGAGTAGCCAGTTAGCCACATCGTAAAGAAAATAACTGGAATTCTTCCTTTTTACTAATTTGCAGATGTGTTATGTCTGGAAGCCATTAAAGGGAACTATATATATCGTGAAAAAAAAGGTGTCCAAGAAGTATAAAGAAAGCCCATCTTTTGGCCTCCCCCTGCTTCTTTACACTCCCTTGTGTTGTTTGTTGACGAGATACAGCCTCCATGGGCTCTTTGTGGCAGAGATGGAGAAGCAATGCTTTGACACACATCTGTGATCTACTTTTCTAAATTGAAAGAGCTAAATTTAATCAAATAAGCTTCGGGGGGTATAAGCAACCACATGAGGCGATAAAATGTGCTGCCACAGCAGCCGAACCAACAGCAGAAGGCAGCAGCATCAAGATTATTATAGCTGCATAAATAAATGTCACCAAGAATCCACATTATAACCTTAAAAAGGAAAATCATGTCAAGTTGGTCTTTACTTGACAACCCCAAACCCGATGACTGGTAGACATGGATAGATCAAGGAGGGAGAGTGACTTTTTTTTTTCGCTTTTCTTTCATTTTGATTTAATTTCCAGCCGACTGAGCACAGTTTCTCAGCGCCAGATGAACGCTGTGATATGTGGCCAGGACAATCGGATTAGGAGTGGATTTAGCGACAGAAACGCAATTAAAAGTTTAAAATGGATAGGGTATTTAAGAAGCGATAAGAGGCGGATCAGGTATACTTCAAAGCCTGCCCAGTGAGCGGTGTTCATTTGAATGAATTATTTCAAAGGGGGAATTGAAAACCGTGCAGTGCATTGAGAGTGAAAGCCAAAAAAAAATCTGGTTTTCTCCCGGGTGAAAGATGTGGAGCGGTACGCTTTGTAGGGCATTAATCTTTAACACGATGAAATTAACCTACAAATGAATTGGATAACTATTTTCATTAATCTTAAAACTCACTGTGAAGTGGTGAATTCATGCTTTGATTAACCGATTATTAGAGCTATAGTAGAAAAACGCGTGTGTGGATATGTTGTTAAGAAAAGGGTTCTTTTTTAAATGAAAAACATTCCACATTTAATATAAAACGAGCCCATTGATATTGACAGTATTTAGGACTGTCGTTTTTTACCCTTATTCCTCTCCAACTGTGTTACTCAAAAACAGCCACTGTACCTTTGGGGAGCGTTTATCCATTACAAAACCCGTTCAACTTTTCCCTTTCCTTGCGCCTCTGTCCTTCATGCGGTCCCGCTGTAAGCCCGTGCGTAAAGGTCCCTTCGGTAAAGCTGGTGCGAGGAGTCGGTTCCGATCAGAAGCGTGGACCCAGTGAATCTCCGGAACAGCATATTTTCCCGAATGGGTCCCCTCGAATAATGTCTGCGCGTCCGACCCCAGCGCACCTTTGTTTTTGCGTCTTTCCCAACCTCCGTTTTTAACAGCGTCTGCAGCGCTTGAGGACCGAAGGAAGCGGCGGCAGGGTGATCGCCAGCTCTCCCCTTCCACACTGTGCCCGAACGGTGAGGACGCACTCTCCGAAGTGTCCTCCACAGGCCATGACGGCCAGCTGCGTCCGTCCGCTGCGCTCTTTTGTCGGGGGAAGCTCAAACTTGCCTTTTAGTATCTACGCAGCTCACCCGGACTCCGTGCGAGTTGTTTTCTTAGATGGATTCAGTTGATAGTGCGACGTGTGTGCTCTGCTCACCTCTTTCTCTCTCTCTCTCTCTCTCTCTCTCTCTCTCTCTCTCTCTCTCTCTCTCTCTCTCTCTCTCTCTCTCTCTCTCTCTCTCTCTCTCTCCCCCCTCCCCTCGTCAGAAAGAATGCATCTCCTACAGCAGCTCCGCGATGGCTTTAAGCCACAGATCCTCCCTGCTGCCCTCACACTGCAGAAAATAGTTTGTCTCTCAACACACTCTTATCCCCTACATGCTATTTGCCCGGCCTATCTTGCTTCGCGACCACGTCTGAGCTCTCATTTGCATTTTAATCACAAAATCCAGAAATTCAGCTTGGAGTCACACTCTCAAAGAAGAATCACTACAGGGCAGAGTCATTTAATGTTCCTGGTTATTTACAGACTATATCATTGGGGTCACAAAGTATTCCTGATGGGCCGTATTAGATGTAGTTTTGTTGGAATATTTATAGGCCTTCTGGTAGATTTTTTTTAAGGATCATTAACCCGAGTTCTTTTAAATTACTGCTGGATAATTATCCCCGAGTGAAAAGCTCAGGCTTGTCTTTGCTTCCCGTACTCTCCCTCAGTGATTTGAAGCATTTAGACACAGCCAGAGTCATTTCATCTGACTACATTGCTTCTTCGCGCTAACACTGATTCAGCAGTGCACTCTCTGCTGCTCTGCCCACACACTTTAAAACACACACACACACACACACACACACACACACACACACACACACACACACACACACACACACACACACACACACACACACACACACACACACACACACACACACACACACACACACACACACACACACACACACACACACACACACACACACACACACACACACCTTTTCCCGCAGTTCTCACTGTCGCAACACTCTTTTACACATCTTAAAACTGACACATGCATCTTTGTAGATTAACATATTTAGATCACCTTTTTTAGTTTAACTGAAACTAAAGTGTACGTGACTTTTGAGGACCACAACCTTATTTAAAATGAAAGGGAAGTGTTCGGAAGGTACTTTCAAAATGTCATAGGCTACTGATACCCTTGTAATACTGTAAGTAATGTCACTTATTACTTGTGAAATATTTTCTAACAAAGGTTTTCAGCTTTTTGTTTCTACATGGAGTATTTCTGTGTTGACATAATTTTCATTGTTCTTAAACAAGCTTTACTGTACAGGAATGTAACAGCTCTTTTCTGATTACAGAAGACACATGTTATATTTTCCAGCACTTGAAAGACATTCTTGTATAATTGATTGGATTGGCACACAAGAGTTCAAACCAATCAAAAAAGAGGACCAATCAAAAGCAACTCTTTGTGTAACTGCACATAGAGTACATGGAGCATGTCTGGACATAAAGAACGTGTAAGCCATCCTACCCTTCACAGTGTTGCATGCACATTTTTCGACGACTTTCTAACCTGTGTTGTCCAGAGACATGCCAAAAAAGACAATCATGCATGGCACAAAGCAACATAATGAATGGTAAACATATAAGCTTTTTTACCAAGAGTATATATTTGGAATTAAAGGTGGGGTAGGTAATTCACTTCAGAAACACTTTTTGTTATATTCCATGTAATGCTTTTAACATCCCGATATCAATGAATGCATTAAATGCTTTGACAATAAATACATAAAAAAATGTCATCTGTGGAAGCCGTGGCGCTGTAAAAAGCACGACCAATTATTTTAGCCGGCCTGGCTAAAATAACCTACCCGCCTGTCAGCCTTCCATCTCGTGCACAAACTTATCTCGTGCCCACATTGGTCATGTATAATTGGGAATTGGGAGGGATGAACCCCTCTGTAATGGTCACACATGCAGAGCACACAGAACACACAGTGAAATGTGTTCTCTGCTTTTAACCCATCCTAGTACCAGGAGTCTAGTACTAGGAGCAGTGGGCAGCTATTGTACAGCGCCCGGGGAGCAATGGGAGTCAGGGGGGAAGGGGGGTGTCCCGTGCCTTGCTCAAGTGCACCACGGCAGGGCAGGAGGTGAACTGGGACCTCTCCAAGTAGCAGTCCACACTCCAAATTTTAGGTCAGGGGCTTGAACCGGCGACCCTACAACTCCCAGTCCAAGCCCCTACTGACTCAGCCACTGCCGGACTATGCGCATTCGTGTGTGTTGGAGGAGGGGCTCTGTAAGGAACTCTGAGGGAAGAGGCAGATTCTTTTCGGCTGCGTACTTTCACATTCTAGCACACTCGATCTGGTTTCTCCATTCTTACCTACCCTACCTTTAACATCCAACATTTAATTTAATACCATTTATTTTGTAATTTAATTATGTTACACAGTTACTCCCAAATAGTGGCAATAAAAACACCCTTGCCCAATATATTACACCATTAGCTTAGGGTGGCTAATGTTGGCCAACCCATAATGGATAAAGCTGTGTAACTGACATTATGAAATTATTTGAGGGCTTTGTGATTCTTCTCTTTTAATGGTGCCACTTTTAGACTATATTTGAGCATATTGGCCCTCAATTGCCACAGTAGCTGCTAAAATGTGTCTTAAATTGAAATGTTCTTTATCTCAGAAATTAGAACTGTGTAGTAACTCGGTAGGTATAAAAATACCAAAGAAACATTTGATCTTTGTTTTTTTGTAATTATAGTGCCTCCTACTTTAGCTTTGTTTGAAAATGTTTGGTTAGCAACTGGCTAGTGTCACAAAACCTTTCCAGTTCCCTCTTTCTGGGTTACATACCAACAGCACTATAGTTACTCCTGCATGTTCTAAAGGGACAAACAACTGATAGTCAACATTATGTGAAAAGTTGAAATGGAAAAATGGGCCAAGGTATACATAGAATTACCGTCAGAGGAGAAGGGGATTCAAATTTGAATTTGCCTTGAATAAACACTAAAGTTGTCATGTTCTGTGTTTTCAATGTTTATAGACAAAGCCAGGGTCAGAAAGGCAAACAGCAGTCACATGATCCGCAAGGTCAGCAGGTGCACGTTAGATCTTCCGTACTCTTGCCAACTAGTATTAATGTTTCTCTTGACTCTCGGTGACCCACTTCAACACAGATAACTCATGGAAACTTTCCGAACAAATTATGTGGCTCCTACTTAAATCACCAACATCAGTTTGTCCAATCAAGCCGGCCACCGCACGTGCCTATTGAAGTCTCCTCATACGTCCACCCTCAGCGAGACGATGTGGTTGTTCTCCGTGTTTGCCTTTCATGTTTAATTTCTGGCTGCCACGTCCCCGAGACGAACGTCCGTTGCGAGGCCCAGTCCACAACATTTAATTCCTCCATAAATCAGGCTTCTGTGCACGCATGAATTATTGATTGAGTGAATTTAGAGGAAACAGCCTCTTTTTATTTTCTCCTTGATGGACATGTTTTGCAGTAGGGCGCTCTGTTCCTGGTCGAGGCAGCATTATGGAATGTCTCTCTCTGGCACGTAAATGGGGATAAAGTGACAGACTCTTAAATGGGCGAAAGAATGGCCTGTTATGCAAAAATAACTGAGCAGGAGTTAGAGTTAAATTAGCATGAACACATTAGATTGAAAAAATTAAATGTCCATATCATGCTTTCTTCTGATAGCATTGCTATTAGGTTAATGGTCACCTATTTTTTACATAAACATGTGTCCCCTCTCTGTAAAGAGATTCTGAAAGTTTTAGGAAAAAAGATTCCCTCACTTTTTGTCCTGATCCATTTAGCAGACAGAGAAACAGGGCTGAAACAGAGGGGATTATGGGATGCTGCAATGGGTGATCTGTATGGTACTTCGAGCCAAACACTTCAGAGACATGTTTTCTATAGATCTATATATAATATATTGATGAAAAACAGTATTATAGGGGACTTTTAAGTAATGGTATGTATGTATTTAAGGTCTGTTATGCACAATTGCCGAGAAATATTTCAGTCTCCACCCTCTCGAGTGGAAATCCCCCTTCTTTGCCTTTCCCAGAGACCTTCCCAGAGTTTTGGCGGGGCGTATTTACTTAACACGCTTGTGTACCTTGATAAAAGTGCAGATACACATGACCCCAGAGCACATCAAAGACTCCACTGTCCATCTGCTTCTGTTGAGGCCCCAAACAGTGTTAAAGGAATGAAGAGGGGCGAAAAAGTCCACTCAGTTATGTAGAAATGTTTATCCCTTGGTTGTGTTCATATGCGTCCCTGGAGACATCATTAGCTTATCACATCTCTCCCTTCATGAGTTTGAATCTGGACACTGAAAGTGCCAACAACATCAGCGTTTAAAAAACCTCCCCGCAAGTATTGGTAGGGGTCTTTGAAAGAACTTACTGTGGCAGTGATATTGGAAATCGCAAAAGCCGTGCTATAATCACGGCCTCCTCAAGAGATTTCAGTGGATTAAATAAAAATATGCTGATAATACTTAGAGTGGGCGATCAATGCCTTCATTAGTTTCTAAGGCGATGTAATTATGTTTACCCCCCCTCAATTATCAATCTACATGCATCTAACGTCACAGCAGGATCAGAGAGAGGGGCGCATTTTCACAGCTGGGGAAACTAGTCAGCCAACAACATTCGGTATATTTTACTCATGATGTGAGCTGAGAGGAGAAGAGGGAGTTGGAGGATTGCACCAGCTCCTGAGCACCTCCAGACCAAAATTCATTTTGTTTATTACTCCATTTCCAGGCAAACACATCACGATTGACAGAAACTGAAAAATGCTGCAGTACACAGACCACAAATATATTTTGTAAAAGAACAAGGTATCTCCCAACAGTGGAAATGTAGCCCTGTAAACGTGCTGCAGGGATGACATCTTATTTGGACAACTTGTAGTTAGCATCACCCTGGATCGCTAAACAAAAAGCCAATGGGATTCTTTTATAAATGCTGAGTTTAAGCTCAATGGCTAACAAAAGTTTAAAATACTTTTACCTTGGTTTAGCAAGATTATCTTTGCCAATGAACACCACTTTTATGATTTTGAAACATAAATGCAACCGCCAAATGATTTAAGCCAGTGGCGTCCTAACTTTTTTCACCAAATGCCACATACAGAAAAACATACACTAGAGGTGAGTTAAATTGCCTCATAGGTTAAGACATAAGTCACTAATGGACTAATGTCCATTTGGTATACTGAACATCCCCAACACAACTGTCTCATCTAGATGCTTCTTAGCACCCGACTTTTATACTTCAAATCCAGAGTGGATACTATCATATTTTATGTCGTAAAACAAAAAAAGTGAAAACTAGTTTAAGCTTGTGTAAACCACAGACCTTATTTCATGCATCTAATACATTATATATTTCAGAAAACATTGACTTTGTGACAAGGAAACCAGAAGGGAAAAATTGCTGACTCATTTACTGTATTTCAGACTCATTCCTGCAGAACTCAATTACACGGTAGCGATAGATTGAGCAACCTTTACTTCCCTGCCATCCTTGCTTGTGTAAGTCAAACAAATCGACCCCTAACTCTCATGTAAGAAATGCCATACGGCACCACTCTATCTCAACCTGCCTAGTTTCACACGGATGTTATATGTGCTTTCAAAATGAAAGAAATATGTATTTTTAGGGCTTTTAGCAGAAGAGTAAAAAAGTGTTTTGAGTCTCCGAAAGGCCATTGATGCTCAATCAGGGTCATTTCACGAGCAGGAGCGAAGGCAGCGTGCTCTCACATGAGCATGTGAATTATTAGGGAGGCAAAGTGAATGCAGTGTCCTGACTGAATGCTGCCCTGTGCTAATGCCAGGCTGTAAAAACACTGACTTGACAACAAGCAAGCCCCTGTAGTTCTGCTGAGGGAGGGATGGGGGAGAAAGAAGCTGGGTTAAAGGAGAGGAGAAGGGGGGAAAAGGGAGCGAGGTGAAGGTAGAGGGGAAAAGAGAGAGAAGAAAAAGGGTGGTTAGGATTAAGATCGCTCAAAAGTGGCCAGGAAGAGGGGATTGTGGATTACTGCTGTTTCTGACATGTCTTCCTTGATTTAATACCTCAGACAACTGCTGAGCAACGTATAATTGTTTCGATAAGTGGAGGACATTTTGTTCTGACATGTGGTGCTTGCTATGAAAAATAATAGGGCTTAAAGGAGCATCCACCCTTGGAAGGTCTTACTTTATTTTGCATCTCCAGTTTGTACTGGGGCACTGTAGTTTATCATGGTCAAGTAGCCCACGTTTGTTTTTCATGTATTACCATAACATTCCAGCTAAGTTTCCAATTTCGATATGAAAAACTGAGCAATCTTTGACTATGTCTGTCCTTAAATCACATGCGAATACTGTCTGTTACTGCACAATGCAATACGTTAGCATCTTAAGTGTACAGGCATTCATCATCCCCAGAGGATGAACCCTACCGATTTAAATGACTCCCTGATATTTGTACTTCACCTCAGTTTTTTTGGTGACAAGTCTTGACAACCTTTTGATGGATAACAATGACATTTGGTACAAATATTCATGGTATCCAGAGGTTGAACCCTTATTACTTTTAAGACTCTTCTGTCGCGCAACCGAAAGGTCAACGTTTGGACTTACAGTACATTTGTTACAGACATCTTTCTTTCCCAAAGGATGAATTCCAATAACTTCAACAATCTTGGAGCCCTATCGGCCCATCAACAATAAGAATCTTGGGGCAAGGGAACTCAAGAATGGATGTGGAGGTTTGCTTCAATTACATTCCGATTGTTTTATTCCTATGGGTTTCAAGATTGCATTTGGCCTCTTATGCCACCATTCGATCAAACATTGTAATCGTCCAATACTTTGCTTCGACTAATTTCCTGCAGAGCCGAAAATAACATTCTCATCAGATTCAGCTGAATAAGATTCAAAGCTGATTAGTAAATGTTAGATGGAGAATTTAGCTGACATTTACATAGCATGTGAACATTTAGCTCAAAGCACTGCTGGGCCTATCATGGCTGCAAGTCCGATAGAGATTGCCAGGTATATATATTTTCAGCATCAGATACCGCGACTTGAATGTCATGGTAAATCATGGAGGCTCAGACTGGGGCTAGCTTAAGTGCTGTCATTATTGTGTCCAATCAATATCTGTACATACAAGTTCATTTAAGTAATTTCCTCCATTTCCCCAGAATGACTCAGACCATTTGCTTGGCATAGATCTGCGTAGTGTGTACCTTTAATGGTTAATGAGGAACACACTTCTCTATATTTGTACTTCCAATGAAAAAATGCGGAGACATTTCTTCCCTTGTAATTATACTGGAAGGAAGCCTTTGATTTTTCTTTTTTTTAAGCTTTGCTGTGTAATCTTGAAACCTGTTGTTTAATTACAGCTGATGCTTCACTCTTTTCAGCCTAAACCTCACTAAAGCTTTTCCTGGAATAGAAGTGTGTCTTCAGATATTCATCAGAAAGAAATAAAACGCGAGGTTACAGACGTGAAGTACTTCACGTGTGGTTGTTTTTGGCATTAAAAGGTTTAAGTGTGCTCTGAGAACTTCCTAAATCCCTGAATTTCATCCTTATGTGCTGCAACAAGGATGTTCTTATCATTTTATACTTGATTTATGGAAACTACACTGCTAAAGTAAGAATGAGGCAGCAATGATTTGTGAAAAACAGCCGTGTTTTTAAGGAGTAAAAGTAAAAGCACCCTGGAGACTGCAAACTTGCAAGAGTTTGTCTGAGGAAGAACAGAAGAGGAGAAAAATAGACAGATGCCAGGAAGGAGCGGGTCTTGGGGTCACGCTAAAGACGGGCCTGATCCCACCTCCAATCCCTGCAGCTTTTCTTTTGTTTGAAGCCACATCTGGGCTAAATTTCCCCTCCTGACTTTAGCAAAGAGGAAGTCTTCTGGGTGGGTGGAAGGGGGCTCTGGGACGCTCCTGCCTCCCAGGCTAAACTGTACAAATACTGTTGATCTATGAGTCACTAAAACAGGGTCTGGGCCAACCTATATCCAAACCCTGATTCAGCGTTTGTCATGGTGGATCCGCGATGACTACTGGAACGAGACAGACGTCCTATCAGTCAGATGTTGGCGAGAAGGAAAGGACAGTTATTATTATAACTCTAAATAACAGCATTTCAGAAGGACTGTTCATTTATATATCGAGGTTAGGAAAGTCTTCAGCATTGAGGAGAACCTCGGTTGCCCTAAACTGCAATTTATTCTGCTGACTGGGCAAAATGTTAACCTGGAGGTCGAGACCCCCCACAAGAGGATTAAAGGGGAAGGAAATAAGAGAGAAAATCCAATTTTGGCACACAAAATTACATTTATCTTTCTGAATTTTCTCTAATCTTTCCTTTTTTCTTCCCTTTTTTTTAAAGCTAGTTTCTCCTCTTCATGCCTAAGAATGTTTCAGAAGAAAACACAAATCTTATACCGTCAGGGGTTGCAAAGAGACACTCCTTTTTCCCAAGCATAAAAAAGATTGAGAACCACTGAATCAGAATTGCCAAAACACGTAGTCATGCTTTACAATAAAGATAAAAAAATATATGTACAAGATTATAACATCACAGCCTGGTGTCCTAAAATGTACCGTTCTATGCACAAACTGCATTGTACATTATGGGTGAAAGGGTGTTTTAAACTGAAACCACAGGAGCAAATCCATTTCCCTCTGAAAGAAACTAAGAATACAGTTAGGTTGTGTGGGAATGTCATTTGGTATGAGACATGGTTCAATATGCACTTTAAAGTAAGATTATTGTGTAAAATGGGCTTAATGGTCATTTTTACCAATATCACAAACTGGAAATTGTTTATATTATTACATACCGTGTCGACTTAGGAAATGTAAAATGGTACACACATTCTAAAATAAGTTGAACATCTTTTGAGCTCTGCGTATATGCTCTATATAATCTAGCATTACACACTTTTTGTTGAAACTAATCAACTATTATAACTTTAATGGTTTTCTTTGCAAGGCTGTTTCATACATCAGAAGATTTCCATTGCATAAAAAAACAATTTTGAAGGTATTGACATGACATTTTATCTTTTTTTTATTTGAATTTTCAACATTTATTTTAAATAATTGTGTGGGTTTAAAGCCATTCGTTCATTCAAAAGTCTTTCAGGGCCAGTGCTACATTGCACAAATAAAAAAGTAACAGGGAACAGATGATTGAATAGAAAATGAAGTTGTATAAAAAGACAGATAAATAAAGTTATTTGATTTAAAATAAACTAATAAAACATCTATTTTTAAAAAGGACAAAAAACACATGCTTACGCCCTACAGAGCAAGAATGCTACCCCCACTACACCCAGATGTGTGGGTCCAGCACCTTGGTTTGATCAGGACCTACAGCTGTTTAAAGGCTCGGCTTGTGTTTGGATGACAATCTGTGTTTATCTTCGGCTTTCCCCTCCAACTAATTAAGTAAGCCCTGAAACACCAAAACACCACGGTCCCCTGAACCTCTTTCTCTCTGACAGCTTCTCCCCGCAGCTGATTTATTATTGCGCGATTTCAAATTAGCGCCGAGCGCCGAGAACGTCTCACAACAATTTACACTCGCCTGACCTGAGACACTTATTAATTACTATATCTCTAATTAGACGTAATTACGATATAGTGCACAAACTGTGGGCAGATATTATTCTTGCTTATTTACTTAGCGGATGAAATAAAGAGGGGATAATTATTGTTATCATCGTTATTATTATTATCATCATTCTTTAATTTAGCGAGTTAGATTATCCTAAACAGACTCCGAGGACGAGTCGGGGGAAGGTTGTTCATTTTCCACTTCTTTACTCCTGTGTCTTCTCTTTCAGATTAAATAACATGCCAATCTTTATTCCTCATGGAAACTTTTAATTGCCTGGGATGCAGAGAGACATTTTAGCTCACAGCATGGCAGAAAGCATGCATTGAAATGGACTTCTGAAAGGGGCTCTATTATCTATTTCGGCCCTTCTATTGTCTTTTAATGTGAAAAATCCCCTTGATGCATGAGGCAGGAATTCGGATAAATCCCGATTAAATCACAGGCAGGTGAAACAGCTTACAAAACAGACAGCTAAAAATATAATTGCTCCGTCAGACAGTGCTCAGCTACAGTGTTTAATCCTCTGCCATACGCTTGTCTTCTCCCATCAAGCGTCGTAATTCAATATTCTTATCCCACGACTTAATATACATTTCTTTCCTGTTTAATTCATCATCATCAATTTTTTTTTGTCTTATTTATTCTTGCGTACAATCACAGTATTAGCCTTGGCAAGCTTTTTGTAACCCAAAGCTAAGATTTAGCCTGCCAAAATGTGCTCTTATTTTGGAATATTGCTCACGAGTTGAAATAAAACTCCAAACACACCCCGGAGAAACACAGAAGCAGATGAGGCTGCTAGGTTTATTTCTCTTTTTTCATCTCCACATCACATGTTGACAGCATTAGTACTTTATCTTTTGTTTACAAGATCCTCCAGTGCTGTTCACCATGTTGTGAAAAACATAAATGAGATTCCGTTAAATAGCATTTTTGCCCCATATGGTTTTGCTGAGGCAGTAGCCCTCTTTTAAACAATCTGCGGTTCCATCTGGTCACTGTGGTTTTTGCCCCTTCGCCAGTTTGCCGTCCCCCCTTACCCTATCCAACCCCCCTTCTACTTTCACTTACTGACGCAGCATGCCGCCCCAGTTTTAGAAGAGTCTCACAAAACATCCCGAGGGTGCCTCTAGGTGGACGCCTACATGAAAATTACCGCTCTTCTCAGGGTGCTTCTGGGACGCCTGATGAATCAGAGCGCATTGTTCAGCCTTTATTGGCCTCATCTTTGAGTCCCATGAAGTAGGAGAACAAAGAGGCTCAGAGGAAGTGAGCCAGCCGAAGAGGAAGGAGAGGAGGGAAGTGGCAGGGGGGATGGGTTTGGTGTGAGCGATAATGTAAGGGCGTATCGATTGGAAGGGATCTGTTTTCATTGCTCATCCCCTCACCGAGCAGCAGATCACTCTTTCTCCCTCGCTCAGGTGGCATGGGGCCCAACCCCGGCGCCTGCCACCCTGCTCAGATTGAAGCATGCTGTTGTAAATGAATCACATATGGTTAATATCTCCCCCCTCTCCATTTAGCTAGCATCACCTCTCCATCGTTCATATTCTATTTCGGGAACGTCACCTTTTCCCCCTTATTTTTAAGAAAGTGCTGCAAAGAAAAGACAGAAGAAGAAGAAAGTGTAAAAAGGTAGCCAAGGTCAGACACTCATCACTTTGATTTCACTGCAAAATTCATGACTTTCCCCTTTTGGTTTTTCATTTATCTCTTTCCATAGTCCACTCTTTGCTCTTAACTTGGCACAAAGCAGATTAATTACGCTGTCGTACGAAAGGTAGGAAAAAGCCGGCACACCTGTCCCCGAAGCCACCTACCATTAAGATGAATGTGTCGTATCTTTGGTCTTTATTAGTTATTTATAAGACCCACAGCCCGGAATAACAGCACTAAAAGAAGGGGAACAAAATGAACAGGTGCTTGCGGTGTTTTTGACACTAATGCTCGCAAGGGCACATTATATGAAAGAGTGATCAATGTTGACCAAAGTGATATTTACAACAATGTCCTGCCAGGCGGCTCGATTAGGTTATTATGCCAACACAGCATGTTTGTCATGTTAGTCGAAGCAGTGTGCGGGAAGAGGATTTGTGTCTTAATGAATATTTACATAAATGTTTGTAACACTGTAATTGTCCAACACAGACAAAAGCTGAATAGAAAATATGCTTTTGTATTTTCTTAAAATTACTCTGCCAACAAACTGCGTACAATTTAAAACAAGTATTATATACATCTAATCTAGGAAAATGTCACTCCATCGTTTTTCCTGTTCACTTCAGGACATTTTCTTTGACTATTTAGTCTATTTAGACACAAGCTTTTAGGGGAGGTTTGACTGCCCCGAGCATGTTAGCCTCGGCTTGTTTGCACTAAAGACAAAGTAAGGCTCAGGAGGATGAGAATGTCAATAGTTTACTAGGTCTTCAGTCCTAAATGAATAAATAGGGCACATTGACCTTTTGACCTGATGACACTGCTGGAGTTAAAAGGTCACCAAAGTTATCATGAGTTCCATAAAAGGTCATTTTAGTTCAACAAATGATTGACATTTCACAAACAACTTTGCAAAGTAATGTTTACAATATATTACAGTTTTTGTTTGAGTAGTTGGATATGTTAAAGTGTATTCTAACTTATTCTTCAAATTGTATATGGTGTGTATATCCAACTATCTCTCCGTACGATTGAAAAAACCAAAATGAATTCAGGGAATCCCAAATTTAGAAGGGTTCATCATCAGGAGATTATGAATGTTTGCACAAATCGTTGTTGCAGTAAGTAGTGGATCAACCAATCGACTGAAACTCTAATATATCGAGCCCTGTTTCTATGGGATTAGTTTTGTGTCATAAAGATAAAGCAACACTTTCTCAGAATCAAGCAAATCTAAGAGTTTAAGAGGGAAGAAAACTGAGTCAAGCAAAATAAATCTTATTTCAAAAATAAAACTATAAGTTGTAAACAAATCATTTGTGTAACTATAAGTATTTTTTCTTTGTTTTAACACATCTGTTTGTTTGTATGCTGTCTTTGCTTCTTTCCCAATGATCAGACTTTTGCTCTCGCTGCAGCTCTCTCGTTTGCGCTCCTTAATTGTTTCCCTCGATTCTGACACAAACGTCCCAGGTGGGCGGGACTTTCAGGGGTGCGTCCCGATTGGCTACTCAGTTTTTGAGTGACAGCCCAGTCCTCCAGCGGTTGTACAGTGCAGCTGCGGTACCTGAGCACGGACAGAAGACCCCCAGAAGAACCAGCATTTCAATTATTATAATACTACAAATGAAAATATATGTAAGTATTGATCATTTGTCTTGTTTGTGCTGTACTATACAGTCTGTTATATTGAGAATTGTTTGTGGTGTGGATGGAGGAAATGTTTTTGGAGGGAAATGGAGAAGTAATAAAGGAGCTTTTAGCCTTCAGTGGAGAGGAGAAAACACATTTAACTAATTGTTTTACCTCATCCAAAGAAGAAAAAACAATGTGATTTGAGGATTTTAAATACTGAGCAGAGGACTGGAAGTCAAGCCAAGACCATTCCCAATAACTACATCTGTGTAGGCCTACTGGGTGGGAAGTCAAGAGGCTACGAGAAACGGGAGGCGTCGAGCCAGGCCATGACTTCTCCCGACCACCAGAGACACACAGGCTAGCCTTGACTCCTGGAAATGCTGAGATATAGTTCCACCTGCCCTGCTCTGCTGTGCTCCTGTAGCTGAAGACTGCTCTCACCTGCCCTGCTCTGCTGTGCTGCTGTAGCTGAGGACTGCTTCCACCTGCCCTGCTGCTAGCTACCTGCTAGCTAACCAACTAGTTAGCTTGCTGGACTATGGACTGCTAACCTCCGGATAACCACGAACAATCGATATTATATACTGATACCAAGGACTGTTGACCTCTGGCTGAGTGCTGCTTCCTACCTTCACTGGATTAATAATGGCTAATCCCAAACTGTACTGCTTTTTCCTTGCGTTATTCACCGCCTCCCTACCCCTTCCTGCGCATAACAAATGCGAACCGACGTGCTTAACATAAACTCTGACACCATGCCACTACTATCATGTGTGATTATGAGGTCTCTACACAAGATGATTACGCTACATTCCACTGTCAATGTGTCCACAAAACAAACTAGGCATTGTGACTCACTGCTAGCTCTTGGCCGTGCTCTGATTGTATTACTACTGATGATATCGGGCAATGTGCATGTTCATCCTGATCCTTGTATGTAGCCCTAGTTCTGACCCGTGCCCTGATGTCACCTTTGTCACAATGATCTGAGTTTCCCTGACTTCTACTCTCGTAAAGCTTTAGGTTTTCTTGATGTAAATGCTAGAAGCTTACTGCCAAAAATTGACCAGATAAAAGTACTCGTTCACAGCTCAAATCCGGAGGTAATTGTCATCATTGAGTCTTGGCTGAAGAAGAATATCGCAGACTCTGACATCGGCATCGCTGGTTATAATGTGTTTAGGCAGGATAGATCATCTAAAGCTGGTGAAGTAGTTATATTCACAAAGCAACACCTCCAGTGTTCTATCGCCACTAGTAAATCTGTCCCCAAACAATTTGACCTACTTATCGTAAACATTAAACTGGCAAATAGCTCTACACTGACAATCGCGGGCAGCTATCGCCCACCCTCTGCCCCAGCATGTACCCTACCTGCTCTCAGCACCCTCCTGGCACCCCCCACTCATTCTGAGTATGTGCTTCTGTGAGATCTAAACTGGGACATGCTCAACCCTCCTGCACAGGTCCAAAAACAATGGGACTCTCTTAATCTCTTGCAGGTTATCATCACTCCTACACGGTATGACACCAAAAATCCAGAAAAAGCCACCCTCCTTGATGTCATCCTCACAAATAACCCTGACAGGTACAAAACTGGCGTCTTCTGTAGCGATCTCAGTGACCACTGTCTTATTGGCTGCATTTGTAATGGCGGCACAATTAAACAGCCAGTCTTTACCACTCACAGACGAATACTGAAACATTTTGACGAACAAGCCTTCCTCTACGACCTGGCTGCTATCAAGTGGGACAGAATTAGCTTGATCACTGACATCGACGCTGCATGTTCCTTCTTTTATGACTCCTTTGGTATGGTAATCAATAAACACGCTCCCATAAAAAAAACGAGGATAAAAAACCGAGTCCTTGGTTCAACCGAGATCCATTCTACCCTGTATAGCGAAAGTGTTAGAAAAGTTAGTTTGCAAACAGCTAACATGGTTTCTGAAGGCTTGCAACATACTATCTGACATGCAGTCTGGGTTCCGTGCAGGTCATGATTGTGGGACGGCGACTCTTAAAGTGCTAAATGATATCATCAATGCCCTTGACTCCAGACAATACTGTGCTGCCATTTTCATTGATCTTGCCAAAGCTTTCGACACTGTAGATCACCAACTGCTTTTACATTACATTGCATTTAGCTGACACTTTTATCCAAAGCGACTTACAATAAGTGCATTCGACCAGGAAGATACAACCTTGAAGAAAAAAGAATCATACAAGTACATCAGGTTTCATAGAGCCAAACATTTCAAGTGCTACTCAACTGGCTTTAGATAAGCCAGCCCTTTATTAGTATATAAGTGCTTTGTTAGTAATTCTATCGCTCGAAGTGGAGTCGAAAGAGATGAGTTTTCAGTCTGCGCCGGAAGATGTGTAAGCTTTCTGCTGTCCTGATTTCAATGGGGGGCTCATTCCACCATTCTGGAGCCAGGATAGCAAACCCACAAGTTTTAGCTGATCTTGGAACTTGGGTCCCCCTCGCAGTGCGGGTGCAGCGAGCTGTTTGGCCAATGCATAGTGGAGTGCACGTGCTGGGGTGTATGGTTTAACCATGTCCTGGATGTAGGAAGGGCCAGATCCATTCGCAGCATGGTACGCAAGTACCATTGTCTTGAAGTGGATTCTATCAGTTACTGGAAGCCAGTGAAGGGAGCGAAGGAGCGGCGTGGTGTGGGAGAATTTTGGAAGGCTGAAGACCAGACGAGCAGCTGCATTCTGGATGAGCTGCAGAGGTCGGATGGCACATGCAGGTAGACCAGCAAGGAGGGAGTTGCAGTAGTCTAGGCGTGAGATGACGAGAGCCTGGACCAGAACCTGCACTGATTTCTGGGTCAGCTGGGGACGTATCCTCTTGATGTTGTAAAGCGTGTATCTGCAGCAGCGGGTTGTAGCAGCAATGTTTGCAGTGAAGGACAGTTTGTTATCTAGGGTCACACCCAGATTCCTTGCAGTCTGAGTCAGGCAAACAGCAGATGTGCCGATGTTGATTGTTAGGTCAAGAGTGGGACAATCTTTTCCCGGAAGGAAAAGTAGTTCAGTCTTGTCAAGGTTGAGCTTGAGGTGATGAGCAGACATCCACTGAGAGATGTCTGCTAGGCAAGCAGAGATGCGTGCAACGACCTGGGTCTCTGAGCGGGGAAAGGACAAAATTAGTTGGGTGTCTTCAGCGTAGCACTGGTAGGAAAAACCATGCGGGATAATGACACACCCGAGCGAGTTTGTGTACAAGGAGAAGAGGAGGGGACCAAGAACAGAGCCCTGAGGGACCCCTGTAGTTAATTGACAAGGGTCGGACTTGGACCCTCTCCAAGTTACCCTGTAGGTGCAGTCTTTGAGGTATGAGGTGAGGAGGGAAAGTGCAGTGCCTGAAACTCCAAGTTCTTGGAGAGTGCGAAGGAGGATCTGATGGTTTACTCTTGCCTCCTTGAGACTGTTTGGAAAGGGACCAGAAGTTAGAGAAGTGTTGATGAAATGGGTGAGAAACGGTAGAATATCAGGAGCGATAGTCTGAAGGAGTTTTGAGGGGATAGGGTCCAGAGGACAGGTGGTAGGACGGGCCGAGGTAACGAGGGTAAGAACCTCACTTGGAGAGAGAGGGGAGAAGGAGGTCAGTGTGTGGGTGAAGGGAGGGTCTGGTGACCCAGCGGTGAGTAAAGGTGAGTCAGAAAAAGAAGAGCGAATATCATCAACCTTCTTTTCAAAGTGGTTAACAAAGTCGCAGAGCGGTAGATGGTATCACTGTAGTCAAACAGAGGAAAGACAGTCATCTGGACCAGAGATGTTCGCTTCTGGGAAAGCTTAGATGCATTGGTGTCACTAACCAATCGATAACCTGGTTTGAAAGCTAACTGTCCATGCGCAGTGTGTCAAATCTGACAATCTGATGGCACAGCCCCTATCAATCTCTAAGGGAGTACCACAAGGCTCTATCCTAGCACCCATCCTATTCCCAATATATATAAATGACATGGAGAAATCAGTGGGCAACTCCTCTATCCACTTATATGCCGATGACACGATTCTGTACACTGATGGCCCTTCCCCAGATACTGTCCTAAAAAACTCTTCAGGATAGTTTTCAGAGAATCCAGTCACATCTCTCTGCCCGGCCTGGTCCTGGACACCACTAAAACCAAGGTCATGTGGATTGGCCGCAGTGGTGCCTCCCAAACTAGCACTATTGTGACCGCCGATGGCCAGGACCTCAACATAGTTAAATCTTATAAATACCTGGGATTTTGGATTGACAGTAATCTGTCATTCTCAGAACATCTCTCCAAAATTCAGACCAAGGTTAAAGCTAGACTCAGCTTTCTATATAGGAATTGCTCCTCATTTACTTCATCAGCTAAACTCTCTCTGGTCCAGATGACTGTCTTTCCTCTGTTCGACTACAGTGATACCATCTACCGCTCGGCGTGTAAAGGAGCTCTCGATCATTTAGACGTTCTGTATCACTCCACCATCCGCTTCGCCACCAATGCCCCCTACAGGACACATCACTGTGATCTGTACTCTCTGGCAAACTGGCCCTCTCTTGAGACCAGGCGCAATATCCACTGGCTGATGTTTGTTTATAAAACATTCCTAGGCCTCACCCCCTTCTATCAAATCAAATCAAATCAAGTTTTATTTATATAACACATTTATAAACGATTTTTGGTCGAGCCAAAGTGCTGTACATATAATAAAAATAGCCTGCAGTAGAGACACTTTACAGCTAATACAACAGCACAGATTGTTCAGAATATCAGTATGAGGAAAAACGACACCCTCTATCCTTATCCTTACTAACTTCCACCTCACACAATTACTGCAAATCCACCCACCCCCGACGCACAACACCCGGTCAGCTACAAACATCCTTTGGCCGCTCCACCTTTCAGTTTGCAGCAGCTGATAGCTGGAATATCATGCAAAAAATCCTTGAAGATGGAGACCTTTATCTCCCCCCACACCTTCAGGGACACTATTACAAACACCCTGGTACACATTTGCAACTACCTTTCCTGATGCTCACTGTCTTGACCTCTCCTAGAGTATACATTGCCATGAAGGAATGAATGGATGAATGAATGAATGGATGAATTTTCTATATTATTTTAATGACTGATTGAACCCCATCAGTATTGTTTTAGAGATGTTATATGTTTAACTGCTATGCCTGTCATCTCTGCTCTGTGTCATTGTGTTGTCTCCTGGGTTCTGTAGTGCCCGGAGTCTTTCTTTTTATTTTCTTCCTCCAAACCCCCATCCCCTCAGGAAGCCTTTTGCCTCCTGTCAGGTCATCATTGAAAATAAGAATTCAGGGCTCTCAAGTTTTGAACAGAGTTCAGAGTGGGGGGGGGGGGGGGTGCTAGTGGAGTATGAAGCCCTCTTATTCGCGAATGCCAACAACGAGGGGGGGGGGGGGTGCTAGTGGAGTGCACGCGTCTCTCTGCGTGAGAAATATGGAGTGTGAGCGTGTGAATGGAGTGAAGGGCGTGTGTCTCACGCCAAATTTGTTCTTAATTGATTTTCCTGGCTAACTAAACGTTATACTACTACAACTGTTTCTTTATTGTGTTAAGTGATAAGTAAAGCAAAGCTGTGCTATGCAAGTTAGCTTTTACTAACTTTAGATCCATAACAATGCTAGTTAAGTAGCCTAACAGCAGTTAGCTACTTAGCTACCAGTGCGTGAGCGTTCAGACACCGGCACACACACTCAAACGGACTTGTGTGCCTGACACTACCAACATGCTTTCATAGGCTGAGTTTACTACTTCTCTCTACCGGCCATGACTGCCCCTGAGCTGAGTTTTGTTTGTCATACAAATGTTGAGCTTTGGCTTCTCTTCTATGCATTGCAAAATGCTACATATAGGCTACTCGTATTAAGTATCAGATTTGAGCTCTCTTCCTATTCATTTCCAATTCGAAAGTTGAATTAATGGAACAATTAATTTGTTCTTTTCTATATGGAGACCTGTTGATTGTTAACTTCAGATTTTTCATTTCCTAAAACAGTTATTTTCCTCTCATATTAACAGTGTGGATCATTGAGACAGCGTGGTGTCCAGAAGTCTTCTCCCGTTCGCCACTTCCTGTGAGGGGACAGCATCAGATCCACTGAAGGGGGGCATGAAGAAAGACCTGCACCAGCTTCATCCATGCTGGGCGTAGCCGTTATCACTGGCTCAGTGTCATTTCATTTGACCACATGTATGTCTTTACAAATAAATGTAATATATTTTATTATTATCCACCTTTTTGTTTTATGTCCTTTTATTTAAAACATTCTTTGAGACTTCATCTTCTGGTTCAAATTTCAATAAATGTAATTTGTATAATCACTCTTTTGTCTTTATTCTATATTCAAATGTTAGAGATTCCATTCAAATCTGTTAATTATTTATATCTTTCTCAGGCAAGGAATAGTATGTCAAGTTTTTAATGCTAAATGTATATCATTTTCTCACAGGATATAGAATGAGACAACACAGTTTGTATCCATTGTGTATGAATGCTTCAGCTCTTCAGACCAACATAGTAAGATGTGAGTATGTTCCTAATTGTGTTAGTATGCAGCTTAGGTCTGCTCTGTTTAATAAAGCAAATCTGCCAGTTTTATATTGTAGAACTTGTTAAATTAAAGCAGTCTTTAATTGTTTGTCCTAAACATAGCAATATACTGTATGCTTTTGAAATGTAACATGTCTTTTGAAAAAATAATAGTTTATATTGTGTATCACCTTTAGCTTGAAAATACATAGATGTGTTTTTCATCTATAAAATAAAGAGATAAACAGCCAGACACTTTATCAATCTCAAATTGGGAAATTATTTAACAGCAGCAGTGTGTTCAGGTATTAAAATATATAAAGTATAAACTACACAACACAAGTATAATGCACAGCAATCCATAAGATAAATCCGATATTTTCATGAAAACTCCCCAGGAGGCACCAACATAAACGTGGCCAAGTGGACTCTGAAGTTTGCTGCATGAGTTGCACTGTACAATCTGTGTTGTGGGCTTTCACTCATAAACTGAGTAGCCAATGGGGACGCACCCCTGAAAGTCCCGCCCACCTGGGATGTTTGTGTCAGAATCGAAAACAAAAAATAAGGGAGCGCAAGCGAGAGCAAAAGTCTGATCATTGAGAAAGAAGCAAAAATAACTGCAAACAAGAAATATATGTTAAAACAAAGAAAAAATACTTATAGTTTACATGATTAAACAAATGATCTGTTTGCAACTTATAGTTTTACTTTTTAAATAAAATGTATTTTGCTTGACTCAGTTCTTTTTTCTCTTAAACTCTTAGTTTTGCTTGATTCTGAGAATGTGTTGCTTTATCTTTATGATACAAAACTAATCCCATACTTTGCTAGCATGGGTAATAAAATATATGACTATTAACTCTTGTGTGAATTTTATATTTGCGGCTCAGTTTGTCTGCTAGTCTGTAAATAGAAAAATGACTGCCCAAATGTCTATGAAACTTACTGGAAGCCTGTATATTTGGAAAATAGAGAAACCAATTCAATTTTGGAACTGATACGAAATGAAAAGCGGAAAGAAAGATCCCTGCAGGGATAATTCACATGAATGCCCCATTAAGGCAAAAAAAACTACTCTGAAACATTACATGTCGCTTTGATCCAAAGCGACTTACATACATTCAGTACTGTGGACAATCCCGACAGGAGTCATTCGGGCTAAAGTGTCTTGGCCAGGGACACAATGACATGCTGACTGCATTGGGACTCAAACTTGCTACCCCCTAATTCGAAGTCCAGCACTCTAACCACTGAGCCACAGCCACCAGAATCAGATATAAATGTGTTCTTTTAACGCTCTGAGCAATAAAGTACAACACATTTCCTTCTTTTACATTAGGAATAAAAGATCAGTTTCACAACGAGGATCATCCTTGGACAACCCAGCTAGAAATTGTTGGTTCTAAAAACATTCTGAGAATGTTACCATTTACTGTTCTAGGAATGTTTTCAGTGGGAAGTTTTCTTTTGGTTCCTAGAATGTTCTTCTGAAAGGTAGGATAACATTCTTAAAATGTTTGGTGATAACTTTATTAAGATGTTTTTTTTTTCACCAAACATTTCAAGAATGTTTTTAAAAAATGTTTTCCTACCTTTCAGAAGAACATTCTGGGAACCAAACTAAAATTTCCAGCTGAAAAAGTTTTAAGAATAGTAACAATGTTATCAAAAACATCTTAAGAAGGTTATCAAAAACATCTTAAGAAGGTTATCAAAAACATCTTAAGAAGGTTATCAAAAACATTTTTAGAAGGTTATCACCAAACATTTCAAGAATGTTTTTAAATAACGTTATCCTACCTTTCAGAAGAACATTCTGGGAACCAAAATAAAACGTCCCACTGAAAACATTCCTAGAACAATGAATGGTAACATTCTCAGAATGTTTTGAGAACCAAAAATGTCTAGTTGGGAAATCACACATGCCACCGTAAACATGCAATATCTGCTTACAGCTTATCATGAATTACGTGCTTCTTTGTTTTTTTCAAAAGGAAAATGTGGTGACATCATATTTTTTAAAACATCCTTTTCAAACAAATGCAACAAGTTTGCTTTTTAAAGCACTCTAGAAATAAATCTGACGTTGACCATGATCGTGTTAATATTTGCCATCACAGGAATGTTCTATAAAAAAATAATAACCTCCTGAAAAAATTATTCAAATTTTGCTTTGAAAATGTAACATTGAGGGAATGTTTTAAAAAAGAACATATGTAATCTGTTACCCCAAAAACGTCAAAAAAACATCCTCAGAATGTTGCAGGCAAAACGTTTGTTAACATATTACATTAAAAGGAACATTTTATAAAACACGTTTTGTCATCTCAGGCCTCAATAACATCCTGAAAACATTTCCAGAATGTTTCTTGGAGAATGTTCTTCTTTGGTTATCATGTAACATTGAGGGAACGTTTTATAAAGAACATCTTTAATGTGTTACCCCAACAACGTCCAAAGCACATCCTTAGAATGTTGCAGGCAAAACGTTCCACCTTTGTTAACATATCACATTAAAGGAATGTTTTATAATAAAACGTTCTGTCATCTCAGGCCTTTATAACATCCTCACAGCATCCTCTGAATGTTGCAGTTAAAAAGTTATGTCTTAGTTAACCTTAAACCTTATAGGAACATTATTTGAAATAATAAACATCCTAAAAAGGTTCAGATAAAAAAGTTTCTTTAAAACATTATTAGGACCTGTAGGTAACGTTAGCCAAAGTTGTGAGAACGTTCCTCACTAGAAGAAGATTAATTCACCATTGGCCTAAGCGTAACCTCTGCGTTTTTCAAGTGTAATTGTAGATATTTATATTAACTCGACCATAAACATGCTAAGCTAATAGCAAATGTTCCGCCACTTGCATCTACGAAGTGACCCACCTGAAAGTTAATTTTTTTTTCTTCCAATCAGTTGAGAAGACCATTAAATCCAGAGCAGAGTGAACTTTGTACCATGTGTGGGAGTATTTAGTTCCTGTCAAGTGAGATTTGGTAGCTCTGCAACACAGGATGACTCAAGATGTCTGATAGCTAACAAGAACACTGCCTTTCACGAAAAGCCACAGTGCCCCGTTGATCCGTTCTTATCATAAGACTGATCAGGGTGTATTCAAAAACTTGGAAGGGCCCCTGATTGCATGGTTAGAAATTCAAGTGGTAGATGTATCAGGTTTGATATTAATATTATGTGGTTTGCCCATGGGGACAATTCCATGTGTAAGTTCTACCCCCTTCTTTGCCCGAACCCTTTTGGATTTGTCACTTTGCATTTACTTTATGAAGTAAAGCTGTAACAATCGTAATAATGGAAAGCATGCTTTGGTGGTGACACCGCTGTGATCTGTATCAAAGCCATCTGGGAAATTAGTCCCGGCTTGTCGTTAAAAAGTGCATTGGAGCTCTTTAAATCCTGTTTCTTGAATTTCCACAATACATCCTGTGTTCAGGGGGCAAGTTGGTGAATCACTTCATGCAAATGTCCTATGCGATTGCACTTGAAACTGTTTGAGGATGGCGGCGTTAAATTAAGATGCAGCAAAAATAAACCCTTGTCTCTCATTGCGGTTGTGTTCATCGCTGAACGCCCTCGTTTTTCCTTATCCATCTTCAAAACTAGATGTTAACAACAACGTCCTTTACGAGCCTTGAATGAGGTGTCCTGTTTCCTTACTAAGCACAATCTTGATGTTTGTAATTCTCACATTATATGCAGTTTCTGTGCTCCCAGCATGCACTTGCCCACATGCATTTGTCATGACGAACCACTTGTTCTACCCACCATTGTGATTAATTGTGTGGTTCCGTACAGATTTACTGTGATGGTCCCTGCTGTCAGAGAATGAGTGTGTCGGCACCAACCGTGGTTTGCAATGGTTAAACAAATAGACAAGAGGCAGAGCATGCACGTGTTACGGTGGGCTTGTTGGTGCTTATTCCGCACACTGAACCTCTTTGTTCTCCCTCCGACCTTCATCCAGACACTTTTATTTGACAACGAGGTGTGCCCCACAACATTCGGTCGGAGCTGATGTCCCCATGCAGCTGCCAGGGGTGGTGATTATGACTGTCATAAAACAGCCTTGGCTCCATCTCCTTTGAGTATAAGATGAGGAAAACAATAGCTGCATGGCACATGAGAAAAATCAAAAGAAGATGGCGAAAACATCCCCTTCTGTTATTCAAAACTGTTAAGAGCTAGCAGGTATTTCTCATGACTATCTGCTTTCCCCTGGGTGTCGAGTATCTTTGGAGAGAGTCTCGAAAATGCCTCAGAAAGGTAGTAGGAATGCGGAGTCTGCACATGGAAACATTTTAGATCGACTGCAGAGGAGGCGGCCGCTGGAGAGATGTAAGTTGAAACATTGCACAATGTCCTCTTCAATGTATCTCTTGGAAAGAGAGTGTTAACACATGTTATGTTCCCGGGCTATCTGGCCCTGTGTGTGTCTGGGGTTGCAGAATGGTAACTGCCGTGTCATAGCAGGGGTTATGTAGAAATACACCCCAGGGACTTCAGCCCTGGCTTGGGTCCAGCTCTGCTGATACGTTAACAAGAAGAACTTGTTCTTATCAATGGGGTGCTTTATTCCTGCTGTACATACACACACCAACAGACCAGAGTCAGACACAGCAGTGCTAACATCACACCATTTAATAAACTAAAAAATGGGCACATGTCTACACACAATTGACAGACAAAACCACCACATATTGACTGATGTGCTCAATGACAAACAGACGGGCAAGCATATAAACCAGTCTGAGGAACCAATAAACACACACGCAGGTAGACAGAAAGACACACACGTAGACAGAAACACAGCCTCGGGGTACAAAAGCAGTGCTGACATCAGGAATGCACCTCCAGATACTCATCACAGCAACACACACACACACACACACACACACACACACACACACACACACACACACGCACACGCACGCACGCACACACACACACACACACACACACACACACACACACACACACACACACACACACACACACACACACACACACACACACACACACACACACACACACACACACACACACACACACACACACACACACACACACACACACACACACACACACACACACACACACACACACACACACACACACACACACATACACCTTATTATTATTTCTAACAGGAGGAATTACGTGTAAAAAGACAGAACAGGATAGAGTACTGTCTGTGTTTGTTTCAGTCTAAGTATGATAAGTATACAAATTAAGTGTGGAATTGCCCAAGTAGTATAATGGTGTCTTGTGAGGTGGGTTTAAGTGTGTAATGGTAAATACTGTTAGAATACTAAGCAAATCATTTCGTAACACCAATTGAATCGCCATGTCGGCCCACCACACAATATAGCATTGATTAGACATACCCTTTTTCTGCTTTAATCCGTTTGCTGGTATCCTGTTATGCTGTTTAGGTATTTAGCTGCCCACTCTGAGTTCTCACAGACTTATTCTCCCAGAAAAAGGACTTGCTTGTTAGATATCAGCAGTGGTCTGAGTGACATTGATCCACTATTCAAGTGAACCTCTAACCCATCCAACTACCATTACGTCGTTTAATCTTCTTCTTGTGGAGACACTTCTCCCACTATCTTGCGACAGTCGCCTATGTCATTGTCCTTCTTTAAGACAAGTTGATTGGTATTGATTAGTGCAGCCCGAAGATACGCTTCTTGCCAGCGTTGGTGCCATTTTAGGATGTTGAAATCCGTACTCCCTGCCCCAAAGGCCTTTTCTATTACACCTTTGGCGAGCAGGTAGGATCTCCCAAGAGAAATCTCAACACTTTAAGTTAATAACATCGCACACCATCAAGTAGCTATTAGAAGAAGTTAGCAAGTCGGAATTTGTATTTATAACAGTGGTGTACACTTATAAAACTGTAGGGGCCCCGAATCCAGAGACACCCGTTCTTCCATGGGGCTATAAATGCAACATTTAGATGACATACAATATTGAACATTATTGGCTGCAGTATCACTAATCACAACAGTGTTATGTAATTAATTACATAAAACAAGTGTTAAATTACAGTTACTAATCAAATTATATTGATTATGTCACTCTCTTCCAATCTTAATTCACGTACAATTAAATACTTCAAAAAATGTATTTCTTAACAGAAATAAGTATTTGGAGTTTCGCATTCCCTGGTTTGCCTTAATGTTGTAAAGACTTTTTAGTTTTATGTCCAGTTTAAAACTGGCGTCATTCAAGTAATAAAAAAGTTCAAATATTAGTTATTTTTAACATATTACTTAATCTATACCTTTTGCTTTTGAGAAGTAACGTTCCCAACAATTTTGAAACGTATATCTGGCCATTTTGAGGAAGATTGGCAGTAAATCCCAAAGTCTACAGTGTAAACCTGGGTAAAACGCCATGAGGAAGGCAAATCCAGAAGAAAAGAGGGTAAAAAAAAACAACGTATGAGATCACTGATGGTAACGGTTGATAGGAGTAATAGGAGTAAAAGTAAAACTTCTTGGCTACTCCTCCTGCCAACTCGGGTGAAGCAGAGCAAACAGTGCAGTAGGCTACCCCCCATCCCCATGCTCCCCCCCCCCCGCTTATCTCTTAACATGGCCCACCTGAATGAAAAGGCTTTTTTTCCCTGCAGAATTTAATTACAAACAGTGTTAGGTAGCTACTTGTCTCCATCTCGCTTCCCTTTCTGTCTTTTTGTCTTTCTCTGTTGCAGGACTCTCACACTTTTTCTTCCACTGCAATGATTCTCTTTCACAAATGGCTACTAAAAGCCTTGAATTCTTTCTAGCTCGGACTAAAGCATCAACACACATAGAGTATATGGTATGTGCAGTTCCAACTCTCAAGTAGTAGCAAGGCCAAGTGCTGCATTACTCACTGTGTCACGTACCTTAACAAAGAGTAAAGGTTTGTGTGTGTGTGTGTGTGTGTGTGTGTGTGTGTGTGTGTGTGTGTGTGTGTGTGTGTGTGTGTGTGTGTGTGTGTGTGTGTGTGTGTGTGTGTGTGTGTGTGTGTGTGTGTGTGTGTGTGTGTGTGTGTGTGTGTGTGTGTGTGTGTGTGTGTGTGTGTGTGTGTGTGTGTGAAGGCAAGGTGTCAAAACTTTTATTCCAACATTCTATTATTGCTGGAAAAATCTGAAAGCTCTACCATGTGTTTTCCACTGTCAGAAGCTTCACTGTCTTTTCTGCTGCTGCTTTTCGCCTCCAATCTCGGAAGTCACAAGATCCTGTTATTTTGAGAAATCCATTGAAAACAGCTTGTAAAGCATAAGGCTCCTTAACTAACACACTCCATCATTTTTAAACAACACATGTACTGTATTTTGTTCTTCTCATGTGACTTATTCGAGCAGCTTATTATCGTTTTTAATGAGGACTATTTTCACTTCTGCCATACTGTGCACTTTTACGATTCACATGGTTTAAATACTTCTAGTGAAGAGGTAAAACCAAACATAAAATGGGAGGAAATTACATGGAATGTCTGCATATCCCAGTTCAAGTTCTATTGTTGCAGCGTGGACGTGGGTTTAATGATTGTAAGATTAGTAATTGTGGTATAATAAAGTCACACATGGATATAATATGTGTTACATTAAATAATGGATTAAATAAGACGTTTACAGCTAAAATTTCATTTTTTGAGCAGGAGCCCGGTTTCTGGGAGGCGGTAGAACCAACATAATGTTTTTTTTTTACTGCAATAAATACAGTGGGTGCTTCTGTTGGTTGCTTGACACTCGAGACAAAAGATTATATTTGTCATACCGATGTCTCCATTTATCACTTGGCGACAATATAATAGAAAAGCATAGAAATTAAATGGAATCCATCACACAAGGGCACTCCAATTCTGGTGAGGTGGCAGTTTTCAATTATGGGAATGCATAAAAAATAAGAAGGACTCAGAAGCGGCCTTCAGTTTCATATTTATGTGTACACGTCATACCGCTGACAATAGTGCCTCTTTCGCTAGCCACATTTAAGTCAAAAGTGGTGAGACAATTGTCACAAGCTATTTCATGTTGCTGCCCATGTCATTCAAACAAATATGTGTGTAACACCAACAACTTCGCCATGTAACCAACTGTTGTCTTGTTTACATGTTTTCTCTTTACAATGGTTTGCTAACAGTAGCCACTAGCAATTTTAAAATAGTTTGTTGTTGTCAGCTAATGGGCCCTTTCAGCTGGTTTTCCTAAATTAGCCACTAACAACTTTCAGCTGATTTGTTTACGTTAGCTACCTGCCAGTGGCGCCCCAAGACACTCTGGGGGCCCCAAGCAGAAGAGACATGCCACCCAACACATCAAGCACAACCGACAGCATCGAAATTAGCCTAGGTTTGTACATAGTTGGAGGTTCTGCAAACCATTTTATCCAGTCTGAGATCACAATTATTGGCATGCTACGACCAGGGCTAGGCTATAGTGATGTGACGCTCACGAATGATCCGATTCTTTTAAACGGCTCTTTGGTGTGAACGAAGGGAACCGAGTCCTACTTGGTGAGAGCCGTTCTTCTTATCGTTGGTTCACTGCCTGCCATAAATCCACTCGCCTTTACGGGAACTAACTTTCCTGAATGCAAATTTGCAATAGATGATGTCATAACGCATGCTGCCTGAGTAGTAGTTTGGCTGGCTGAGAGATGAAGCAAGTTATACATTTTCCTGTAAGTAAAAGTAAATTTATGGCAGTACAGTCAATCATTATCCTGGTGACTATTTTGCAGATAAACCTAGTAACCCCGCCCTCTTAAAAAAACAACGGCTCTTTTGAACGGCTCTCGGAAAGGAACGGAGCCATACTGTAAGATCCGGCTCCCTTCAAAGAGCCGTAATTCCCATTACTACTAGGCTAACGTTTACTATTTATAATGTTCATTAAGTCATCTTGACAATTTGCTGTCAATTTCAAGTGGTTATGCTTTCAAGTTATATAAAAGAAATTATTTAATTTACTTTTGAGGTCAAACGTAAATTAAATCACTTAATAGTGTTTCCTCGCTGTCTTTTATTTTCCCCTTTACTTTAAAAGAGGGATTTCTTTTTTCAGTCACCTTCCTCTGAATAATGTACAATTGACTGAAGGCATATTAATAATGATATTATTTTCTAATCATTGGGGGAACACTGAAGAGGATTGATTCAGGGAAACTCCAGTGATGTAATTGAACTTGAATATACATGTGTTTTATATCCACGTACAAATGTGATCATTCCCAAAACTATTATTGTGAATATTACTTTCAGGTTTCATGTCATGTTCAGGGTGTATTCGCTTCAGCTTTAATATATTGCTAAATTTCTTCTGCAGATGTTGCAGGTGGTGCCCTGACTCGGATTTTAAAGTCATCTTTGTCAAAATACACTTAAGGAAACATTATTCAAACAGTATGGTTCCATTACAGTTGTGTTTAGGGACAAACTGGGCTGGGCTTCAATACTACTATAAGGCAAACAAAAACAAACAAAAAATAAATAATTGACCTGCTGTGGGTTTAAGCACATTTCCAATGGAGGTCTCTTTTCCATAGTCATTTAAGGCTTTTATGAAAGCAACTTGTCACTCTACTAATGTCCGCAGTGCTTATGGGAGAAAGTCCCAAAACTTTATTCTCCCTTGAAACAGTTTAGTGATCTCTGCAGCCGAGTCAATAAATAGGAACACATAACTTCCCCCCCCCCCGCTCTGCTCGCACAGTTCCCCTCCCCTGTGCCCGATATCCAATTTCAGCCCGACGGAGGTGATCCTTCCTCGGGGCCCGTTCAGATGGAGGCCGCCGGGCCGTTTACACAGCGGAGTGAGAATGAGGGATTTCTAATGACTCTGCACTCTGATAGTCTTCCAGTGCTGCCCAAGGCCTCTTGCCAAGGACCTTCCAACTCGACACAACTACTCATCAAGCAGTCGCATAATTCTCGAGTGTAGGCAGAGCGTGGGGGGGCCTCCAGGAAGCCCGGCCGCGACGAGTGTTAGCAGATGGAGTCAATGCTGATTTGATCCCTTTTTCCCCTGCTTGTACACTCTCTATAAGAAAAAAAGAGTTGACTGAACATTTTCAAAGTATCAAAATTGTGATATTAGACATGTTGGTATATTTATTATTACTGAGTATCAATATTACTGGAACATTTTGAAGGGAAAATACGCCAATTTTTCACCATATTAACACAAATGTAATCAAGGAATAATAAGTGCCTTGTCAGAAATATTAATGACCCCCTTTTACTGAGTAATTAGTGGTGAGGCTGACCTGCGGTATTAAGTCACCTCAAAGCTTACTAATAGTTTTTCAGCCAGAATAAGCAAGGTGGATTTGTCTTGATTCTGTGTGGGAAGTCAAAACTGAAAAGTTGTGTTGTTTTTAGAGATATGTTTCTTAAATGTTTTCCTGAATTTTGCGCGAAAAATTTGGAACCCTTTTCTGTTTATAAACTGAATTATTTCTTAACTTTTAAAAAGCTTTGTTGTGTTTCTGCTTTTGCAACTTGCTTTATTATAAACCCCTCTATTCTTTAAATGCCAGTCAGATTAACAAAGCAGAACTTTTCCGTTGTTTTTACTTTGATTACAGTTTGGTTCGGTCTCTAAAGTTACCAGAAGCAGCAGCTGTCCAGGTTATGCTCAGTCTCAAATGAGCAAATCTGTGAGATGTTTGATTGAATTTGATAGATTTCTCCCAATAATGAACCTTATTTTGTTGTGGTGTTATTTTAGTAATAGCTTTGAAGAAGAGCCACTACAATACCCCTGAGATCACTTGTCAATCAATGAAATGTTTCTAATGTCATTTTCAAATGTTCGGGTTTTTGTATAGAAAGTGTTATATTACCAGAGATGCACTTTTACTTCAATGTCCACGTTGTAACTTCTCTCTGTTCGTGAGAAACTGCTGGAGATGACCTATTCATCTATTTAATACATATTGGGTTTATTTTACTCATTTATATTATATAAATACAGTGTACAATATATTGATTAGTAGAATTGTCTTTTACTGCTGCTACTTTAAAAAAATAATTCCTGCAGTTGTTATTATTTAATCCTTACATTTTACCAGGTAATTGCTTACACTTCGAACCCTTTTAGAGTTAGACAATGAAGCTCTTCATAGATAATTGTGTCCAACTTATAGTTTGTACATTTTGGACCAACATCAATATTTTTATCAGGAATATTTACAAATTATTTGATTTATACTTCACTTCACTTTTGGGGACGATTCCAATTCTTTACAAAGCTTGAAATTCTGCTGAATCGTTTTATTTTAATCTTTCATTTAAATTGCAATAGAACTTCATTCATTACTTACACTTAAACAAAATATCAGCCTCTCAGAAATTCCAAATTGCTTCACCTGCTGTCCAATTATCAATTGATAAGTTCTTTATTAAGGTAGAAAAATAACACACAAAAAAGAGCCCATTACAGTTTTCAAAGCAAAAACGGACATTTTAAAGCTGCTTGTCCAACAACACTCAATAATCTCATTCTAAATATGACTTTAACCTTAATAAGCATGGCATGTATCTCTGATGCTGTCTGTATACCTAAAGCAGCAGAAAAACAAGACAAATTAACAAAAAAGTCAGTTCATCATTGGTTTCCTTTAAGCTGCATCAACTCTGAGACTGCTTACACATCCAGACACTTTACTGTTGCTGCCGGGGAAGTGGGTCTAAAGTGGCCCCACGAGGCCACGGACCTCATCCGCGTGTCCCTGAATGAGCGTTAGGTATTAGGATGCAGGCGGGGAAAAAATAGAGAGCACTTGACCCCTATTGTCTCTGCAGTTGGTCATATTTCCCTGTCACAGTCGTGGGCCGCAGATAAACTCCACTTCCTGTAGCATATCAGCGTGTCAAAGACAAAACATAACACCATGGGAACACACACTTAGACAGAATGTCATTGCGACATGGGTTCATCCCCTCCATCAAGAATGCTTTCATGAAGGGAGTGAAAACACACAAACTCCCACACAGCTACATTTCTATTTTGCATCGGGACGTAGGAAGATGAATGTCTACACTGTCAAATCTTTACTTCACGGTGTGGCATTGACATTAAACCAAATCAAATCTAATTCCAAAAATACTTTACAGCAATGATTCTTTCTCTCATCCTCCAATCAATTACTACCTTCAGAGTTCAATGCACAATGTTATACTTTAAGTACAATTATTAAAAAGCATAACATAAATAAAAGACACAAATCTCAACCTACTCTAACCAAACCGAGAAAGCAATTTAAGGTTTTGGGTGATGTCGGAGGGCAACTGTTTATTGCAAGTTGTGGGCTAGACTAAGGTAATACTATGTATTTTATAAAAAATAAAAGATGCTTGAAACATTGAGGACTTACTATATTGTCTTCAACTCCATTCAAATTGAAGACTTCCAGAAATGTATTTATTAAGCTTTAGGGGACAGCGCAACCGTATGTTATATAATGCAATCTGTCTATGGGTGCACATTTTATTACAGTTCTTAATATGATCTCTGATTGTAGAGGTACATTTCCATGTCTAAAATTGTTCCTATACTACAGTAAGTCTGGGCCACATTTAAAAGCCATGTTACTCTCTCATTGGCTCAATTTCTGACGATTTAGGAAATAATATGCATTTGTTCAAGGAAGGCCACATTTTGTAATCTTTGTATTTTGTTGTTGTTATTGTAACTGTTTTGATTTATGTGGGTACCCTCAGTGAACTTTTCAACATTTAATAAAGGTTTGAATTTAATGGATTCAAAAAGAGAGGCCTGTCGATTGAATCTTCCTTAGTAACATTTTTGATACATCTAAAAAAAACACATACCTAGAGTGGTAAGTGCAAAAAGTCTCAATATAAGCAGCAAAACAAAACTCACTCACTGACTGATATTTGTGCATACAAGGCCATTTTGTTTTATTAATGATGCGGCTTTGAACTGTTTATTGGCCAATTTAAAAAAGGAAACCATTCTCAAGTATGACCCTGTAGGAATCTAATGTTTTTACTCCTCGTCTGAGCTTTGCTTTTTAAAGAAACGGCCCCACTAAACCGCCGTTACTTTCACACGTCTGGGTCCATTTACGTGAGCGGTCCCTGTTGTACCATTTCGTTCAGTCTTTCTCCCTCTCCTCTGCTCTGTCCCACAGCACAATGTCACCACAAGCTATCGGCTACCAGGCGCTTTGATGCAGCCCGGCGCATATTCCTACGCTTTGACGCTGGTAAGCTTATATGCCTCCAGAGACCTCGCCTGGGGGTCAACTAATGGGACCACAGCCATCCTCCTACTTTTCAATCCCTTTTTTCCCCCCCATCTCTCTTTTTCTGAGGACTTGGTTACAATAACTACAGTTCTCAGGAACCCCGATGGGGAGACAAGCCGGCACTTTTACCGTGTAAAGAGCCCGGAGAAAAGCAGTGTAAGGAACCAGCCTGCTCATTCACAGCCAACACAAACCCACTCACACCTTGGAATCTTTCAATTTGCCTGTAATAAATTGTAGGAGGAAGCAGTTGCGTCGCTGATGTGCTGAGAGGGTTGAAATTGAAACCCGTGCAGAGACGGTGGCACGCTCTCAAAGAGAACAGCGCCATATAGTCTTGCCTTTGACAAGTTGAAGAAATGGAAACAACGTACGGTTCCTGAGTCTCTCTCACACACAGGGCCACAGAGAGTGTTTGCAAACGAACAGATACGCCTCTAAATTACGTGTCAAGTCAGTACCTCGGCTCGAATATCTTCCCACAGTAAAATGTAAAAATATAATTCACAGGAGTAGCATTTGCAGCATTTAGTGTGGCAATTATGGAGGCAACAAAACAACTTTCACAGAGATATAGATGCATAAAACACCCACAGGAAATGTTTACAATGTTATATATATCACCAATATACAAGGGTTTAGATTCTGCAAGAGAGTGTGGCAATATGCAAGGACTGAACATTTTGAAGCATTGTCGCTTCATCCAAAAACATAATATAACCACTGTTGACCTCTTCATTTATAGGTATTGTACTTGGTATAATCTAATCACAATGACCATAATCTTAATATATTCCGACTTCCTTACGGTGTAACTACAACTTTTACAAAAACATATTATGACAAGATTCTCATTAAGTTACAACTTTATGCTCTTAATATGATTTCTTCCTCAAAATGTTACAATATACCTGAGAAAACATAAAGGTAGGATATATTCAGTATGTGTAGAATGTTCTGAACACATATGAGCTATTTAAATTAGATTGAATCCATTATTAATCCTTGATGTGTACTGGTTCAAAAAGGTGCATCACTTCCCCATAAAAAAGGCACATAAGAGAAGGGAAGAGTAAGTCATTCATAAATGATGATGTGATGTGACCCAACAGGGATGCCTTTTAATGAGAATACTTCACCTACAGGAGCCTACAAGTTTGAATGCAATACAGAATGCCTCAGAGCCTCACATTCCATTATATTTAAACCTGATTTTTGTGTTTTCCTTTACATGAAGAAAAGTTATCATCATATCAGATATGGAATTCCATGAAAATGTAGAAAATTAAAAGTTTGGTCCTGTTTAGTTGTGGCAACTGAACATGTCTCCACTCGTTTGTTTTTTGTTTCATGTAAATACGAAATATTAAAAAAAGTATACAAATTATTAGTGTGTCGCGTGTGTAAAATGTTCAGTTGTTACTACATTATGAATATTATTACAGAAAAGCGCGACAACTTACGAGTTGTGAGAAAAAAAAGCATTGTATATTGTCCTTATCTGAGTGTTGTTGGGCAGGATGTACCCTGGTTGGTGTCTGTCACATAAGAAATACTTTCAAAATTAAAAACTACAGAAACATAAAAAATACACAGAATTACCGACTTCATGGACAAAGCTGGCAACTGAGCTGAAAACCAATTTTCACAGACGATGGCAGTTCTTTAAAATAGCACAAGTTGCTTTACTGTGAAGGCTGTAACTACAAGCCTCACAACCGACCACACATCCTTAAGGTTTTAAGGTTTATGCTTTTTTTTGTTTAACACAATTTAGACACAATTTTAAACACATGTTTAACCAACTTTATTTTTACTAGATTGAGTGTGTGCAATCTTGTCGAATTTAGTGATTGTTGTGTATTGTGTTAACCCAACTTTTGTCAGTTTCTTGCAGCTCACCTTGCTCCTGGCAAAATGTTGAACTGCTGAAAAACACCTGCCTATAGATGTGCCTGGTTAATTGGACTGTGCCATTTCCCTAAAACTTGAGGGGGTGTTTAAAAGATCCAGCTAAGCCACCCATCTTCCAGTTGAGAGCCTTCTCTCTCCTGCACTCAACTATGGACTAGCCAGCATTGTTATAAATCCGTGCAGTGGCTCTTTGGAAGAGGAGCACTCACATGTCACCCATTGTTGAAGTTTTATGTTCATTATTATATGCTTGGACTCTAGAGTATTTATGTTTATATTATAAATGATTAACCTTACATTATTGTTACCTGCTCTCCTGGTCTTTGCATACCTTCACAATTGTGTACACACTGCTAGAATAATTAAATGTGGTCAAATGCGGCTTAGACCACCTCCAAATGTGGTCCCAGTGATAAGATGTCAATGTGTCATTAGTGCGTCTTGGCTGCAATTACACCAGTGCTAAAGCTGTCCGCTAGTGATCAAATTACGCAGAACGCATGCTATAACAGGTCTGAACAGAGCCAAGGACGCTCAAAACTTCCTGTGGGAGGACCTCTAAATCCCCCACTAAATGTTACCCCCCTATGCCCCCCCATTCAATGTCGAAATGAGACCATCGCCCTTGGCCATGTATATTCAGCTAAGTGACCTGTGTGAGCTGATGTGGTAATACAGCCCTAATGCTTTAACCTCCTTTCCTGCTGCATTCATGCCCGGCCAGCTCTGTTTGTGCTAACTGCAGGTGGCATCGGTGACATGCATTAGTCCGTAATGGAGGAGCCAATGTGAGCCCCGAACCCCAGAGCAACGGGGCCCAGACGTAACTGGATGAAGGCTGTCGCAGGGCCTCGTCCGAGCCACAAGTGGAAACGCCGGCCCAATCTAATAAGAGTCCAACCCGCAGACTGTATCAAAACAAGAGCTCCGAATATGCACTTCTTTTTGCAGGTAATTTGGTCTCAGCTGGGCCTAAACTCGTGTTATTCCATTACATTCCCTCACGCTCCACGTTCTGCTTTCGTACAAGAGAAAAAGCAGACTTTTGCTGACCTTACAAATTACATTCTCCAACAATGATGTCTTGTCTGCGCAGCCAGCTGATTTGAAATTAATTACATCGCCCTGTGACGTATCGTTTTTCTGCCTTCATACATGATAAAACACATAATGCATGTTTTTTTAAAAAAAAGGGCTAAAATAAGAGATCTGTAGGAGCTTGTTTGCTCGGCCGGCGCGTGGGTATCAGATAACGCTGTGCGTGTTTTATTGGGTGACGGACAAATAAAGAATAGAGAACAACGTGTGGGAAGACAGACACCGGTCTAAAAGCCCACATTCATCCCTGAGTCATGTTTCACTCTGGCTGCAGTGTCAGGTTGGACCCTAATCTCATCCAGATGCCCTCGTAGGAAAACAACATCCCCCGCATGCACCACCACAGAACAGAACGCCAAACCTTGATAATTGATTTGAAAGTTCTTATTAAAGTTGTTTTGATTGTATCCACGTATTTCGTTCTGTTTGGTTTAGACTGCCCTCACTTTGTAGTCTTGATCAAAACAGTATCTCCTTCCACTCATCAGCGCTCCCTGTTCCTCTTGGATGGGAAGAACAGGGAAAATATATGCATAGCCCTCGGCTGACATGCCGACTCGTTTGATGTGGTATTCCTTAAACAGACGCCCCGTCTCTCATACGTTATTGGGGATATTAAAGTGCTTCGTGGCTCTGTCTCTCTGAATCCTTAATGTAAACAAATACAAACACTGTTTGCAAAAACCAATTCCATTTCCTGTTATTTGAAGCTAGCATCAAAGTTTCCTCTGTTATTTGGAAAATGAATCAAAATTCAGTCCGGGAACTTCAGAAAACCAGAGGGTTACCGGTTCAGTTGATTGTGGGGTTGCATATAATGATATTTTAAAAAGTAATGGATTAGGATAGGTATGGGTTAGGACTGGAACTACTGATTCATTTCATTGTAGATAAATCTACCAATTATTTTATAGATATATTAATTGATGTCTTTAATTACTTGTTTTTTCTCAGTATTGTTTCTGTTGTGATTGTATGTAAAGTGTCTTTGAGCATTAGGAAATGCACTATAAAAATCCCATGTATTATTAATATTATTTCAAAAAGAAGACAAAAAGCAGGAAAACTTCTGTTTTGTGAGTCTGAGAACTACATTTCTTGCCTTTAAAACTACAGAAATTAATAATCAAAATAGTTGCTTATTATTGTTAGACTAATCAATTTGTTGCAGCTCTTCGATTGATGATCATGCTTGCTACAGACACAGAATTAAAACAAAGGTTCAGGCTCAAGTTGTGAGCAGCAACATATATTTAAAACGTCAAACCCGATGGAGTTTACACAAACAATATGGTTTTATTGAATATTTTATAAATCACACTAACTTAAAAGGAGGACTGGCCAAAAAGAAGAAAAAGGTGGACGAATCCTGGGCCAGCCACACCATGGGCCACCATCTTAAAGCCACAAAGCTTTTGTAATGAAACAAGATATGGCATGTTCATTTACATGTTTTAAAGAGTGTTGTTGGCGGACTATGTAACCTCTGGGTAGAGCCATGCTAACAGTTTCCCCCTTTTTGTTCCAGTCTTGATGCTAAGATAAGCTAACCAGCTGCTTCTTAAGTGACAGTCCACTCTCATGTCTAACTCCCAGAAAAAGAACAAATAGACATATGTCAAGCTAATCTTTTAAGCAAATAATCAATTCAAAAATCCAATTCCAGCACTGCTTGACTTATTGCTAACATAAAAACTTTCTAAACACAACTTCTTGATGTGTTAAAACCTGCCGTGTACTGGCTCGTAAACACCTGGCACGACCTCTGTGATTTTGAAAAGGCTTGCAGCGTTTGAGTAGGGACGTATATGTCCTTGTAAAACCAAACTGTAAATACACATAAAATGAAATTTACAAGCCAATTGCATCTCTGGAGTTGAGTCAAACTTGTAAACCCTGAGGAGAAGGAGGCAGAAGAAGAAGAAAAGATAAGCACGCCTTGAATCATCTAGGCTAGTCAAACAGAGGTGTGTTCAGGGACGGACGGTGCTTCCAGCTCCAGGCCAGGTCTGTGAGAAGGTCATGTGAAAGTGGAATGTGGCTGAGCTGGATGGGAGCCAGAGGCGGTTATAAGTCATGAATGCTTATTTTTCTAAAAACAAAGTGAGAACTGTAAGCCACCTGGGAGAGATTACTCCTCACTGTTTCAATAAAGCCAGGGTTATTTGAATAATTGGTTTGTGGAAATATGTGACAAAGTTTTGCCCCAAGGCAGAGATAGCTTTTTTGGCGTATTGTTTGTCAAAATTCAAAAGAAATAATTAGAGAGACTGTTTTTTGCAGCATTACTGGATAAACAGTGATCAAACAATCATTGAGAAGATTTTGAGATAGAGGCGAATGGATCGCAGTGTGTGACGACGTGCAAAAAAACCCTAGTGGAATAGAGTGCAATCCAGACAGAAATACAAAATACATGTATACGAAAAGGGTAAAATAAAGAAAATTAATAATAATTGAAAGAACTAAAAACGTAGAAGAATAAAACAATACATTTAACAAAAAAAATAGCAAGGTTTGGTTTATTTGAAGCCAATGCAGTAGCAATTTCAATTGTTCTACATATTGATAGTGAATGTATTTGCAGTTTTTTTGCTCTTTTGAGTCAGTTACTTCATGGTTGAATGTACTTTTTGTTGGGTGAAACTATTTTTCCACACCAAAGGGAACACATTCAAGCAAAAACACATATCATAAGAGAAGGAAACATGCACACACATCCAGGCTCTCTTCTGAGTGCTGTCAAAGCTCTCTGACTGAAAACAGGACAGACAGGGAATGAATCAGATGGTATTAGAGCAGTACATATAAACACAATGATTAAATGTGTTCCCATATGAAAGGAATATTTCATTTCATGATATCAGGCTGTGAGAAAGTCTAAGATAGAAATACTTTGAGGTTAGCAATAACAGGAAGTCTGGGGAGTTGCATAATGTCTTTGCGGGTGTTTGGTTTGGAAGTGTTGCTGGTGTTTGTGTTGACTAGACCTTTAATCCAAGCTGCATCACCAGCAGTCACAAGTGTGGATTGCAACAACGAAACTAAAGGATGATGTCACAATGTCTGCTGAGAGACAGAGGGAGAAGACAAATATTCACGGGAGATAAATGGACAGCTAGAGAAATAGAGAACAAAGTTGGGTTTGGACTGGGAGTCTAAATCAGATTTTTTTTTTTGGGCATATTCACATTGGAATCAGATTGCTTTTGATCTGGTTTGGATGGCAAGAAACACATAGAAGGCATACTGAAGGTGGGGAGAAATCTGACTCAAATCAAATTTTAATCACTCAAAATCAGATTTCAGGCCCTTTTTGACGTCACTCGCAAATTAAACACAAAACATGTGACGGTGACATCACATCTGGCTGCGACTGCCGCACAGCAGTGGAAATGGTTCCTACTGTAAATCTCAAGAGTAAGTGCCAGTATAGCAATGTGAAACTGCTCCGTTACAAGTAAAAGTCCTTCATTTAACATTGGTCTAACAGTGAGTAGATGTACAGACATTTTTCAGCACTATGAACATAAAGCATGAAAAGTTCTTGTCTGTGGAAAAATGTCCCCTGTGTATGATATGATATATTTAGATTGTTAATATTGACCCTAATGCACCCCTTAAGAGAATCATAAGAGGGCTTAAAAAATGTAGCAGAACATAGCACCAACACAAGATATAATTTATCTTGTATTGGCTGCACAATAACCTTCCTTGTCTCTCATGCTGCCTGAACCCCACTATTAAGTGTGGGAGAATTCATCTGCATTTTTCATGTGATGTGCAGATTGCTGTGTTAGTGTCATTTTAGAGAAATGCTCCATGAGTCATATTACAGTACGTGCTGGAGTGCCATTACCGCAAAAACTAATCTCGATAGGATTGCGATGCCTTGACGCAGACTGCAACATTGCTTGTAAATGACAAAAAGCAGTTCCTCCCTAGACATCAGGCCAAAGAGACAAATTGAGTTTTTATGAGGTGTACACATAAAATATAAGCTAAGGGGGGAACGCTGAGAGTAGAGGTGTAGGTTGGTTGGGTCCAAAATGCGTCAGCAGCTTGAAGCCTGTTTAAAGTTCAGTGTGGTTGGAGCAGAAAATCAAGGAGCGGGGCTCTCTGATGTGTGCTGTACGCCTGCTGGCAGTGCTCTGGCTGGCATTAGCCGATGCTTTTTCTGGTTGCTTTGAGAAGACTCCAAAGCAAACAGGAATGGTCCTACATTTCAGGCTGTAAAACTTATGTAAGCCTTCTAAATCATACACAGCGATGTACTTCACAAAATGGCAGGTAGTGTTAAAATGTTCTTATATTAAAGTGGTTTGGTTTGATGATGAGACATTTTTTGAGTCAAACAAATGTCTTCTTTTATTGTAAGGGAATTTATATTACACGTATACTTTGGCTCAAGTGTAAAATGTCCACTCTTTAAAATGGAAATAAGTCAATTGTTTGCATTGTTTTGTGGTAACAGCGCAATGACCCTACCAGCCGACGAAGATTGATACAATGCGTGTTTGAATTGTAGTGATTTAAGCCATATGTACGTATTTGAATACAGGAAGGACACATGTTGTTGCTGTTAAGTCATTTGGAAAGTGGAAGCTCGCAAACCAGGCTAACTAGCATCCTATGCCCTTCTGAGACTTTTCTATTTTGTCAATCACAGTGGCGAGTCATGCCCCGCTGAAACAGTTGCAGTAATAATAATGCAGTTTCTTATGTCTTTTAAAAGCCACTTTTCCTTGAGCAACATCGATGATTGTTCAGTGAAAGCTAAAGGAGAGAAGAAAGGAAGCATTTTAGCTCCCTGCCTTGGCATTTAAAGAATTTGACTAGCCCTTACCATGGATGTCACTTCACTGAGTGTTTTTCGTCTACAAAGGTCTTCATACTATTTGACCACAACAAGAGAAGTCGTACACGGGTGAAACAACATGGAGCCTGCGACCGGCCAAAAGAGAAGAGGCTTGGGCCTGCAGCAGGGGCGGACTCGGACTACAAATCAGCCCGGGACTCTCGACCGGCCCACTTCGGTACTGCCGGCCCACCTCGGTGAAGCAAGTAAGTACCGCCAGTGAATTGTCAACGGGGGGGGGATGTTAGTGACTTATTCGACCGGCCAACATCGTCCGACCGGCCCACTTCAGTACCGGCCCGAGCATCCCGATGGCCAGTCCGTCCCTGGCCTGCAGCAATTGGCAGGATACAAGCCTAAACTAAATTACCAACGTAAAAATGCTTGTAATACATAGAGACAATGCATACAATAAGGAGAGATCCTTACAAAGCAAGTATAAATTGAGGAAGGCAGTGCAAAGAGCTTAGATACAGTATAATAACAAACTTGAAAAGAAGCTCAACTCTAAAGTTAACGGAGAGTCTGTGGAAGTAACTGCAGTTAATTACAAACTATAAATCAAAACCTGTCATCGTAGATTCTGATTCCAACCTGCCAGATGATTTGAATAAATGTTACTACAGGTTTGGCACTCGCTTGGCCCACTGCCTTACTCTCAATTTACATCAAAAGCTGCTACGCCTCCTTATTTAATCACTGAACATGAGGTTAGAAAACCTCCGGAGTAGGCAAAAAGAGGAAGTAGGAAGGCTGCCGGACATGACTTGATCCAAGCACTTGAAATGGTGTGCAGATGGGCTGGAACCTGTTCTACCCCAGAATTTTTTAGACAGTCTCTTTCAGAGCAAAGTTTCCAAGCATGTTTTAAGTCTGCTATTTATGGTTCCCGTGCCTTAAATATCTTTATCAGACTGCCTGAATGATTATAGGACTGTCGTCTTAACATCAGTTGTAATGACAGTCTTAAAAGATTGGTTTAAAGTCACTTGACCAGCGTTGCCCTTAAATTTTTTTTTTTTAGAGCAAATAGATCTGTCATGGATGCAGTGTCATTGTGTTTGACACTTTGTGCCACCTGAAACTTATGCACTCAGTTCTTCAACACCTTTCGGCACCTGCCACTCAGGGGCGGATCTACAGCTGCCCCCCCACTGTAGAGCCTTGCCCCCCCAGCTGCCCCCCTAACTTTTGTGTCCCTAAAACTGTACTAGTAGAAACAAACCTACACTATGTCCACAAGCTTCTCAAGCAACGAAACAAGCAGTTCATTAATTAAAAGTGAATCATTTTAAATATCATCTTAGGCCCTTTAAAAACGTAGCTACGGCCCTGCATTAAACTGCGGAGCGGCGTTCACAGACCGGCTCACACAGCTGCAGAGAGGGAGCGAGCTGTCCTAGCACCTGAATGTGGATCAGCTTCCCCTGGGAGCATTTCCCCTTCGACTGGTTTTGTTTTTAATAAGGACGAGAGCTTGAAACAAAATATTAATAAAACGTTGACGTTTGAATCGATAGCGTTTAACAGCTGTTTGGGACGTTACGTTACAAAATACTACGCAGACATTGCTAGCTGGGAGATCGATCACTTTATTTGCTTAACTATGCGGTACTATTAAATCCACGTATATTACACATCACATCAATGAGGCCAGATAAATTAAACCAGGATACATCCTTTACCGTTAAACTGGATCTAAACACAGCTGCCTGTGTGCGCTTGATAAATACTTTCTGATTTCAGATTTATTATAGGCTATGTTACTTATGGCCCTAACGTGTAAAGTTATACAAGCATTAGTACCAGTGCTTTTCACAAGTAGACTCTTGCAGGACAGAGTAGCTGGAGTGATTCAACAACAACAAAAAGACATAGGCCTATCTGAGAAGTGATCAGGATGAGTAGAAAGAGGAAAAGGAAAAGACAGTTCACTGAAGAGACCAGGAGGGTCCGAGCAGGAGAAAGTAAGGAGGAGATGAAGACATTAGTGAAGAAGAAGAAATGTATGTGAGGAATAAAGATGAAGTTTCAAAAAGAGGGACAGAGGCAGGGATCAGGAGGCAGAGGAGACTCCAGCTGGACCACATGGTATGTTTTATTCTCCTTGCATATATTCCATTACAGCAGCACAATCTAGCGGCTCTTAGTATTGACAAATATTTATTGGAATGTGTTGCTGCACAGGTCACCTTTAGCTCTCTTAAGAGATAGGTGATGTCATTTGTGTACTTAATTATAACTAAGTACTTTTACTGTACTTACAGTAAACAGAATTCTAGGGTATCATGAGTATTTTCTGCTGTTTTATACTATATTTTAATTTGTTTGTCTGAACACCTTGTTTCTCTTGTGCATTAAGAACACTTGTGTTAGGGCATGGTTTAACAATAAATAGGTTATATATACAGTATAAAATACCACGTACGGTCCGCCCTCCCATGCCACCCTGGCATGACCTCTTGCCCCCCCTTTGCCACCCCCACATAAAATGTTCTAGAACCGCCACTGCTACCACTTAAGCAAAGGCTGTTTTTTATTACAGCTCAGCGATACATTTGATTCTATCATCCAGGCTGTATGTTATAATTCTCCAAATGGGAGACCATACATACATGGGTCAGTGGATTTTGGACGTATTATAGCAGAAGTGGAGACTAGTGGTCAGAAGCAACAAGTTCTTCCATTCAGTTATACAACAGTTGTCAACACTGGTGGCCCACAGGGATGTCTTCTGTCTCCACTGAAGTTCTTAAATTGCCTGTACTTTCAACACCCAGTCTCAAGGGCTGTTTAGGTTTGAGGATGATACCAAACTGGTAGTGCTAATATCTAACAACAAATATTAAGAGTTTCCAAACCATAAGGGTATTGACGGACTTCTGTAATAATTTATGGGGGTAGAAACATAACCACTATGTTAAAGAAATTCAACAGGAGGAGCACTACAAATGCTGGGTATGTAGTCCATAAAAGTCTGAAGTGTATAACCTTGTACATTTTTGTGAGGAAAATGTATGGGTTTTGACTAGATAAATTAGACTTGAATCACACTATACAGGCTGTGTAAGAGTTTTTAAGAAGATGTTTAATAAAGTCATTTTTCTTTTGTTAAGTGTGACCCCCCAAATCAACTTAAAATTGTTAAGCATTTTTTATGTATTTCTAATTATTTAGATAACCATGGAGGCATGTGGGTTATCATTCTAACATACAAATTTAGTCATTTAGTTGAGGTCTCTACTAAACTCTTTAACTGAGAAATATTGCTGACTTGCTTAACAACTAATAGGCAAAAAAGGGGTATTTAAAGTTGCCCAATCTCGCAAGAAAACAGCACCATTGGTCATTGAGTATTGTACTGAGTGCTCAAATTACAGATGGAACTAATAAATGGCTAATAAAATTAGCCCTCAGCAGGTTGACTGCTTGTGTGTCCATTAAAACTGAAGTGATATTATGAAAAAGCAATTAGGGCCCACCCACACATATATTGTACCAATCAAAAGACTGTTCCCATATTGTCAGTCATAACCAGTCTGATTTCTTGGCAGGCGAGGCAGATTTAAATGGCTCTTTTGAATGTTTATGGGGCTTCTTTGTCTCTAAGTGGGGCGATTTGCAGATCTTTTTTCAGCATGTTGTTACTGCAGCAATCAGAGCTGTGATTTATTTTTATACTGCTCTGTAAAGAACAACACAGGTGCTCGTAAATGTTAGGATTGTCTGGGTTTATTAAAGAAAATTCTTCACCTCTGATGTTGAGTCGCATTTACCATTGATGGTCGATATATTTGCCAGAATGCAGAAAGGCAATCCAGAAGCTATAAGTACCTCAATTAGAACATTTATCCTCCCATGTTTAGCTCTGGATATCTTTTAAAGGTCAATGTTGTACTTTAAGGTTTACCCCTCTGAAGATAGTCCGTCTCCTTGAATGACAGCCCACATAAACAGGGAGTGAATGGTCACATGTGGAAGATTATGAGTGTTTGATCAAAACAGGCACTGCTGAGATTTATCAGGGGTGGCGTTGAATTGCACCAATAGACCTCCAGACACGTGTGGGATACGCAAGGTCACCGTGGCAGCTCTGCTTTTTACCATCACTCTTCATGTTATTCTAATGGTATGTCTAAACCATTGCCTATAATCTGATAATGATTGGACACCAAATATCCAGGTATTATCTTCGGAAAATACACACTCCTAACATTCCTTCTGAACTATTGACTGTGTTTATTTAAAGAAGGCGGGAAGAATTCGAGCCCCATTGGCTGAGGGGTAGGTTGTCGAGCAGATGTATATATATAGGGTCGTTTTTGATAGCCACTTAACTCCAATTAACCTTCATTCTCCTATTTGCCTCTAATCACATTATCCTCTGGTATTTGGCTGTATTTTTATTTTATCCGAAAGAGGCCGTGTCCTCCTGCTACATGCCCAGAAAACTATGAGGCAGAGAAAGAACAAGCTTCTCCTTGTGCTGGATCTCCCACTTGGCCGGAGATCCAGTCTATGGTCTACTTTTCTCTCCGCGTCTCCCCCTCCTCACACTCGGATCTTTCTCAATGCTTTCCTCACGCTCCCTTTTTAGCTTTCTTCTTCTGCTCCCTCGCTGCGTATCTGAGCTTTGCCCTCGGGGCCTGTCCAGCGTCAAAGAATGTCAGATCCTTGAATTGGCTGCTGCTCTCAGCTGACTCTATAGTACTTTTATATTGGGTTTATTGGAAGATTATTTCAATATCCTGCCAGAACGCTGATCAATTCCAGTGTACTCTTAGTGTGTAAGTACAGCTAAATACATGAGTAATAAGCTACTTTATTGTCCTTATAATACTAATACATTGAGACGTAGTGAGTCATTCTAGATGTCAAAACAAAGATTTTACTCCTCGCTATTAAATGTCTTAAAATGGACACTTGGAAACAGAGGCTTAAGTCTGTGCCTCTTTCTTCCCCCGGGGGTCGTACAAAAACACATTCCAGCTGTCAAATATGCTCATTCATGTACTTCTATATAAAACTGTTTCTGACTACCTGCCTGTCCCCTAAAGCAATTATAGGTGAAAGAGCTCACTTTCAGCACACCAATCCTTACGCTCCAGCAGGAACATGCACAGCTGTCACCCGCACTGACATATTAGTGGCACTTTTTCAGAATCTATGACATGAACAATAATACTAGAAATATGCAGTGTTTTTGAAAGATTGAGAAACTTAATCTGGCTCATATTTTACACTTCTACACTAAATATTGTAACAAACTGCATTATTTGAAATATATGGCTTCCTTAAGTGAGATTATGTGATGAATTGTAGATGGTTGGTACTCTTTTCTGTTATTAGGTCTAAAAAAACATCTGAGAAAAAAACGTTGTTGAACTTGTCAGTATGAATTCTCTGTATTAATGTGGATTTAGTTTTAATAAAAGAAAAATACAGATTTCCACCCCAATTTCTCTGTGCTCTGGCGTCTTGTCTGATTTAAAAAGGCAAGACAACAGAAATAAGGCAACAACAAAAGTCCAAAAGATTTTCAGATTGAAATTAAATTAAAATATATATATTTAGTTGGTAATAATCGGGAACTTTCTGTTAAGAAACACTTTGAATGTAAGAGCTGATAGTAACAAGTAAGCTGTCAGCAATAGGATACAAATACAGAGTTTAAATGGTTTAAATAAAGATGATACTAGTGGATCAACGTAAAAATAATTTGAAACTACAAGGCAACTGATAATCCTCTGCTTAGGCCACAATTCCCGCTTCGCAAAGTTAATGAAAGTTAGCAAAGATTCATGCATCTGCGTAGAACCTTTCCAAATATGAAGTAGTTATTCCACCATGGCCCATGTTGCACCATCCAACCAAGTTTCATTAAAATCAGGCCTGTTTCTAATCAATCCTGCTAATAAACAAACTGGAAACATACTTGGAGAAGGATATAAAGCCATTTGGAACTGAATTGGTGGGAAAACCAAAAAAGTTTGGAAACCACTGGTTCATACTTTCATTGAACTATCGTTCTGACCCTGACTTTCTTGCTAATGGATGTATGCCACGTTCTGTATTCATGTTCTTTAGTCACTGTGTAACAAAAAATCAGCTAAAAGCCCCAGAACATACCGATTAATTATGAATGTATTTATTCTCTGTAAGTTGTACTGCATTAATCACTTCCATTGGCAGTCAGGCTCTTGGATTTGGTGTGCTGGCGGTAAAACCTGTGGATAATACAGGGTTTATAAATTGAGTGCATTTAGGGCAGTGATCCACTGCATTTTAAAAAGAAAAAAGCTTTTGATCAAAGAGATGTCATAATTTCCCAAGAAGCATGGTGTGTTTGCTTGTGAAGCGCAATGCAGCACTTCACACTCATTTAAATAATGAGAGGGTTGTAAAAGGTGCGAGAGATAATTGTAACTGTTTCACCTAGACATTTGTATTGCTTTATCTTAAGTTGTTACTGGAAATACCCGCAATTATTTTAAATAGCTTTTTGCTAGAAAAATAAAGCTGGTGACAGATTGTAGAATCTAAACTGCCACCTTACACTGCCCTACGTTCTTAAAACAATCACTGCAAATGCACCTTTATTATTCCTTTTTTTCTTTTATGTAATAATATGTACTGAACTTTTTAGTTGGTGTCTCCTGTAGGCCACACATTAAAATCCTCACCCCATTTAAAATGTTGTCACCCCAAAAGGTGGACACGACAAGTGCACAAGGTCAGAGAGACACAGGGAACAACAGGCAGTGAACTAGAAAGAAACTTGGCGTTCATGAATAATGCATTGTTAAAAGGTTTAACAAATGGCACTCTTAAAACTTTTAAAAGTCGATCTGCGCATTCAACTGATGGCGCTCTTGGCAAAAAAAAGCCCCTTTTTCCCTAACTGACTGCAGTCGTCCTCCAAACTTAGTTTTAGTGAGAGACACTGATTGGTTTAATTATGTTTCCAGTGATTAAGCATCCTAATGGTACTTGTCACAATACGAGACGTGCATGGTAATGATTTTGAAAAGTGACATTTGGCTTAAAGCTTCTGGAAAATGTTTCAGAAACAGTTTTATTCTTATTTTTCACTTTTTAACACAGTCGAATCCCGAAACTGCAGATATACTGGCATAGAAATCAAAGAGGGACACTTACCGTCTTTGAACACTTGGCGGTCATGGCAGGGTCAGAGAAGAACAGAGACACAGAGAGAGTGGAGAGCGCGACCTTTGCGGCATTACATTCACATCCC
>NC_136906.1:57561210-57957495 GCF_949606895.1 Notothenia rossii | reverse complement strand
ACCTGTCCTCCTGCACCAACTTCCCCCCTTTTCTCTCTCTCTCTCTCTCAGTTTTCTCTCCCCACTCTCTTTTTTGGTATCATTTAACTCTTGATTCCGTGGCCCGGCGATGAGCTCACCGCAGAGCTCAGGTTTCAGCGCCTTGACTGGAATGCGAGGGGGCAGCCGCGCGGAGAGGCAGAGGTGCTGCTGGGGAGGTCAAAGGCTACCGGGGGTGGTGGGGAGGAAGAGAGAGAGAAAAAGCGGGGTGTCTGTCATCCTGGGGTGGGGGAGTTCCAGTGGAGAGGATATCTGAGGGGCCTGAGTGGCGAGAACAAAACAGGAGTTACAGGGGTCATGGGTTACGGATGTTACGGGGGCCGGGCAACATTTGACAGCTTTGGAGGCTATAGACTTGAGGACACAGAGTACATTTACATGCTCAGAGGCACACACACACACTCTCCTAAGTGCCAGATTTATTGCTCACTTAGAGAGCGGGGTGTTCTCCTCAGGGAGCGAAGCTATTTTTTTCTGTTGTGGAGTTCTCACATTCTAGCAGTCCTAGGTCAGGGATATAAATTATACAATTAAAAGATACATAACTTAAGAGGTCGACCATAATCACAGACATAAAAGTACTTGTATTTACATAGAACACATTTAGTACTAGTGTTATGACATGCATTTTAATTATAGTAAACCTGCATTAAAAGGGAAATACTTAAAATGAAACAATTAGGGCGCTGTTATTCTAGGGTGGGTATAGATTGTTGGATTTAGAGGGATTTGGGGATTAAATATCAACATGTGGATTTTTCATTTGGTTCGGTTAGCGCTCAATGAAGCACACCAAACATTGTAATCAAATGTCACATGGTTGAAACGGTCACACCTCTTTGAGACAGAATATCTGAGTAAAACTTGTAGAAAATTATTGGTTTCGGATATAATGGAGCAGCACAAAATCTTTGCGACCTTCAGTGTTCAGGTTTTGCTTTGGTGTTTCTATCAATCAAATATTTAAGATGAAGGATAACAATATGAGCAGCAGGTTAGGCCCAGTGAAGTGTGCACCTGTGCATGATCTGTTATGCTAATACGTATAGTAATGACCAAAATTGTCCATTGGAACCCATATCAAAAAATGTTGGAATAGCAACAAATTTGACGAGTTTTGAATTTTCCGGGAAATCTGCAGTCGACCTTCGCCTTTGTGGGCGTGGCTTGCGATCTACTGCGTGACGTCACGAGATGGACGCCGCTGCACTGTTTACATTCACCACCGTTCGTTTTTTCTCTTTTTCAAAGTCGAATTTCTCAACGTTTTTGAGCTAGTATTTTCCTGGAAAGTGTGTCGGAGTCGACTGGAAGTGATTTCCAATCGAGAAAACCTGACAATGGAGGCGACAGTGAAGAAAGAGGGATGAAAAACACAGGGGAAACGATGCATTGCCGCTGGCTGTAGTAATGTCAAGTCTGCCGAAGTGGCGATGTTTCTGTTCCCAAAAGATGACGGTGAGCCTGGCTGGGGTCATTGTTTCGTAGATTATTTGATTGATCATGATAAATAAAGGCCAGTGGTCGATTCGAGAGAGAGAGAAAGAGAGACTGACAGAGTTACAGGGTTGTTGTTAGCATCTGGTGCTAGCTCCGAGCTAACGGAGATTAGCTGTTTCAACAATAAGGAGAGGGAGAGTGCTCTCCTGTGGGACTGAGAGAGATAACGTCAGCTCAGGGAGGTAAACTGTAGCCTAAGTTATCTCAGTGGGTTTGGTCATCTATGTAAACAAATATTTCCATCTATGTAATATTAGTTGTATAAAATAGGTTAAGAAATCATTCCAATGTTTTTTGATTATTGAAATATATGTTTCATATGAGTGTTGAGAGCTGTATCCATAAATCTCTTAATGTTGCCCTCAAAGTGCACCAGATTGATCACTTTCCTCATCTATCCTGTCCGAAAAGCTGTCCAAATCAATCATTTCTCTCACACTAGTATCACTTTCCAGAGTCTCCGCCATGTTTACAATCGCAACTGGGTACATCTTGTGACGTCACAGCCACTATCGTCTGCAACTTCCGTTAGGCTCAGACGGCTAAAATTAATAATTCATTAATTCATTCATTATGAATTATTAAAAATTATTTTAGCCATGAACAGGCACAATGATATGTAAGGAATGAAACTGCCATTTCATTTTGGTGCAAAAACATGCACTTCACTGGGTCTTTAAGATTTCTTCCTTTGAGAGAAACGAGTCTGACCCTGATAAGAGGAAGAGATTGTGATGTTTTGTGCTTTTTAAAGCAAGGTAACGTTTTAGGGTTTACTTGCACTAGTGCACTTGGAAGCAAACAGAGATGGGAATGAGCCACAAAAGAGCTTCAACACCACATAAACCTATTGAGTATTCTATAAAAACACAAAGGTTTGGCTTGAAAAGGACGGAAAAACCTCATATTTGAAAGAAAACTTTAATTAAATTACACAGAGGCTGTCTAGGTGAATCTGAACAGGCGAGACCTAAAACAGGGATCACTTCGGAGACTCAACAATTTATTGCTGGCTCTTAAGTTTGACATGAAATATAATGCAAGCTAACAAGCTAACCCCCTTTTAGGAGAGAGATATGAGCAGTTGCACCAAAAGCCTGTTAAACTGAATGAAAGGAGAGGCTACTGTTTGCTCAGTTTGGTTAAAAAGTGCATAGTACTTACAAATGTAATACAACAGTTCAACAGCACCACAAACTGAAGCCTGCATCTTGACCCTAAACTTGAATTGACCGAATTTCCCAAACCATTGAAAATAACCTTTGAAAGAAGGGTTTATAGCTTTTTTGTACTAGAGTGTATAAAACTTAGATAGGTGAATCCAACAAACAGGCAAGCGGTGCATATTTTGACTTTTACACAGTTTTCATGGGGGCTATTTCATTGGTAGAATCAACTTCGAAAGACACTGTACAGAAACTGTTTATTTAGCCCTGTCTTCAAAGAATGTACTAAATAAGTCATCTTGTCACTGTGACGTTACCTATTTATCTGTCCACTATGATTTCAAAGCTAGAGCTGACATTTTTGGAGTTGCAATCTGTGTCCTTTGTTAACAGGACTGACACAAAGCTGAGCTAAGTACAACTGAACAAGACATTGTAAGAAGACCAACATGTTATAAATAACTTTTATGAACAAAAAACACAGTGAAATGGTTTGCTTCCTTATCGAACTCAGATCTGCTTGACAGAGCACAAACTATATGCTTACCAGGTGTGAAGAAGAAGGAAAGGATAACAAACAGAGATTGTGTGAAGAGATTGGCTGTTTAAATATAATTTATCTTTAAAGGAATTCAAAGACAAATGGTGTTGGCAATCAATGCTGGACTGTGTGCCAGTAAAGTGCATGCTAGGAACTCCAAACCAGTGGAGATGTTTGTTTTGGTTTAAATAGACTCACAAGCACAAGGCTGAGCAGTGGGAGTATACCCATGGCTTTCCTGTAGGCCATATGCTAAAACTATTTATAACACTAACGTTTTATACATTTAAAGGTTGACAACAACTTTTTGTCTTTAGACCGTCTTTCACTTGAATTGACAATAACAAAAACACTGCCAGCTTGTAATTTCTTTAACTGATCTTATGACCATACTGTATGGTGTACTTTAAAGCTGAATTATTCAATCAAGCCATGGAAAACTATCGCAGGTACACTGTATAATAACTCAACTGTGTTTGTGCCACCTGTGGCGCTTCAGCAGAGATGTGAGGAGGGTTGCTTTTTTCCACCAATGGCTAACTTGACAACACAATTTGAAAAAAACAAGCACAGAACAAAGGGATGCCTCTAAAGAAGCCACTGTCCGACTGACTTTCCCTCTTGTACTACAGCGTAACAAAAGCAACTGTGGCTGATTGAAGCGGCCTGGCATTTATTTGTTTATTGTTTAGCCGGGCGACTTCCTGCTGTTTACCTCTCGTCTGCAGCTCAAGCTCGCTTTGAACTGCAGCTCTGTCGGCCTGCGCTGCTCCAGCCGCTGGGAACGTGTGTTCTTTATTAAGCAGAGGAAGTGTGCGAATGAGCACTGCAGGCCCGACATCTCAGGAATCCTGATCCTTTTTCCCCTTGTGGCACTTTTCACAAGCGAGGCCAGCTAATCGCTTACACTTATAGCAGGGTTCTGCATGAGGCCCTGTTTTTTGGGGGGGGGAAGGAGGCTGGAGGTGGTGGAGGCTGTGCTGAATCCCTCTCCTAACTCCCCCCCCCCCCCCCCGCCTGGTTTGTGTAGCTTGCTGGGAGCAGGCTTGCATACTGTTTGTGCAGATGAGTGTCGGCACGGGCACACCCCCGACGGGCCTGTTCCCATGGGAATGACAGTGATAGCGAACAGCTTGTTTTTATGTTTTTTGGCAATGTTGCCACTGCTGGAATTCTGACAACCACTGGGGAGGTCTGATATGCAAAAACATTGCCAGGTAGACTTTAGGAGGGAAGAATGTTTCTTTGACTTTCTCCGCTGTGTTGTTTCATCCACACTGAGTTATTTGGGCTTCAGTGGAAATCACCTATGAGCGGGCGATGTTGATCAAATGGAGTTTATGTTTCAGAGCCAGCTCTATGCCACAAGCTGACAGACTGAACTTGTTTCCAATCCTCAGGTGGATCATGAGATCCGTTTTAGTCAAATTACTTCAGGTTAGTGTTACACGTCTCCACACGCTTGGCCGACAGACACTTGGCTTTGGTTTTGACCTTTCGGTGTCTCGGAGGGAATTCCACACTACATAAACAGGAAAATAAGCTTTTTTAAATCTCCCTTTCCCATAAAATCCGAAATGATAACATCACCCCATGGGTTGGCTGACTTCATTAGCATAATTGTCATTTAAACCCCTTGTCCCTGAAAAAAAGTATACTTCTACATGGGTGAGTCTTTAAAACGTGTTTCAATTGGCACTGGATCAACAAGTGGAGTTGTGAACAAGGAAAATGACAGTAAAAAAGGTAGAAAAGCATTGACTCAAGCTTTTAAAGAAGTCAATCTCAAACTGTGACGAAAACAGAGACATGTTCCTGGGGCTTTGTGAAAACCAAGAACAGATTATGCAGGAAAAACATAATCAATCGTCGTCTGCATCAAGGAACAAACGTCCGTACGTCAGGAAAAAACAATTTTTTTGTTTTATATTTTTTAGTTTTTATAGTTCTTTATGCCCGGGGGATTTTGAAATGAAATTAGTGTGTTGGTTCATTGTGCGAATGAATACACTTTATGCTGTTTGGGTTCCTAAATGAAAACATACCCCGGGAAACCCTTCACTGGGCTTCTTGCCGCGAGAGCAAGCTCGCGTGGAGAACAAGCTCGCATGGAGAGCAAGCGCCTCTCCCTCTCCTGCCGCCCTCTCGCCCTGGACCGCCGGGTAATTACATCATTTGGAGATGGAATGAAAGCACTTTACAAGCGAAAGTAAGTGAAATGCTTTATTGCTCACGGAATTGCCAATTAAAAAGCAACACCTGGAACAGAGAGGCTCAGCTGAAAACAGCCCTCTCCCCTGAGGCCGGCCCCAAACCAGTCCCCTGCTCCACGGAGGCCCCCAGAGAATGTTTTTCTTTCCGTCCCTTTTTTTCCCCCCGTCTTTATTTGCAAAAAGTTGCCGACAATGCACCTTCACATCGCATTACATAGCCCATAAGTCACCAGAGCCTGACGTGCTCTTAAACGTATTAATAAAGCCCATTTCCTAGCGAGAGCATATGGCACGTCTACAATGTAAACCTGCTCAGGGCACGCTACTGCAAAAGAAAACAGTCATGATTTTCTCCAGCACCCGGTCGACTCTGCAGTAGGTACCACTCATCCAACACACACACACACACACACACACACACACACACACACACACACACACACACACACACACACACACACACACACACACACACACACACACACACACACACACACACACACACACACACACACACACGTTTAGACCAGTGCAGGCCTGTCCAGCCCCAGATGTGTCCCATGCTCAGGTCTGTTTCCCCCAGAACAGAGAGATAGACCAAACTAAACGAACAGAAAGGTGAGGGAAAGAAAGATGTCTTTCATATTCTTACACTGCGCCTACAGAACGCCAACTGCCCACTATCAATGTTTTACAAGGGACTCTTGTCCCATAACACCTCTCCGGATGAATAACATTAGCTCAAGGTTCCAACCAGTGATGTAGTGCTTGAAATTGATCTTGGTTAAGAGACCAGTTTTTGAAGGTCTTGTCTTGATCTTAGAAAAATATAGCCTCTGGATTTCTTTCAAGACCTCAACTGTGGGGATATCACTAAGTCGCCTGAGCATTATCTGATTTATTTGCTACAATCTTTACTTTGATCTGCAACCAATAACTTTACTTGCAGAGCATGCAAAACAAGATGTTGAAAGTTAATTTCTGCTGACATGTACACCTTTTATAACTTAATTCTCAACATGAGGAATTCAGAAATGTTTTATTGGATTGTTTCTTTGTCTGTTGACTATGATGTTAACGACATCACATGTTTCAAATGATTTCACGTTGCAAATTTAAAATTAAATATTAAAACAAATTGTACATCTAAACAACATTGTACCAAAGTATTTGATTTGCTATTGAAGGATCCCCGGGGGAAGAATCTTCCGGGGAGCACGAATGCCTTTCAGAAAATGTATTAGAATTTGTTAAGATATTTTAGTTTTGTACAAACTTGGGGAATTAGCGAGCAACCCACACTAAAGTGAAGAAAAGCTTAAAAATATATATATATTAGAAAGTAAGAAAAAACGTTGAATCAAAGTTTTACGTTGTAAGCAACAACAAAAAAAGAAAGCTTCGCAAAATAAAAATGCTTCTATTTTCATTCTCTGCCCTCTAACTTTGTCCTGGTCCTTTACCTGAACAGTAGCTGACTGACACGTTTACCACACCCCTGCTGAAGTCCCCACTCTGCCCAACCACAAACTGTCACATAAGCAGAAAAGATTAACATCAACCCACGCTGCCATGACGACACCGGTGACAAAGATGCTGACAGTCCACACATATGGAACAGCAATCACAGGCACACATTTGTGGTGTCGGAAAGGAGGCTTTATTTACTTTGCAAATGTCTTTACCAGAGGCGCTGGCTTATTACCTTTCAACTTGACTGACATAGTCCTACGCAAACTAAATTGGCAGAACCACATTTGATGTATGGCATGTTACTCATTATACTGGTTTGGTCCCTGAGGAGAGACATGAAAGTAGATAGGGTATTGTTATGAATGAGTGAAAGGGGTGAGTAAAACCCTGAGTAGGGGTCGTAGCCCCTTTGTAGCTGTAGTCAAAGTGCCTCTTGCAAAGGCTTAGCGAGCAGCAAAAGATAATGTGCCTCTAATATCCAAATAATGACAGCTGTATTTTGGACATCCTTACAAGATCCTGGCTACACAGTTTATCAAGTCCAATGTTATCACTTGTTAAGCCTGCATTGATTTCAGGGGTTTATAAACATAAACACACAGTGTCACGTTTCCTCTTTCATTAAAGACTGCTTGGGGAAGAAGTAAGCTTTCAAACGCGGTTTACAAACAAGTATTTGTACAGTGAGTGGTTAAAGGCAATTCCCATGCTCGGCTTTATAATTGTTAGAAGAGAGGTCTTAGCTGGAATACATGATTTGAAAGAAGAGCTTATCTTATGATGAGCCATTTGAGGACTCTATTGCATAAAACCTTCTGGATGACACATGAGCAGGTGGGTGAATGGAGGGGATTTTGAATGCTTAGTGAAATGAGGAAAACCTATATTAACTCAAAGCTATTGAGGTCTACATGATCCTTAAAGACCCTCTTCATTCAAACTGTTTTACTTATCTTGATGTCCCCTAAAATGCTTTACCTTGGCTATACTGACTTACACCAGCTCAAATTATTTACACGTTCCTATGTTGAAGAGGGGAATGTTTGTGCACTTCACGAAAATGTGATTCAAACAAACCCTGGGGCAAGCTAGATTTTGATGTCACACATTTTGACAGCCAATCGCTGTGGGATATGCAAATACTGACACATTGACATGGAAAAGAGTCCTCAACACAACCCCAGCAAAGAAAACGACTTGTCAGTACAGTAAGCTAGAGTTAGCATTAGCATATTGAATGTTTTCTTCGGTAATGTGGAAGAGTTAGCAGTTTTTAGATGTAAACCAGATCCTGTAGCTTTCCTCCATAACTACAACATATCTTACTAGATATATTCGGTATGTTACACAACCATTAACACTTTGTCAGCCAGTGCTACGAGCTAACAGATACAAGAAGCCAACAACATTTCAGATACTTCTGATATTAAGTCATTTGGTGCCTGAGTAACAGGTAGCCTACGGTAACAGGCATGGTTACATTTTGTAACAGGCATGGTTACATTTTGCTGATTTTCTGCTAACGTTAGCCATCTTGATGCGCAATGTACAATCTAGCAGAATGTACAATCTAGCAGACTAAAGATGGGTGGGATCAATAAATTGTAAATGAGGGAGAAAGAAAAGTGCTTCTAACCCTTTTTCAGTTTCAGAGACACATTATTAACAGAATATTAATCATAGCAAAGTATTTTTTGTACTGAAAGACTGCTTCTACAGGGTATATGCAGGAATCCTGAAGTCAAATTTAATACCTTTTAAGACCTTTTTTAAGACCCTTTCCATACATTTTAAGACCTCATCGCCACTTCGAGTTTCAACCTGTTACATTGTCGCAAAATGTACAACCCAGTCTCATGGCATTTCGTGTTCACCAACACGATTTTTAATCTATTGATTCGTGTTCACCAACACGATTTTCCCCTTTTTTTCGTGTTGCACAGCACGATTTTAAAAGCAATGTATTTCTATTGGTAGTCTCACGGCATTACGTGTTATAGGAAGACCGGAAGCTGTGTGGTTCATAAAAGCATGTTCTTACTCAATATCAAGCCACAATTATTGCTTTTATTTTAAATCGTATAATTTCGGACTTTTGTTGCCGTCTGTGAGGAAAATGAATGGGGCTGAGAGCCTCAGGATACTGAAATCTGTATTTTTTAAATCTTTTTTTCCTTCTAATTGATTATTCTTTTCAAAATAACACACTGTTATTTACTCAACAATAACACATAATTATTCTTGTTTTTATTTATTGGTTTATTTTCATAATCTCGTGATTTTCTTACGTCCGTCAGGAACTGAATTTCAAAATAAAAATAACCGGAAACAGACGTAGGCCTCTAGGAGTTTGGGATGGCCGAAGACACAAAAACTACCCATAATCCCCAGCTATCGTTTAGGACTACAGTACCCGTGATTAATCTTCAAGCTCTGGGATTGGATGTTGGAGTGGCAGTGCGCCAAGGTTAGCCTAGCGTCAAACAGCTGTTTGAAATGGAACGAAACCACGCCAGACTATCCAAAACTGGAATCGAACGCCCCCCCAGAACTACACATGCTGGCTATTGTGTTTCGCAAAATGTTCCATGGGACGTCTCTACTGAACGTTTTCGTTTTTCCCACAATTAGAAGTTGTCATGACATTGGTGTTATCAAATGTAAAACATATAATTAATACATGGGGGGAAATCGCTTGTGTCCATAATGAGCAGCATTAATATATACCCACATGACAGCTCATTGTTACTTTGTAATTCTACTCCACTAGAATACAGAGGTTAACCTGGTATTTTTACTCCACTACACTTATTTGACTTACTTTGGAGATTCTGATTAATGATGTGAAATATAAACAACCCTTAAATCAGACTTTAGTTACACCTGAGTAAAATTCAGGGAAGGTGATTGTCAAGTGCCAACAATCAATTGACATGAATGGAAACGAGTAATAAAGTATATTCATTACTCGTTGTTCTCTACTAATAGTTAATTAAAGACTGTATAATGGCTATTTTGCACATCCCTTTCAAGATTTTCAAAGGTTATTGACATATCATATACACAACTACGGTATATGCAATGAATGAAAATCTTGGGTCACAGGTTCCTCAACAGCGCATTACAAGACATCTATCAATATGTGTCTATACCTCCACAATTAAACTGTCATATTCTGCACATTTCTTATACTATCTACATACATAAGAGTATAATTCATATGTATAATATCAGTTAAAATAAGTGCTTCAACATAGTTAACATTGCAGGAAAGCAATATATTAGACGTTAAGTACTTTGTCAGGCTTAATATTTATCTGTAGACCCCGAAAGCTTTTTTTCTTATTTAAAAGAGGACCTTAATCTAAAGTATTATTTGATGTTTAAATAAAGGTTAATTCGTTTTTCTGTTTTGCACATCCTCCTATTAATATCTTTGTACATCCTGCACTAAACTGTTTTATTGTAGAGATCACTTACAGTATCTTCTTGATTTTTTATATTCTATATTGCTATCATTGACCTTCTACTTTCCCCCTATGAAAGTATGTACTCTTAATATTTTTTGAATCAAATATAACACATAAAAACAATAATTCAATAACGTGCTTTAACCACTAGGCGGTGCACACAAGGTACACACAGCCATAATAACTTTGTATTATTAGGACACTTATGTACAACATCTGAAGATGTAGTTTTATTCATATTTTCACATAATTTTACAGCATATTGCTATACTATTTCAGACTCAGTATTTACATTCTTATATTCAAAGAAAATCAGTAATATCTTTAAAAACTACAAGTCCTTTTATATCAGCTGTGCACCGTTATGGTTTAAATATAACCTATCTATGAATTAGATCAAATATAAAAGTCAGCCGAATTACTATTGATACTGCAAAGAGACGTATTGTGTGAAGGGAAATTGAAGATGTTGTTTAAATGTTGATATATTTATGATCCACGTCAAGTATTCAGTTTCGGCGGCATTTCTTCCAGTTTTTCCAAAGGTCTTCTCATCAGGGCTCTATAAATAGAGAACTACGGCATATCTGTAATATTTAATGCAGCCGAACCGTGTATTATGTGATGACTTTCAAAGAGGAAAGCAAGAACACTCGGAATTAAGTATTATTTTATTCTTTTAAAATGTTTTTCTGATTTCATATCATATAAAAACCAAATCCCAACATGCATTGCGGTTAAAACATCCAATCGGCGAGCTTAAACCATAGCTGAGGATCTTGGGTAATCGCTCGAAATGCCTTCGTCTGTTTCCGGTTATTTTTATTTTGAAATTCAGTTCCTGACAGATGCCAAAAAAGCCAGAGATTATGGAACTAAACAAATAAATAAAAACAAGGATAATTGTGTGTTATTGGTGAGTAAATAACAGTGTGTTATTTTGAAAAGAATAACAAATTAGAAGGAAAAAAAGATTTAAAAAATACAGATTTCAGTATTCTGAGGCTCTGAGCCCCATTTATTTTCCTTACAGACGCCAACAAAAGTCCGAAATTATACGATTTAAAATAAAAGCAATAACTGTGGCTTGCTATTGAGTAAGAACATGCTTTTATGAACCACACAGCTTCCGGTCTTCCTATAACACGTAATGCCGTGAGACTACCAATAGAAATACATTGCTTTTAAAATCGTGCTGTGCAACACGAAAAAAGGGGAAAATCGTGTTGGTGAACACGAAATGCCATGAGACTGGGTTGAAATGTACTACAGTATTGATTGGCCTTCCTCCTTATCTTCCAACCATTTGGAGGCAAACTTGCATTTTCCCATAACGATGTTGTTTAACAACCGGCGTAAATGGCAGTGAGCGTGCGATGTCCTGTTCAGATGACGTCAAATCCAACGGGATTCCATAAATAAACTACACAGAATCACACTACACACCTACGCAATGATACATTCAGGCACACTGTAGAATACAACCTCTTTGGACAATTTATATACTTATTGAAAACAAGCTACGAAATGTAATACCTTGGAAAATGCCGTTTAATACTTTTTAAACGGCATTTTTTAATCAAGTACTTTTAATCAAGTATTAAAAGTTGATTTATTTATGTACTTGTCAGTACAGTAAGCTAGAGTTAGCATTAGCATATTGAATGTTTTCTTAGGTAATGTGGAAGAGTTAGCAGTTTTTAGATGTAAACCAGACCCTGGAGCTTTCCTCCATAACTACAAAATATCTTACTAGATATATTCGGTATGTTACACAACCATTAACACTTTGTCAGTCAGTGCTAGTTACGAGTTAACAGATACAAGATGCCAACAACATTTACAATTCAGATACTTCTGATATTAAGTCATTTGGTGCCTGAGTAACAGGTAGCCTACGGTAACAGGCATGGTTACATTTTGCGGATTTTCTGCTAACGTTAGCCATCTTGATGCACAATGTACAATCTAGCAGACTAAAGATGGGTGGGATCAATAAATTGTAAATGAGGGAGAAAGATTTATCAACTTTTAATACTTTTTAAGACCCCACGGACACCCTGTTCTATAGGCAGGTTTTAAAGAGGATAACATACATGCTAGTGAATACAAAGCAACACTAACGTTATGCTAAACTTAGCATGGAGTCCAGATCTGAACTAATTTCAAACATTAGCAAACATTAAAAGGTTGTGGAGCTAAATATATGTGTGGTAGCTGAGAAAAAACTGCCATTTCATTTCCTTATGAAGTCTTTTTTAACTGCAGTTGAATTATCCGCATGTGACCTTTCCTTACCTGAACAGAAAAAGAAACTGAGGTGACCCGCGCCTGTAATGTTTTGATACATTACCCCCAGAGCTCTGAGCATGCCTGGCACTAATGCCCCACCTGTAGCACGGCAGCCTGTGCCAGCATGTCGGACTCAGGAGTAATATTTCCATTTTGACTTGCTGAAATATTCATTGGCACACCTTGGGTGCACCAGAGGAGGTGTATAATGCAGGCTAATCGCGGTGAACCATCGTAAAACCCAGCCTGCACTGTGTTATCAGTCCAAATGAAAAAAACACAGAGGAATAAACTCATGCTGCATATTAAGAAAAATACTTTTTAAGCCATTAGGGATTCAATAATTGCTTTGAGAGGGAATTTGAAGGTGCATACAAACACACTATGCACACAAGGTACTGTATTTTATATAATGCCACAGTTTCTGATTACAGAGATGGCGAGCATATTATGGCTCTAACAACTCATTATCTAATTTAAATATCCTCTTATCTTTTTAATTCAATTAACATTTCAAATGTCTATAATAAAACCTACTCTTTGTACAATGATATATGGGCGAATATTACTCATTGTGCTTGAGATTAAGTACAATTAAATGTGTATTACACATCGACCATGAGACATGGTTTGGTTATTTTGATACTTAATATAGCGGCCAAGGATGAATAGTGCTGTCTATCTATGTGCAGTATCATGTTTTTTTTCGTTTTCTTAAAAAAAAAGGCAGTATATTGGTTTTATGAGTATAAACAAAAATAAGTAATACAATAAAATCAAGTTAATTAAGACTTGAAACACACAACAAAACACAGGTTTAAATGACCAGGTTCACAAAAAAACTACAATTTGTAAAGGCTATATTATATTTACAAATTATTAATATATATATATAGATTGTTGTGTGGTGTGCAACACGCTAATTAGAACCATCTGTCGCTGACGAAGCATCTTTGAGAAAAATACATAGTGATGATTAATAATCTTTATTTTTAAATACATTTTCAGAACACAATAACAGTACTTTACGGTACATGAGGATATCATATACAGAGTGAATATAGACAGAAATGACTTGTTGGTAGAGGCATGTGTCATTTTACTTATGTTCCAGCAGATCAAAATGCCATAACTTTGTCATTTAAACCCATTAGAATGTTATGGCCCCTCTTAGAAATGTTTGAACATAGCCTTGATATGATGAGATATTGCATTCACACATTTTTTCTCTGGATTCAGCTGTGTCCGTTGTGGAGCCATAAAAACGAAGAACATAAGACCCTATAAAACTAAGTTCATACTTCAAAGTTAAGCAAGTGATAAAAGTGGGATGGAAACAAGACAAACAATAGATTTATTGTGAAAATATTCTAAATCAAAGTTCTCCACACATCAAACTGTATCAATGCCTGCAGTCTGATTCTTCACGGCGCCGTCTGGATAATGCTCGCCATCCACCTGGTGTGTCCTGTCCAAATGTTTATCTATATTTCTTCGTTTGTTCAGCTGTCTTGTCATCTCTGCAGAATCTCCCAGCACAGACGGCACAAAGAGTATACATAATGTGTAGGGAGAGAGGGAATCTCAAAACACACTCAGCAGGTTGTGTGATTGAGCGAAACATAAAGGCAAAGTGAAAATTCTTTCCCTGGGTGTCAGCTCAGAGATGAAAAACAACTTAACAAGAAACTCCACCTTCATGTGGCTTACTCTCTTCTTCATTTTGACCAAAGTGATGTTCTGTGCACCGCAACACTCCAAACTGTGACAGAGAAGACGGGGGGGAGAACATTGAACATCTGGCTGCGGATGAGTATCGTCATTACAGACTGAGCGAGCTGAAATGAAATGCACCTTGAGGTTTCAGATATTTCAAGACAAAAGGTCATTGGCTGAACGATTCCCTCTCACATATCCCCCAGTGTCTGTAAACATTGAAACTGGCAGAGAGTTTTCCATCACCTGACACCACTAAATTTGATTTTATGTAAACACAAGCTAGGATCGTAAGAAAAATGGGATACCATCCACTTTTTATTTTTTTCCCACTGCTGTAAAGTGAAGCTCTAAAATCCACAAGCGGCGCATTGTCTCGCCGTATCCGCACGCACACATGCATACCTGTCCCTCTGTGGGAATCGGGCCGTGAACCATAGCCAGGTCCTCCTAAAACATGCAGCATATGGGCGACTCACAGGCAGTGTTCTCATGACATGCATTACACTGTAGTTTGAGTGATGGGATGCTTATAGCTGCAGTTTAAGGGTCACTTATTTTGCAAAATCTTTTTTACATAAACATGTGTCCCCTCTTTGTAAAGAGATTCTGAAAGTTTCAGGAAAAAAGATTTGCTCACTTTTTGTCCTGATCCATTTCTATAAAAACCTGTCTGATCAGATTTGGCCACTTTATGATGTCATAACGATTGTTTGGCTTGTGTAACCATTAGCCAATAACCAACCAAGGTAACACCCCCCCCCCTACCTTATCACCTGAATCTCCTCCTAGAGCACCATTGTGTTCTTAATAACCAAATATCTTGCAGAGGGGCGTGGGGAGTGGCACTTTATTTTGTTATCTAAAGTAAAAGACAGAATGAGCACGTTTGAAACAGGGCTGAAACAGAGGGGATTATGGCATGCTTCAATGGGTGATCCGTTTGGTATTTCGAGCCAAACACTTCAAAGACATGTTTTGTATATATCTGAGAACTATGATATATTGATGAAAAACAGTATAAAATGGGACCTTTAAATGTGATTTTAGGTCAGACTGTGAAGAGCAACGCCAGTAAAGTGCTGTTCCCGTTCCTCCTGCTAACATTGTTTTTGCCATTTGGCTGCATGCCTGTCGTCCGATATGCTCTGCGTCCCATGTTTCCACGGCTCAATAGACAGACGACCTCTCGCCCCCTCCTTCCTCTATCCTCCTATGCCCACCCTGGGCTTGGCACCACCAGCTGTTGAATGCATCAGGCCCCAAAATGGCTCCTCAGCTGCTGCTGTGGCAAACGGAAGAAAGCCTGACAGACCGAGCAGCTGCTGGGCTGAAACAGGGCAAGGTCACTCTTCTTATGAAATGTATTGTGACTACCTGCTGAAACGTTATCACAATCATCCCGGCTCGGAAGGGTTGTGTTGATTTTTTTTCAGGGAGATATATTAAAATGGAAAATATCCATGGAGGAAAACATATTTATCTCAATGATTACATTCGGAAACTAATCTTTCAATATTTGCATCCATAAAACATCAAAATCAATGCGTTAAATGACTGTCAGAGTATCTGCATTTGACTTTATTACCACTGTACTGTTATAGGATTTGAATCATTTGCAATCAAAATTGATCTAATTATGCTATATGTAATGTGTCACTCTCGAACCCTGTTAGCTGCAGTGGCAGTGCGGAGATAAAGAGCGAGCAGCTGATTTATTGCTGCTGTTCACACAGTGCTGCCCTGTGGCAGTGTACCACCGTGCCACTTCCATATTAGAGTGTTAAGAGACGGCTGTGTCTAATAAACCAATCAATGGTGTCACATTCATGAAACATGTGGCACGAAGCGACTTGATGTTCGCCGATCTTCCCAGAGGGTGAGACAGATTCAGTTTTCAGATCGTGGATAGATTAGTGAGGGAGTAACAGCCAGCGGCAGGTTGGGTACTTCTGCAGCTGCCGCAGGGTACTTAAAAGGAAATAATTTAAATAGAATTGCAATAAGAATTGTATTAAAACATTGATCCTTCCTTTTTTTTAGGAGATGAACTGTTACGAATACGATAATTCAATAATTAATTAACAGTTGAAGAGATAAATGACATAAATTATATGTTAAAAAAATATTGCAAGAATGGCAATATAGTTAGCAAATAGTGGTGTATAAACTGTTGAAACAATAACGAAAATGAATGGGAAAATAGTGAAAACGATTGGCAAGAAATATTGGATTAATGGTTAAAATAATTAGCTAGATAATGCAACTTGTTTACCGTAATTAGCTGGTGGATAGATTATTGGGAAAACAGTAAATTAACAACCAAACAAAGGGGCTGAACCAAACATTGACAATTCAGTCATGAAAAACACATACAATATATTTGTTTTAATGTACTTAAATCCCAAAAATAAAAGTAACAGGACACATTTGTAACTACTCTTTGACTTGGCATCAATGTAGCACATAGAGCTTTAGACTGCCTGACCCACTTATTAATGAACACAAAGTGGTCCTCCTTGGAAAGGCCTATTCCTTGGCATGTTCATTTGATTGACTTCAACAACCCCTTCCCACCCACCCACTCCACCCCGCCAGTGCTAAAAGGGTGTTCCCTGACAAGTGAGGTCGTTTTACATTTATGCGTTAAGGTTTTAAGGCCAAGGCTTAGGTTCACAATTTACTGGCTATTGTATAATGTTTCACACGGGAGTCTGGGCGACCGTACCTTGTGTTTAGCCGTCGGCCCACACTCAGGAAAGCCGATGTATTTTGATAGCAGTGAGAGTTGAAGCTGTCAAAGAATCAGCCTGAGGGAAGCTCACCTTTTGCATTTGTGCCTGATTACGTAAACCTCTTTCACCAAACAACAAAAGTGGCAGTGTGAGGTCGTCAGCACTGTAATTACCTCCGACTTTGTCTTGGCCGATTATTTTTACATGCAACTCAAAGGTTGCAATTTACAGAATATTAACCTTTTTTGCGCACAGTGCTAATTAATGAGGTTCATGTAAGATGTATGCCTTTAGTTTAGAACATGTATCCACACAACGCCACATCCTGTAAGGTTGGAAAATGGGTGAGAGTTCTCGAGATTATTTTCGATTGGAGTGAGACATGCTTGAGGCAGCAATTTACAAGGTTTTCCTTTAACTGAAGATATTTAATATAAAGTTTCAAGTATCAGCGTGGGTGGCTAACGACACAATGTGTCACTGCTCAGCCACTCTTTGCAATGAATAACGCCTGTGCTTATCATCTGGTCACTTAACCCCCCCATTGTTGACAAGGATCTTTGCTGAAATTGTGTGTTTTGTTATTTCTGCCTTGACCTTATTCAACAGGTTCACGTCCGCTCGGATTAGTTTTACTTCTGGATGTACTTAAATACAGTTCTCGTTTCTATCTGATCTTCAGTGTATTTCCTTTCAGTTTGACTCTTGACGACTTCCCCCCCTTGTTCCCATCACTCTCGTGTATCTTACTAACAGCAAAGTTCATCAAGGGGAACTATGAGAAAGTGCCCTGCAGGTTTTTCCTGTCCGCACGTTCTTGCAATAAAACCTTGAATGTCACTTTGTTAAAAATGCAGACAAACATCCAGCCATATATCACACACTGACAGACGCTGGCTCGCACGCTCAGTACGCACACAGCATAATCCCAAACCCAGCGTGACACACTAATGAGTCATATGACTGGCCATGTGTGTGTCACCACACAGATGTCAGGAGAGGCTAAAACTCTTGTTAAAGACGGATGAAATACGGGGTCAAATTACGTCTTAACTCTCCCTCTTTCTTCCCATCTAGATAAACAGGAAATCATCGTTTGCGGTTCCGGAGAATGGGAAATGAAGCCAAGCTGATCTATAATTTTGTTTATTGCAGGGCTGCATTAGGTTTTCCACAAGCAGCCTATGTTGGTTTTCTTGGGGCCTTTTGCTTTGTTTGTCAAGCTCCCCGTTGTATCTTTCTGTGATTATTATCACGCATCGCAGAACGCTTCACAGAGTCACCGTGTCTAAGGATGTGTTTGAGCGTTTTGCTCTTTTGTGCTCGGATAAACAACTTAAAAACCTCTGATCTGCCACAAACACATACACACACACACGCGCGCACACACACACACACACACACACACACACACACACACACACACACACACACACACACACACACACACACACACACACACACACACACACACACACACACACACACACACACACACACACACAGAGCGACAGGAGAAAACAACACGGGCCTGTGAGTGCATGCTACTGCGAAAGCAGCAATTATTGTACATTTTTTACCTCGTAAACAGAATTATGCAAATCTCTTGATTCGGATCTCTTTTCTAACGCTTCTTTGAAAACACGCCTGGAATTTTTTTAATGGGACTTCCTAAAACGGTTCAACTTGCTATTTGTTTTATAATTCATAGTCAATTAAAAACAATGCTGAAAGTTTGTTTTGCTGGGGAAACATGTGTTATCAATTAATAACATGGATAAAACAAAAATCCTGAGAAATCCTCAGTTAGTATGTTATGTTTACCCTTTTCAGACAGATATTTATACAGAATATATTTTGAATGTGTTCATTAGCTAAATTATTGAAATACAAATGTTTCACTTTTTCTTGAGGGGATTTGCTCACCGAAGAATCCTTTTTGCTCGAGGAAAGTGTCAGAATAGTTATGTCGTGCCAAAGCATTTGAAACTGAGCATGCTGTGCAGCTTCTAGGGCTCTCGATGGAAAGAGGAAATATACACAGTTTTTGAAAGCTGTCAGCCTGCTTGCAGTACAACAGCGTGTACATGGTTTCTCTCTCCAATACATATATAACTAACAAATGTTGTGACTTAAACCAGGGTTGCTGTTGAAAGATCTTAACAAAATTCCTGCATAAAAGTGTTTTCTTCAAGTTTCCCCGGGAAACAAACACAATACACACAAACGTAAAAATACACAAACACACACACACATACATACACACACACACTTGCGAGCTTCCCCTAGACCAGTAATCCAAACGAAAATATTTTCTCCCCCAAACTACTTTGACCATTTGCTCCGCTAATAATCAATCAGATCGATGGATTCCAGAGAAGAGGAAACTCTGAAGGCCTTTTTCTCAAAATGATGACTCGGTGACAGTCATTATATAATGTGACATATGTTGCTTAATATTTGGAGTACAAAAACAATCCTGATATCATTAGAATGCCAGGAATCTCCTCTTTCCAACATACAGTGGGGCAAAAAAGTATTTAGTCAGCCACCAATTGTGCAAGTTCTCTCACTTAAAAAGATGAGAAAGGCCTGTAATTTTCATCGTAGGTATACCTCACTATGAGAGACAAAATGAGAAAAAAAAAATCCAGAACATCACATTGTCTGATTTTTAAAGAATGTATTTGCAAATTATGGTGGAAAATAAGTATTTGGTCACCTACAAACAAACAAGATTTCTGGCTCTCACCGACCTGTAGCTTCTTCTTTAAGAGCCTCCTCTATCCTCCACTTGTTAACTGTATTAATGGCACCTGTTTGAACTCGTTATCAGTATAAAAGACACCTGTCCACAACCTCAAACAGTCACACTCCAAACTCCACTCTGGCCAAGACCAAAGAGCTGTCAAAGGACACCAGAAACAAAATTGTAGACCTGTAACAGGCTGGGAAGACTGAATCTGCAATAGGTAAGCAGCTTGGTGTGAAGAAATCAACTGTGGGAGCAATTATTAGAAAATGGAAGACATACTGTACAAGACCACTGATAATCTCCCTCGATCTGGGGCTCCACGCAAGATCTCACCCCGTGGGGTCAAAATGATCACAAGAACGTTGAGCAAAAATCCCAGAACCACACGGGGGGACCTAGTCAATGAACTGCAGACAACCTCCTTCCATCAGCAAGGGCATTGAAGATGAAACGTGGCTGGGTCTTTCAGCATGACAATGATCCCAAACACACCGCCCGGGCAACAAAGGAGTGTCTTCGTAAGAATTATTTCAAGGTCCTGGAGTGGCCTAGCCAGTCTCCAGATCTCAACCCCATAGAAAATCTTTGGAGGGAGTTGAAAGTCTGTGTTGCCCAGCGACAGCCCCAAAACATCACTGCTCTAGAGGAGATCTGCATGGAGGAATGGGCCAAAATACCAGCAACAGTGTGTGAAAACCTTGCGAAGACTTACAGAAAACGTTTGACCTCTGTCATTGCCAACAAAGGGTATATAACAAAGTATTGAGAAGAACTTTTGTTATTGACCAAATACTTATTTTACACCATAATTTGCAAATAAATTCTTTAAAAATCAGACAATGTGATTTTCTGGATTTTTTTTTCTCATTTTGTCTCTCATAGTTGAGTATACATAGGATGAACATTACAGGCCTCTCTCATCTTTTTAAGTGGGAGAACTTGCACAATTGGTGGCTGACTAAATACTTTTTTGCCCCAGTGTATATCAATGCGACTGATTTTGATAGAGCAGGTCACAAATGTTCAAGAAAATCCAGCCTGTACGAATGAAATAGAATCAAACTTTCCTTAAGCCAAGCTCTTGTTCAGTGAGGCCATTGGCATGCCAGATGGTTTGTTACACTGAGCCATCTGAGATAACCGTCATTGGAAAGTGTTTGGTAAAAGGCAGGCACTTTAAAAAAAAATACTTGGCAGGTGATTGGAACAACCATCTGTCTATCACCGTCTCTGAGGGGCTTCAACTGAACATCAATGAACTATAGGCATATGGAAAGTCTTGCCAAAGCCAACTTGGGGGATGAACGGAAACATCTTTGCCATCGAGAAATCTTTCAGCACCGTTTTTGGCTTTTTTTTTAAAGAAATACTCAAGGTTGGATAGAACTGATGACATTGCAGTGTCAACGGTACACTTTTTAGGAGCTGCCATTGTTGCTCTGTCCTCTGATTGGTCCCCATCCACTGTCATTAAGACATTACTTGGAGCCTGACAAGATATATTATTGTGTGATTTTGTTATATGCAATAATCCAGCTCCCTCGACCCTACCCCTCCGTGACGGAGTGAACTCCGTCTGTAGCCACACTCGCAGCTCAACGAGGCTCCCTCCTGTCAGATGGAGGGAGTAAATACAGCAGCAAGCTTTGGGAAGGACTCCCCTCTCTCCGGCAGAAACAGGAAATGCCGTAACTGTATGTAACAACGTTTTCAAATCAGCATCTCTTAGACAAAAAGTTTAAATGAATAACTCAAATAAAACTCCAAACATCTTTCATTGTGTTTCAAAGCTCTTTTAGTTTTAAACCTGATGTTTATAAGCTTCTTAGTTTTTGCAACAGCCTGTAAATATAAACAACTTTATAATAAAATGCACACATTTACCTTTTTCTAGACTAGACACAAGTATGATCCTAAGTTAAAAACATATTGATATTGGTTATCATGAGGTTGTTAGCATCGCAATTTATCAGTGGATGTTTGCTGGAACTACTTGTAAACAGCGTGTTTCCTGACGGACACACACAGCGTGACTCCGGTCAGGTAGAGACCGGTCTCAAGTCAGCACAGTCAGCACCGCTGCAGACTTGCTGTTTGAGGGCTTGATAGCCCACTCCCCCTCCACACCGCTCCACACTCGTTGCTTTGGAACAGCCCTCAATATGGCGGACCCTCCGCGTGAACACACAAACGGAGGGGTAGGGTGTAGGGGGCGGTTTGGGAATGGGCCTATGTGACTTTTAAAAACGTGATTCTTTGAATAAATAAGCATGTAAACTAAATTCACACCTTTTTCTGCCTTGTATAACAACTAGCTTTGGCCAGTCTTTTTTGGTTGCCATAGAGAGAATGAACAGGAAGGATTCCTTTAGGATATTGATAAAAAGAAATCCTTCCCGCTGGCCATCCTCTCAGTCTGGATATGAACAGTTCTCCCTCTCTAAATGCTTCACTCATGACGTTATTCCTTACTCTTACCAGGCAGGTCGCACCGCCTCGCACAGATGGAGTAGAAATGCTGAGACAGGCCTTAGCAGCTGGGGGGCTCGCTTCACGCAGAGCGATACCGAATGCAGCATCATAACGGGCGGTCACCCACCGTTTAGCAGACACACCCCGTGTCTCCTGTAACTGTGGATGAACAAAGTTGTGAAGGGAATCACCCCGTTCGCTGCCATGGAGCGAGGCGCGACTCCACCATTGCTGCAGTATGAGACACGCACACAAGTTTGTGGAAAATGTGAAAGACACAAAGTTGAAGGGCAATAGTTCGACTGTGCTGGGGCGTCCCTGCTGATAGACTTAAGTTGCGCAAAGTCATATCCTGTAACAGCCTTCGGGCGATTCACACTTCTTTAGAATTCTGTCTTTTCCTTGGTCAAAAATGGAAGGTGGAAAAGAAACGAGTGCAAACATTATGTGATGGAGTCCCTCAGTGTTTGGTCACTTATAGCTTCACTCAGAAATAAGCCCCTCCACTAAGACTTTTTGTTTGATGCTAATTAATATGCTAACACCACAACATAATCGTCAACAACGTAAACATTATAACCGATGTACTCCAGCCTTTTAGTACTGTCTTTTTGAATGTTTTAGCATGCTAATGTTAATGTAATGTTGTGTTTATGATAGTTCAAAGCCCCACTGTGCATAATTACAGTCGCTAGCATTGGTTGGAGACTCATAGTGGAGTGTTTTGCTATTCTTTAATACCAAACTAAATACAGAAGAATAAACCCTTGCTGGTCTTAACGTAAAGTGCATTTGTTGTCTTAAAACAACAAAATACACTTTGATTTCATCTCGATTTTGACAGCCTAAAACCTAAGTGGACACAATTGGTATAGTGTTTTCTATGAGCACCACTGCCTGGTCTCAAAAAGATGTTTGTTAAAAGTAAAATAAATACATAACTTAATTGAAATGCCTTCTTATCTTTTCAGACACAGCTGTTTGCCAGATGCATAAGGTTATGTAACATTTGGGACTGTGGAGGATTAAAATATGTAATACAACGATGGCGATACAAAGTAAGCTTTGTTTAGCCACCAACACAAATTCGTATTTTATGTAAAACCTTTTCTTGCAATGTATTTCACAAATAAAAATAGGGATATAATCCTTTAAAAATCCTGCAATTCTTTTTTGATCAGCTGAATGATTGACCAAGGTTGAGTCTTGTTTTTCCACCGATGGTCTTTCACCATCCTTTAAGCTTGTTCTTGTTCTCCGGGCAATTATTTTAGTTTTCTCTTAGCTGATCCTATCCCAGCAACAGCCTAAGCTGAGAAATGTAACAGAAAAAAGGAACATTTCTAGAGAAAAAGTCTCCTCTTGCTTTCTTTTAATGGTCTAACGTACTACTTACAGCAAAACATTTCATGTCCCTTGTTACACGCTTTTATCCAAAGTGACTTACATACTCAATACTGTGGGCAATCCCCACAGGAGCCATTTGGGGTGAAGTGACAGGGACACAACAACATGCTGACTGCAGTGGGGTTAGAACCAGAACACCAACGCTCAATCCACTGCACCACACGCCTCTCTAAACATACGCTCTTCCTTTCTGTGTGCTGTAAATTGGACGAAATTAAGAATAACTATATGGAAATAACCAAACTTCTCATCAATGGTCTTTTGTGTGTCTTTTGTGTGTCACACTCTTTAAACTACTTAAAAAATAACCCAATCATAACCCAGCTGCTGAGTCACTATAGGACAGAACACACACTGGGTTGTCTTAACCCATGTGCTGGGCTGGATAATTTTAACCCATGTGCTGGGTTGTTTATTTGACCCAAGCTAGTGATTGAAATTAACTATATCACTGGGTTAAATATAAACCATACATTGGGTTGTTTATTTGACCCAAGCTAGTGATTGAAATTAACTATATCGTTGGGCTATATAGAAAATAATAATAATAATGTATAATAGTGTAATGAATTATCTCCAAACACACCGTGTATATATATATATATATAAAAAATGCATTTATTGATAATTTGAACAGCTTTGGCAAATCGCCAACATTCCATTTCCACTATAAAAGAACAATGCATTTTAGCACAATACAAATTCACGTAACATGAAGCATGTGATTTAAACAGCTGAGGAGGATGTAACCTTCCTCACATTAATACATGAAACATGTCTTCCAAGTCCATCAACATTTCCACATTCTTCTCCCAACCTTTGAGGTTTGACTGGTGTTTTTTTTTTTAAATGGCATCGGTTCACAAGAGCGGCTGAAGAAATCCTACAGTCCAGCATGTATCTTGTTCTTCAGTCCAAGGACTTTGGGGGAAAGCCTTTCACCATCCATTTGCAAGAGCAATTTCTGAATGAATTCATAGTAGTATCTTAGCTCTTTGGGGTAAGCCATGTTCAGTGTATAGATGACTCCCAGCATGATGGCACAAGCTTGGGCTACAGATCCAATGTTGTCCAGAATGACTACTCCTTCAACAAAAATCCCAACGTCGTCATAATGTCCAGGTTCTCCACCCTCCTTGTTGATGACATATATGCCCATGGTAGATTTCTGCAGGTCTCTGGTGACGTCATCTCCTTCGATGTCCTGTATATTTAAAGAAAAAACATGCATTTATTCAATATATGTAAAAAATATACATTTTTTGTAATATTGCTCACATACCTATTAATCCCTTAAAACAAAGCTGGTCATATCGTATATATTTCTGAATCAAACTAAATATTTGTGAGGTGTTTTTAAAGATTTACGTAGGAACCAATAAGCTTGGTGCTGAGTGTCAGAAGTCAGAGAGGATTGACAGATGGACTAAGACATTGTTGATTATGGTCTTTCCATTGGACAATAAGAAAAATTATGAATAAAGCCAACCTCATCGTATAAAGAACCAAGCTGATGGTTTGAAATGCATTAGTCAAGGCAAAGAGCATTGTCCACCTCAAGACGGGTAACATTTAACCACACCTCGGAGCGTTTAGTTCTCTCTCCACCGTGTGTGTGTGTGTGTGTGTGTGTGTGTGTGTGTGTGTGTGTGTGTGTGTGTGTGTGTGTGTGTGTGTGTGTGTGTGTGTGTGTGTGTGTGTGTGTGTGTGTGTGTGTGTGTGTGTGTGTGTGTGTTGCGTGTGTGTGTTGCATGTATGTAGCAGCTGCGTGTGTATGAACTGCCCCGCCCCCTCGCACACAGACTTACCAACGTGATTTCACATGTTTAGTTGTGTCCTAATATTACCACAATGATAGGAACAAGTTAAAAAGAAACATACTTACAGCCGGTCAAGAACACAGTAAGAATGGCCAGTATATAAGCCAGGGCAGCGGGGAAGGTTAAGCTACAAAAAAAAGCATAGTAACAGGCAGTTAACATTCAACTTGTATTATCCACAAACTAATAAGAAAGTCTAACAAGACAAATATTGAATTTATCACGTATTTAATTTGAAAGCAGTATCAAGTTATCTTATAATGTTAATGTTGCATGTTACACTTCAATTAGGTTACTTAAACATTACTACACAACTAAGCTAGGTTAACAGTAGGCTAACAGTTAGATAGCAGCTGTAGGCCTATGTTAACGGTTGCTAATGTTAATCTATCAAAACACACAGTCGATAGTGTTAATGTTAGCTATAAAGCTACCTGTTTAAGTATAATATAATATAATACACCCAAGGCTATAAATGAGCTACTTACTTAAAACGGAGAGCCATGGAGAACATTCACCTCACGACAGCGGAACCACGCAGGCAGTCCGGTCCTTCCGATTCCGAATGGAAAATGGAGGGAAAAGTGGCGGACTGCTTGTGTATGCACATGCGCAGACAGGACAGTATATGTGGTAATTAAATTGTACATATTTTGTTCTAATTAGGCTACTTTTAAATGAATTAAATGAGCTAATTTTAAACAGTGACAATATATGTTAAGATTAATTAAAAAAGATAAGAAGGATGCAATAACACATTCAAATATATTTAAAAAAAGGCTATAGTAAAACAAGTAACATCTAAAAGGGGTCATAATCAGTTTTTTCAGTGTGTTTTGATGTGAGAAATGACAAAAAAGATGGTTCCAGAATTATTCAGAAGTGGGAAAATGAATAAAGCAACCTCTGGGTTAAAAATAATCCAGGCAGGTGTTCAACTGCAATTGAAGCCCTAATAACCCCTTTGACCCAGCATGAACAACCCACCAGTGTGTTTACAGTTCCCAAATAACCCATCATTATGACCCAGCCAAATCAACCCAGCAATGTGTTTATAGAAATAACCCAGCATTTTTTAGAGTGCAGTATTGAATTAAGACTGTTTAAAAAACTCTATCAACTTAATGTTACTACTTTAATTATTTATTTTTCAAGAGACATTCCATCCTTAGGAACAACATATTGTAAGAAGCAAACAAAAAAAGGCACCAGATGGCTTAAATACAACATCTTTTAAACACCCTTTACGCTGTGACCTTGTTTGAACCTTTCTAGGGGGAGAGCGGCATCAAAGCAGAATTCTTCCCAACACATTAAAGAAAAATAACACTTGAAACTCTAAAAATACATTAAGAGTACATTTTGATGTGGCACGCAAATGATCCACGCTAAATATTCCCAAGGTAGTATCTCAATCACATACTTCTTACACTTTCACAAAGTGATAGCAGCATGGAGACCTTGATTCTAAACATCCCCCCAACCCCTCCCTCCATTGAATAGACCTTCATGTGAACATTATTATTAATTCACTATGCTGCCAGACTGCATTTTACCTTTAATACATTACAAAGTGAGCTATCTTTATGTAGCAGGATGAGTCCTAATCCCTTGTAAAGTATATTCTCCTCGGTTGGCTCTTGTGAGCATGTCACCACCAGGGGGCACCCTATACAAGGGAAGAGGTTTCGAGCTGGCTGTCTCTTGTTTGTTGGTACACAGACCCGCCCCACTTGCGTGTTTGCCGTGGCAGCGGATCTTCGGTGACCAACAATGCCAATCCTTGCTTCTCTACCTTGATGACATTGTCATGACAGAGGTCTGAGGCCCACTGAACGCAGCTCTGCCAACTACAGCTCCATGAGGCTGGAGTTCTTGGGGCTCAAGTGGGCCATGAACGAGAAATTCAGGGAATATCTGCTTGGTCATAAATGTGTTGTCTTCACTGACAACAATCCACTTAGCCACCTGTCCACGGCAAAGCTTGGAGTCACTGAACAACGTTGGGCAGCCCAACTTGCGTCTTTCGACTATGAGATCAAGTACCGCTCTGTTAGAAGTAATGGAAATGCTGATGCCCTGTCCCGTCAACACCCACCAGGAGTGCAAGATCTTGAAGCCATACTCCCTAGCACGTTGCTCCCCTTGCCTTTACGGCAAGCCTTGCCAGTAGCAAAGGCAACACAAACAGCTGTCATAGCCCTGCCTCATCATACACAGTCTGATATGGAGGCACTTCAGCAAGCGGACCCCCTCCTTCAGGAACTCTTGGTGTTCTGGAGAAGGGGGCAGCGTCCTAGCAATGATGAGAAGAGGCAATTGTCCCGGCAAGCATTGGCACTGCTCCGCCAATGGGACCGGTTAGTTGAGAGGAGTGGGGTCCTCTATCGCCAGATCTTTTGCTCTGATGGGGCTGAAGCAGTTCTGCAGCTGCTTTTGCCAGCTGCTTTGAGAGAGCAGGTGCTCACCGAAGTCCACCAGAGGCATGGCCACCAAGGTATTGAAAGAAACTTGGAGCTACTCAGGCAGCGGTGTTACTGGCCAGGTATGTCCTCCGAGGTGGTACAGTGGTGCAGCAGTTGTGAGAGGTGTCAAATTGCCAAGGACACTCGACCAGCGGCTCGTGCTCCCATGGGACACTTGCTGGCTTCTAGACCCAATGAAATTCTAGCCATTGACTTCACTGTCTTTGAACCCGCCTATAGTAGGTTGGAAAATGTCCTTGAAATTACAGACATTTTTAGCAAGTACACTTTGGCCTTTGCCACCCGCGACCAACAAGCCTCCATTGTGGCTCAAGTTCTGTTCACAGAATGGTTTTCAAAGTTTGGTGTCCCAGCCCGTACACACTCACACCAAGGCCGAAACTTTGAGAGCATTCTTATCCAACAACTTGGCAGCCTCTATAACATCGAAAAACCTCGCACTACTCCCTACCATCCGGCGGGCAATGGTCAATGTGAACGGTTCAACCGAACCCTTCACAACTTGCTGCGTACTCTGCCTGTGTCTCGGAAGCGGGATTGGAACTCCTGCTTGCCACAACTACTGTATTCTTACAACACTACTCCCCATCAGTCAACTGGTTAATCTCCATTATTGTTGATGTTTGGACAAGAGCCAAGGCTCCCAGTTAATTTCCTGTTGGGTAGAGTCCCTGATCCAGTCGGTGGTCCTGTCCATGAGTGGATTCAGGAGCATCAGGCACAATTGTAAATTGCCTTTGAAGGAGCTCAAGAGAGGTTAATAACTGCAGCAGAGTGCAGAAAGAGGTGCCATGACCAGTATGTCAAAGATGTCCCATCGAACGAGGGCCAGTTAGTTTGGTTGCAAGATTGTGGTGCAAGAAGGCGCCATGAGATCAGGGATATTTGGAGTTTTGTCAGGTATATAGTGGTGAAAACACCAAAAGGCGGTTCGGTGTACACGATTGCACCTGCAAACGACCTGACCAAAACCAAACGGGTCCACCGCACTCTGTTGAAAGCTGTGGTTGGACAACACTCTCCAGATGATGTCCCTGTCCCTCTCTCAATTCCTCCTGACTCACCACAGTCAGATGGTGAGCTTTTCTCTGATGGTGACCTATGGGTTTCAAGAGATTAAGCTCTGAATCCTCCTTCTACCAGATCAGCTGTGGTGATCCAAGAAACCCCTTGGTTGCTGCTTCCACCATCTGACGAAGCCTCCATTGACCCTTCGGTAGCTCTCGCTGCCATGCCAGAATTGCCTTCCTCCCACCTGGCTATCCCTCCAGCCACTTGCCCTGATTCTAGTGCAGTGACATTGCGACGGACAGCACGGTCAACCGCTGGGCAGCCTCCTAATGTCCATCATCTCCCGAGAGCGTTGGGAGAATTGGCGCCTGTGGCCGAAAACTCTCCTGGTCCCGTGTCTAACTCTGTGTCTGTTATCTTTAGACCTTGGAACTAGGTTAGCTAACATTGGCTTGGATTTGTTCATCATCGGGGCGACGGTAGAAATGGGGGGTGGGTAGATTGTAGCAGGATGAGAGTCCTAATCCCTTGCAAAGCATATTCTCCTCGTTTGGCTCTTATGAGCATGTCACCACCAGGGGGCACCCTATAAAAGGGCAGAGGTTTCTAGCTGGCTGTCTCTTGTTTGTTGGTACACTGACCCGCCTCACTTGCGTGTTTGCTTCTGCCACTGGTGCAGGTATGTTGCAGTAGCATTGCTCGCTTCAGGAAAGATTCTGCAATTTGCCAGCGTAGTGATACTTAGCCCTGCTTTGCCTCGCCTAGTGCCTGTCAACACAGCCATAAAGAGCATGAAGCTCTCCCCTCTCGGCGTCATCGATAGGAAAGCCTGATCGGTATGTGCGCTGTACGGCGATTTATTTCGTCAATCCCCCTCATTATTTTTATTGATATTAATGCTGTATTTGTATTCATAAACCTAGGGCCAACCCAATGTTAAAGGGACATCTCCTGTTTTGCTTCATCGGAGAAAGTGTGTTTATCGGCAGTAATGTCACAACTGCTGCTGATCCTGCCTAAATGTTTGGGCTACCACTACATAATTGTTGCTTCTGGCCAGCTTTGCGTCGCCTATTGCGGAGACTCGCTCACCAGTAAAGTGCTGCTTTAACTGCACGCCTTCCTGCTGCCTTGCTTGGGCCGACATTTGAAGTGTGGAAGTCACTGAACTCTGGGGCTAACTCCCTCTATAACTTGTCCTTACTTTGGCCAACTTGATTTAAACTAGTTTGTTTATTTTATTCTAGTTAATTGTTTATTTTGTTTGACTGAACCTTTTCTCGTGATTTGTTTTATTTTTAAATGTTTACACAAGTTGTTATCATCTGTTTATGAAAACATATTTGATATTGTGTTTGTTTATTACTTTGATTTACGTATTTTGCCCCCATTAACTGCATTTCCCTCTTTGTTTCCCAACTTAGTTACTGAGAGCTGAAGGTGGTGGTGCTGGTGTCCAAGGTGGTGGTTTTCCTCACTTCTTTTGTGTGTGATGTGCTCCCCCGGGATTTGATTTCCTGCACGTATGACTGGGGTGATTTAAGTTTGGTTTGTTTGGGGATCCTTCCACTCAATCGTCGACCCTATCCCCCCACTGGTAAGCCTCAGCCCCTAATTCATTGTTTCCCTTATTGCTACAGCCCTGTGCGACTGTTTTGAATTGCATTTTAACTATTGACTTGTGCTAAATACGATTGTATAATTTTGATAAATTGAAACAACGTCTCCTGCTCCATTAGCATTCAAACCTATGTGTCCTCTCTATAACTGAAAAAGTGTTAATATTTGGCGTTGACGGAATTGGTGGCGTTGACGGAATTGTGAATGGTTTAATCAAACCAACTTTAACAAATACATTCACCTATCCTCCCCTCTGCGGCTACTGCCACATTTATATTATATATTCTGAGTGATTAATGATTGAGGAGAGGTGAAAGCATCAGCTTGGTCCACTTAAAATACAAAAATATGAACCTATGGAAAGCCTGGTTTAGAATTCCGAAGGATGCGAACATTTTGTTATTGTGAACATCAAAGTGCTCCGACAGTCATAAGACAGTATCAGAGTAGACAGAGGGGAGAACAGCAGCATCAGGGAAACCTCTGGGTAGAGTTGAGCATTTCTGACAATGCCGCGGGATCAAATCTGGTTACAAACCACTCTTAGCTTATCCTGCCTTTGTGATGGTTGCTTTTGTCTGGCCTCAAAGGCTTTTCTGATCCGTAGTCACCTTACCAGAGGGTGGGAAATGGGAAAATCTTTCAGAGATGAGGCGAAAGAGAGCAAAAGATATCGACATATGCACAAACAGCAAAGAGAGCCTTGGCGGATTATTTGGAGGGAACACGTGCCGCAAACCAATTTTATTTTGCCTCTTCTATTTCGTTTTAGCTGCACAAATTTGCAACACAGACCACAAACCCAAACACACACACATTCCTCTTCATGCCAGACACTTTGTAGATAAAACAAGACCTTTTGAAGGTCGCCGTTGTTACAGGTGAGAGATATTGGGGCCTCTGTTTTGTCGTGAGTGTGACGCCTTGCCTTTTATCTCAAGTGATGTGATCCCTTCATGCCGCTCAGCCCCTATGTTACTAACACTCCACCTGCTCTTTGATGTCTTCACCTCTATTTGTAATAGCAGAGGATGTCACCTTACTGTCAGCAAAATACCAAGGAATATTTGGCATCCTGGTAGAGCAGGCGTTAGAAGTTTGAAGGTTGACTCCTTACCATGGCCTGAAATCAAACCTTTGCAACATGTTGTACCTTCTCTCCCAGTGTCTGTTATTCACACTTCTATAAGGGTTTGAATCCGGGTTCAAACCCAACTGTGGCCCTTTGCTTCATTTTGTACAATCTCTCTCAGTTTCTGTCCATCTTCAGTTCTTCTATCTGGTTTGGAGTCCGGGTTCAAATCAAACCCGTTGTGCTTTGATACATGTCCTCCCCTTTCTCAGGACTTCCTATCTTTGTTTAGCTCTGCAAAATCCATTTTGCAGTTCTGTTTGTGAGTCACCTGTAAATATTATAAGCTTTTGCTAAATTCTAATTTTTTGTTCATGACATTTTCCCAACACACACCTAAGGATGAGCTTGTCAGTGGGTTCATATGAAATGTCAAAGCCGATGGCAGACTGAGCTTAGTCATCGAGCTACAATCAGAGACTCGCACGATGGTTATATTTTCACAAAACACCTCACTGTTTGGAGGTTTTAAAGTGCCAACGGGATAGAGTTGCAGTAATGTAAAACTGAAGACAATCTCTTCACATCTGTGATGAGAGATGATACAGTTTCACAGCGAACAGTGCCTGAGATCTGTTCAAACTTGACTGCCAGTCAGAATTCTTAACCTATGCTTAAGCTTCACATTACTGTACTGCTAAGATTTCCTAACTGTTGCTGGCCCTTGACCTTGTTTCTTTAGGTTTCAGAATTCTCAGGTTCCTTAGCAATTAGAGAGTCGTCTAGTTGTCATGTTAATGTTAGGGTTGCATACTTTTGTCTTTTTTTAAATAACATGCTTCTTCTGTAAGTGGGTGAAACATTTCTGATGTTTATGACTATCATAGGATTTTATTGGGAGTACATTTTCCAGGGGATTTGATTATTAAGCTTAATTTAAAGCAGGACTATGACAAATATTTTACTAGCTTATGTTGACTTATATTATCCAACTTTAGAGGGGTGTGGGTAACTGACATTCTTATTGTGTAAAAGACACTTGCATAACTCACTTAGGTTGAGTCCTAAATCACTCCCTAGATTGCAAAAAAATGGTCACATTGTTTGATTCTGAAATTCAAAAATGATATATTCTATTGAACCTGCATGTGATATTGGAAGGGAAGTCAAATCTGAATGGCTTGTTGAATCCACTTTTTCTGACCTAGAAAGCCCAAAAAGAAAGTTATCTTATTCCAAGTCATTGTGTCATATTTGTATTAAATGTCCTCTTTAAGTCTCTAACCCTCAGGTTGTACAATGCTAATGTACGCCATGGAACTGACATTCAAATATCTTGGGAAATCTAAGTAAAGATTTTTTACCCCGTAACTACTGTACAGTTTTCCCTTACACTCCCTTTTTCTCTGAAAAAGACTCCACTGTGATTAGTCTAAATGAAGATGTAACCAGATGGCTGTCACTAATTACTTGCAAGGAGGATGTTAAATGTTGTAGAAAAGTATCTTAACATTTCAAAAATAATGGCAGACCTGTCTTCTTTGGAACATGAGTTATTACAGCAAGCATAAATAGACCATGAGACAATGCAGCTGTGAACAAGAGATGGCGTAAAGTGTCAAACTCTCTCACTTAAAAGTCAAACCAAAGTGCTTCAAACCTACATTCTTTGTAATGGTAGGCCGCAACACATTGATTGTATAGAAGTCTACAGTATGACAACATTGCCCTGCTTCTCCCCATTTGATTTATATCCACAGTTAAGTATGTATATGGTCAGAATATGGTTGTCTAACTTGTTATTGACAGATTTATACCAGTGTTGTGCTGTAATGGGGTCCGTGTTTCCGTCTTGGAACTTTAATAGCGTAGTTACAGTTCATGAAAGTTATTTTATCATGTTGGTCACCCAAAAAAAAAAGAAACTCCTGAAACAGCAATTGCTTATATCAGCTCCACCAAGCTTGTCACCTAGGGTTAAAAAAACAAGATGACTACAGAAGTCTAAGCTTTAAAACAATTCATAGTTAAATGGTTGATGCCCTGCTTACTACAGTTAATGGTTAGTATGCTTCTAGTGCAATATCAAAATGCTCTGAAAATGCTTTTTTCCCCATTAATACTTAAAACAGTAGTACACTGCATTATTTTTCCTGCTTTCGGTGACTTTTAGTTGTCACATTGTCAACAGAGAAACAATTGAACCGAGTTGTTTTTATGGTAATTTATTCTAATTGTACTATTTCTGGAGAAGATGTGTCACTTGCACAATCATCCCTCACATTCACTTTAGCAGACAAAAAAGAAAAGGGACTACTTAGGTAGCATCTAGGGTAACTCCACTAAGAAATGGTATACTTCAGTGTACAGCAACTTCAGTCACTGTGCCAAACAAGCAATCCTCTTGACGCCTAATTAAGACACTTGTGCATGTACTCCAGCACATATAGGCCAATGCAGCGCTTTTTCTAATGCCCTCAACTTCCTCAGAGTGTATTGTCTTCTTTGTGGCAATTAGCGGTTTAGTGTACTGGAATTCTGGGTACATGTGGGAGGAACTGACTCGCTTCATCACAACAGGAGGTCCGAGCCAAACAACATAATGTCTGGCTGTTTTATTGCCTATACCAAAAGACATATATAAAGTCGTAGGATCCCTGTATTTGTATAGGCTCTCTTATTTCTGGCTCTTCTAACAAATATTTTCACAAAAACTCCAAGATATAAAATAATAATGAGCAGCAGATAATAAGAAGCAACTTTTGAGAAATAGGACCAGAACATAAAGCACACAAAACTTTTTTTTGTCACTTTTTCCAACATTTGTGTAATTTACTGCTAATTCTCTGTTGAGGTTTCTTTTAAATTGCAGTCAGGAGGCACCAAAAAGTGGTGGCAGTAGAATGGCTGGTTTTCCGGTATCAGTACTTTACTCAATTACTTAATTTTCTGACAACTTTTGACCATTACTTCTTACATTTTTAACACATACTGTATACCTGTACTTTCTACTTCTTATATTTTCCTAACAGGCTGGTTCCTTTAGTTTGAATGTGTGTTTGGTGGCGTGATCATTATTATTTAGAGTCATTGCGTTCCTATTGATTTGAACACGATCCGTGTATCCATCATTTCCTGGTCTTCTCTAAAGAAGAGGGACCAATGAAAACGTTATCATGTTGCCGTTGCTCAGCATGGAAACATTCATTAGCTAACAATGACATTATTGTTCTATTAATATAAAGGGAGTTCAGTTACTCTTTAAAACAGCTGGTAGCCCATACTTCTTTACTTCTACTTGAGTAAAGGATGTGTGTACTTTTGCCATCTCTGCCTGTCTCCTTCACAACAGCAGTGATTAAAGAGCAAGCTCTCCTGCTTATCAAGCAACTAATCCTCGTGCCCTTTTGGGCTGTCAGTCCAAACAGATGAGCTCGCAGGTCTGGGAGATTCATCAAGGGACGATCTGTGGTCATTGCTATTTGTTCAACTCAACTTATCAACCGAAAATGTGTTTGTGGGAGGAATTATCTTACCAATACTAAATAATACCACATCTGCCCTTTCCCATTCAATTTTCTGATGGTTAATTAAATAATATATGCAGTGTGAAATTGGTCATGTGTAGTGATGCACCCACAGATTATTATAACCATCTGCAGTGGCCCTCAGCGGAACTATGCTTTCATTCTCATTGTTTGGTTTTTATGGCTACTCTCAATGCGCTCATCAGCATTGTTTTCGGCAGCAGCAGGCAGCTGTTTTTAGCAACAACAACAAAAAGAAATTCTGATAACCCCACTGTATGCTGGCTGTCAAGCACTTAACAGCTGACTGACAAAGTTAGCGATGAGGTGGTAAAGATAGTGAAGCCTGCAGATGATAAAGAGTCAACATTTGTCCTGGTGGAGATCAAAACAGAGCTTGAAGACGAATAACTAACTATCGGAATAAATAGATTTCCCAAGCAGGAGTTTTGGGGGATAAATAGATCACATATTTGAAGTAAAATAGTTACGTTTTCGCCTTTTGTGAAAGTGACATATTTATAGCTTTTAGCCTCGCTAAGGAGCCATAAGGGATTTCCTTGAAAGAATGTGAAAATAATTGTGTTGTGCAATGCAAAGTTTGTATTGATACAGCTCCAAATCCCACATGACCATTCAAAGTCTTAAAACTGAGTATCAACTAAGAAATTGTTTAAGAAGTCTGAGAACCAGATCCCAACCTCATAAAACAGAAATGGTACTTAGAGAAACAAATATCTCAATTTCCTTCACCATTAAACAGAATTCTTTAATAAAAATGATAAATAAAAATGAATAAACTTGTGTTTTTTTGGTCTATAAATGTCTCTTGTGAATATGTATTGTTATTTTTAAGTAATTTCTCAATATCAGAATCATTGAACAGAGGCAAAAATATGCAAAACACAATTTTGAATTGTTTCTTTCATTAACCGCTTCATTTTGAGAAGAAGTCCATCATCACAAGGGGGCGTTTCTCAGTGTCGAGGAAGGCTGCTCCAGAGCCACTATTTCAAGCATACTACGTCATTGAGTGCCGTCGAAGGACTGTTCCAATGTCCAGCCTACTTGGAATTCTACCGAGCTCGGCGTACTTCATAGCGAGAAATTTCTCGGCTGCACATGTGTAGACTCCGGTCTTAAAATCCCCACAATACTTTGCGCACGGACAAATTTCCTAAGATCTGTGGCGGAAAATGTAAGGTGGGACCTCTCATATGACGCCCACCCGCACACTTGCTCGCCTGTTCCACTCTTCCTTTTCCGAATGCCAGGAAGGATTCTTGCCTCGCTTCTGAAGCAAGTGACTCGGAAGTCATGTGCTACCAAGCAAGCGTCCTCCACATTGAGAAACACCCAGTATATATTTTCAGTTTGAGGCAAAAGTATTCTGATGGGCATGAGCCCTGAAGAAAGGTCGTTGTCACACCGTGATTGGCAGAGAGAAGAAGTGCACTCAGCTGCCCTTGATTGTTAATGAGGAGCCGGTCCCCACCCCTTGCACAACAGGTGATCTGAATAACCTTCCAATCAACTCAGGGGAATATACCGAAAAAACAATTGAAACGATTTTTATATAATTATAGTGTATATTGCTTTGGTATGAAGTTGATATTTTCAATGATTCATAATGTTCTTAATACAGTCAAGGGAATATCAAAGGAAAGGGCAATGTTTCTTCAATGTTGTGAGCATTAACCTTCATTGTATTAGGGAGGAGGCTTAAATGTCATCTACCTGACTAGATAGCACTAGAGATAATATATCTTTATACAAAAATGTGTTCATGTCAGTTCAAGTGAGCCAATCCGTCAATATACTGTCATTTATTTTGCTTGTGTTTGAAGGGACTCTCTCTATGTTCAGCTCGTATAATAAACTGAGCCGAGATAAATCACCAGTGAAGCTAAAAGCACTCATTACTCGCCCCGGGGGAGTTGACAGACACTGGCAATTGGTTGAAAAGGCAACCTAAGTGAGGTTTGATTGTCACAGGGATAATGTTTCATTTCATTTGTTACTGTGCAGTGAATGACCTCTTACCCTTTCAAAGCCCTCTCCTAAATCAGTTGCTGTGATGTGGATCACATTCCAGGCTGTTTACATTATCCCCCCTATGCCAGACGCTGCCACCAGCCTTTCACACCTGTCCCGTCACGTCCACGGAAGGGAAACTGTGATACATTTTGGGAACAGAAAGGCCTTTGTGTATGTGTGTGAGAGAGTGTGTGTGTGGTGAGAGCCAAGCTTAAATGCGCAGACATTCACACAAAGTCAGAATTGCCCACATGCCACGGCTTACACACAGCTGAGAGATGGCCCACACAGAAACACAACGAGACACATATTCGCGCACACACTCAACTGGCTGTCAAAATGTCACAAGAGTGAGTTATGGAGCTGGTGGATGTGTCGGAACACGCTGGGGAAGATTCCATTGCTGTAAGAAGTGATAAATGAGGAAGAAGCCAGAAGTAGAAACTCCACACACAAAGTTTGCTCACCGGAGAGACAAAAAGGCAGATATGTGCTGTCACCTTAGGGCCATCCTCACCCAAGTCATACATAAACAGTGAGCTTTAAAAAAAATCTGGATGGTCTCAAAAAGTTTTATTTTGCTAACTAGACTTTTAAGGCCACGAAAACTTGGCAATGAAGTGAGGAATTAATCTATAACACTGATAGTGGAGTTTGCTTGGAAATATAAAAAAAATGGTCATCCACGGAACTACAGTGGGCCTACATTGTTTGTGTGTCATCAAAATCTAATCACTCCGTCTACAGATTAGGCGTTTTTAATTTGTCACTCCCGAACACATATGACAGAGCAGATGCGCTTCTATTTAATCAAAGATGTATGTCATTATCGCGACACACCAAATTACTTTCTTTCAGTCTGATCATATAATTGCATATTGTTTTAAACAAACTTTCTTTCTTCTTAACAGTGAATCGGTATGAGGAAATTCAGCTATAAAGTGGTGCATTTTCAACCAAGTTTTTCATCATTTATATTTTCTCTCATGAAATTGAACAGCACTTTTACTCAGAAAGGATTGATTGTTTCCAAATGAGTTATTATCTAACTTGAATAGCCTTGATGATTGCACAGGCAAGATCTTCAACTGCATTAGTATTGTTATTGTAGGAGTGCATTGTTCCAACATAAGAACAACTGCACTCAAATTCAACAAAATTGGAGCTGCTCATATTGTTGCAAACATTCATCAGTAATATCTAGAAAATGGTGACACAAACACCTAACACATTTAAATGACAATCACCTGCTCAAGCATTCCTGCCACCACAATTAGTTTTCATGGCTTGTTTTATGTTGTTGTCCAATTAGTGTTGATGATAAATGTAGCTGATTGAAGCGATACATTCTAATAGTGGGGAGTTCTAGAATGACTCAAATACTTTTGGTCTTTCTTCATCCAGCACCATCATTTAATGTGAAATAGACATTGTTGGATGAAATAAATAACTACAGCTTGGATATTCTTGCGTAGCTAAAGGGCGTAATGTAGATACCTCCCAACAACAGAATGTTCTTGTTCTCATAGCTTGCTAACTAGCTACATTTTAACCTGTTGAGCACTTTTTCAGGTCTCAGGCTCGAAAATGACATTCCCAGAACAAATGACCACATCTTCCCTTCTAAAAGGGTTAAATCAATCATCTTTGTTCTCAAAGTAATGATAAACCTGTGAGTTGGATGTAGAAAAGTCAGAATCAATATAGATGTTTTTTTATTTTAAAGAAAATTCAGATTGAACATAGTAAAAAACTGTAAATTATAGTGTCGGTCCAAAAATTCTTTTTTACTTATAGTGAAAACTATGATGGTAAGGTAGACTAAAAGCTTTAGGAATCCAAAGTACAACATATAATAAGTACCCTGTATTAAGATTGATGCAAAACAAGTGACATTTGACCTTTTTAGAGAGGTTTAGCAGAAAAACAAAACTTCTGGGGTCATTTGGGTGGATTTTCCATATCTCTGGCCCCCCTTGGTCGATTTTGCTGATTGACATCTCTTTCTAACCGTCAGAGCCAATGGAATCGAGGGAAAGTTCCACATACACAGCTTACCAAATAAGGAGTGAGAGAGACGCGTAGAAAAACCGGAAGCTGCGCTAACCTCTGGTGGCTACCATTAGCAGCACATTTTTCTTCTCCGATTTTTGCATAAAAATGGAATTATAGATTATCAATAATTTTTTCAAAGTGACAGACACATTGCTATAACCTATGGATTAACCTTCAGCCACGTTTGTTCTCGTTGTAATGCCATTGAACACGACTTTTGATCAGATTAACAGCTAAGCATAGGCGGAGTTTGACATTTGCGCTTGGGGGGGCAAACCTTTTTTACTGACGTCACTCAGTACACAGTCCCAACTATTTCGTGCTCACCGCACTGAGTATGACTTTTCCACATACGAACACAACTCGTCCCGTCATGCACGCCTCATGCCCGCCGTACACACACACTCATATGGAAGGGGCGGTCTCTCCCCCCAACAATAGTGCATTACATAACTGTAAAAAACGTATCAAAACTGTGCATATCTTATACTTATTTGATAACTAGGCTACTATATCCCTTGGTGTCCTACCTTAGTTCAGTAGTAGACGCCGCTTTTTACGTTCCGCATATACGTCCACTATCCCCTCAGGTGACAGCTGTGCGGTTATGTCGTCCCCAATGTGAAGAACCGCAAGTGAGGAAAATCTTGTTCCTCCCATTGTTGACCGCAGCCAGTTCCGAATTCTCCTCATTGCAGAAAAACTTCTCTCAGAGGTGGCAGATCCGATAGGCAGAGTCAGTGCCAACTGGAGCATCTTGTATAGATTTGGATAGCTCTCCTTTTTAACAGTCTTTCGGATATGCTCAAGTGCAACAGGTGCGACAGCAGAGGCTTTAACAAGGTCCATCTCTGCTCCAAGAAGGAGAGGGTGAATTTTGAGCAGCTGTGCGTATTTTTGTACGAGAGGTTCAATTCCTTTTTTCTCACATTTAAACACTGCTCCACATGCTCGTGCCAGCTCTATGGACTCTCCCGTGAATCGTCTGTCTAGTTCGTTGATGAGGGTGTCCAGCACAGGGAGATAGAGGTGCTGCTGATATCCAGCTGTATCACTCTGTGACATTTGTGCGCCACTTTTATCAGTTTCTCTTTGGCCCAAAGTAGTAGTAGACCCGGAGTCTGACACTCAACATCTGCATCCCCAGGTACTGGCACGTTGTTGTACCGGCAGAACTGTTTCACTGATCCCCACATATTGCTCCACGTATCTGCTTGTCTCTGAGATTTGAAGTGCGCCTTCAGGTTGTCGGTAAGCGCTGCAGCTTCGGAGAGTGCACAGCTGGAGGACTGTAGGGCCTTGTGCGTAACATGAATCACACGCAGTATGTCTTCCACAGTGTTGTGCTAGTTACTGAAAACCAGTAACTAGTTACATTACTAGTTACTTCATTTCAAAAGTAACTCAGTTACTTTACCGATTACTTATGCCACAAAGTAATGCGTTACTATGATAAGTAACGTTTTAGTTACTTTAAAAAAGGGCTCCCAAAAAAGACAAGCTCCCATTAATGCCCTTATAGCCTTCATTTAAGTACTGTTATTGCATTGGAGAATAATACAATCTGTTGATCAACTTGACATGCATTTGCATCACTGAACTCTGCTAAGCAATGTGGTCTATACAAAAACAAAGATATGTTTCAAAGTGCCAATTTATCGTCGTCAGAGAGCGATTCCGGTTGATACATGGCAAAGGCTTTCACAAAGTTAGAGCCGTTATCAGTAACCGTGGAGGTAACTTTTGTTGACACTCCATACAAAGAGTGAATGTGGTCAATCTCACTAGCAATAAGATCGTACGTGTGCCTACCCTTTATCCTTTTACAGGCCAACGCAGCTTTCTGGCGTTGTAAAGTGGTGGGGTTTATCCAGTGAGATGTTATCCCGAGGAAGCTTCTGTTGTGGACAGACCAAATGTCTGCGGTGGTCGAGATGTATTCCAGCCCCTCAAATGTTTTCTTTAGCTCGCTATCCTTTTTGGTATATTCTTTCTCCAGGTAGTTGGAAAACGTTTTGCGTCCCATATGCCGTGTGCCTCCCGGACATGGTATCATGCTTACTAGCTCCCTGAAAGCGGGTGACTCCACTGTAGAAATAGCCTGCACGTGTTCAACAACATACCGTGCAATGGCTTTATCCACTTTCACCTGACTAGCAGTCCCTCGGTTGAAATCCAGCCGCTGTTGCTTGGGTGGAGGTGGAGGTGAGGTGGCGTCGGATAGCTCTGGGTCTGTGCTCTTAACTAATAGCTTCGTCCCAGCATGTTGTTTTTGCAGATGTTTTAACAGATTGGAATTGCTGTTTTGAGCAGTAGATAGGATCTTTGACCCGCCAAGACACAACTTACACTTAACTAACACATTATTTTCTTTATGCTCGAGAAAAGTAAAATAGTGAGCATATCTCCATGCGGAGAAACTCGACTTGTGCTCCGCCGTCGCCATGATAGTATTGTTTGTAGGCTAACTAAACACAAACACGCCCACAAAGCGTCTCCGCATGTGACACAGGAAGTATCTAAGTACATTTACTCAAGTACTGTACGTACAGTTCTCATCTCTGTTCGCCTCGCTGTTGGCGCCGCTCACCAACGTCTGGGAGCCGAGACTATATAAAAAAAATAACGGAGTAACGCACCATGTAGTAACGGTAACTGAGTTACTGAATTTAAAAAATAACGCGCTAGAGTACTAGTTACTGCCAAAAATAACGGCGTTACAGTAACGCGTTACTGTGTAACGTGTTAGTCCCAACACTGGTCTTCCAATACAATAACACATGTAATGAAAGACATTCTGGTCATGTGGGCATAAAGGCCACTGGCCTCCACAGACCACTTGTCTCCCTCGTCACTCATTTCTCTCAGGCACCCTATAATTGCAGAGTAGTGAGTTTTAACGGAATTCACAGATCGCCACTTGTACGCCCATCTTGTCTCACTTGGCTGTATTATTTCAGTTTGTTTCAGATTCAGTGATTTCTGCATTTCAATGAATCGATGATGGTTTGACGGCTCTGCAAATACAGAGTAGAGTTTGTCAATGACGTTCAGGAATGTTTTCACGCTGCGGTTGACAGCACAACACTCCACAAGCACCAGATTTAGTTTGTGTGCCATGCAGTGCACGTACACTGCGTATGGGTGGGTCTCTTTGATGCGCTGCTGCACACCAGAAACGTGACCAGACATGACGGAGGCACCATCGTAACTCGGGGCAACAATTGGGATATGTTTCAGTCCATACATCTCAAGTCCTTTGTTTATTGCTTCCACAATCCCAGCCGCGTTGCGAGATGCTGAGCAATCAATAAAACACAAAAAACGCTCCTTGATTTCAAGCTGCTCTGCATATCTGATACATACTGATAATTGTTCCGTTTTGCAAGACCTGGCCTCATCTGCAATTATAGAAAAAAATCCAGTATCCTGCACTTTCTCTTCAATTTCTGCACGAACTAAGTTAGCGCATATGTCAATGACTTCGTTCTGGAAATCCGGGCTAGTAGCATTGAAATAGTTGGACTGCATGTTTTTAAAAGCAGAATCATACTTGGAGAAAAATCCACAAACCTCAAGAAAATTTCCACGCGACTCTGACTCGCTTCCCTCCCGATGCCCACGAAAAGGCAATCCGAGTTTGGACAACAGCCTCACAATATCAACAATTTTGCACAAATAAGATCTGTTCTTCTCAACAGAATCTTTGTGGCTTCGGGAAAGTTTCGCTGCAATAGATCCAGAAGATGCAGTCACTTTATAGTTATCCCATTTAACCATGCAGTTCAGATGGGCCTGGGATTGTGCATGTTTCTCCAGTTTGCTGCTTAGTTTTTTCCCGTCACTCAGGCCCTTTCTAAAGGAATCCTCCACACCGCTGTCAGTCTGGAAGTGGCGGCATGAAAAACAGAAGACGGCATCAATTCGTACTGAATATTCCAGCCAGGGATAGTTCTTGTAATAGTACGTGGAAAATGATCGTTTCGTTTTCCCAAACATTTTTGAGGGGAAATCGGATAAAGTAGGCTGCTTGGGACAGCTGTGCTTTTCCTCAAGATCATCATGACCCACTGACGGCCCCGGTGCCGGTGGTCTCCCTGCTGTGGGGTTAATGTTAGCTGGTCCTGCTAATCCAGAGCTCTCCGCTGTGGGGCTAACGTTAGCTAATCCAGAGCTGCTCGTTTGCGTGTCTGCCACTTGACATTGTGACGGCTGCTGGTTGGTAAAGTTAGGCTCAGTCGGTGGCTCTTCTGTTGTTGAAGCTGAAGACGAAATTGGACGTTTTAAAAATCGCCGAATATCCATTACTGCTAATACAATAGCTGAATCACTTGGATACAAAAAAAAGCAAGGGAACTTTTGTCCTTAACCTCACACGTCACACACACACACACACACACACGTCACAACCCTTTATATATACAGTCTATGGTCACAACATGCGACTGCTCAAAAATGAAATTATTTCAAACAAAACATGATATTATTCAGATTTGTATTGTAACAATCATTTTATTACATCTATTAAAATATTTATATATACAAAATATTTGTATTGGAACAGTTTTAGACTTAGTAATGCTATAACATATTTCAGCCACCAGGGGGGGCAATGCCCCCCCTGCCCCCCCGCAAAATCCGCCTATGCAGCTAAGGTGAGCATATCTCCGTGTTTTGCTACCTATAGCTACTCGTGTGTTGTCTGTATTTGCTTCCCCTGTCACGAGTTCTCATTGCTCAGTGATGATCCTTATACTTCTAGAATCTGTGGACTCTCAGGATGTTATCTAAGCTTGTTTGTGCATATCCAATAAGTATATTGATCAGTGTAGCTAGAGTTCTGTGCTAACGGCCTTACGATCGTTTCGCTCGTAGCTAATTCAGAGGCTCGGCGCTAGCTTTGTGGGTTTAAAAAAAAAGAAAGAAAAAAAGATCAGTTAGCTGAGTTTCTTCCCGTTACATGGATACAAAACATTCATAGTTTATTGAATATTAAGATGCCCTCAGACGCTGTTTCCTGCAGATTACGCGTTTTCCCCCCCCGGTATCGGGGGTGCAGTGTAGAAGAGGTTAAACTGCAAAAATGGTATTCACAAATAAGAGTGCAGGGAAAGCTATGGATGAGGAAACGTTTTACAGTGTTTCGGCTCAATCATATATCCAGCCGTATTTATCTTTGCCAAAATATAGTCACCAAAGATAAGCATTCAATACTTTGGTCGCATTAGCTAGCAAAGCATTCATGTAGGCACTAAGAGCTAGAAATCTTTTGTTTCAACATTTAACATGCACATCTCTTTAAGCATTAAAGTAACTTTTAAAATCCATTTCTAAACCGGAAAGAAAAAGAGCCATTTCGAAACTCCCATGAACTGGATTCAAGCTAATGTAGCTAAGTATTATTGATTCAAAAAATTCAGTATGAACATTTTAAAATTACCTTTTATCTCCTACACATGTACACCCACTGCCAGGTATGAACCCTAGTGACGTAAAATACATATTACTTTATATTACACACCCATTACCCTGTTATCTTGTCTTTTCTTACTCTCTGTTCCTCTGTGCTATATTCCCACCCCACATCCATCCATTGAACCACACACTCATCATATTAATCGCTGCCTACACACACACACCTCACAGCAGTGCACGCAGCCCGCATCACCGCTGATCCATTTCTCATCGTCCCCACTCAACGCCCGGGATATTGGACTAATGGGTCTGATAGCACGCCCACTGCCATTGCAAGAATCACCGGGTGTACTGTAATAAAGAATTATCTATGTGTGAGGAGGAAGACATTTAGTGAGTGAGAGAAAAGACCGGGGAGATAGACGGGGGTAAAAACAGATGGTGAGAGGAAGAGATGACGGATGAAACTGACGTGCTGAGAGATATAGAGATGACAAGGCCAGGCTGACAGGAAGCTCCAGCAGAAGGGAAATGTGAAAGTGCATTTCACCATAGTCGCACAACGCTGCTTAGCTGTCAGCACCCCTGGTGTACAATCTAAACATCGGGATCCTTTGATTGTGACATTTCTGTGTCTTTTGTCTCAGCTCAAAGTAAGTGTTGTCGGACGAAATGAAAGCGTCTCAAGAGGAGCTCGGGTAAAAACATTGTCTCGAAGGTTGCATGGAATAGAAAACAATTGTCTGGTCCGACTCCAGCTTTTAGAAATGTGTATAGGCTACCGGAGCGTGAGTGATTTAAGCGCCTTCTTCCCACATGCTGTTATTACCTTTCCAACACTGAAATATTGCCTTCAAGATGGCAACAGTTTCTCCACCTGGCATTTCTTTTCCGAGACTCAGATGAGATGATGGTTTTTTGTCTGCTGGAGAAATAACTGTTTCCCTTGAGCTCCTGAAAAGGAATTATTCTAGGCGTTATGCTCACATGCCCGTATACATTGTAGGAGGCAGTTATTGGATTATTGGAAAATTACATTTCTGCGAAACGCACTTATTACAGAATAAATTAGCACTGCTACAATTTCCTTTTATGAGTAATCCCCCTCATTTGATAAATGGTAATTATCTTAACGCACGTGAAATGAAAAAATGGGAAACAATAGTGCTGAGGGACGGACATTTGAGCCTGGGAAGAAAAATTATAGGAAAAATGATTTTGGAGTGTATATAAACAGGGTCCTATAAAGGTCTAGGTTCCACGGTTCATAACACACATTGAACCATCTTTTTTGATTTCTTTGGTACTTTCTTTTATTGGAATGTTTCAAAAGAGCTATATAAACATACAAATCAATACATTTTATATTCAGAAATCACAAGAAATGATAGTGTTCCAGGTCAAATCTAATTAAATATTAAGACAATATTTTACCTTATTTTTTTAATGATTTCAGGATTTGGTTTGATGACTTTTTAAAAAGAAGGTAAATGTTACCTTGTAACCCCATGCAATTTTACACAAAGTTTACAAAAAAGTACATTTTACATGTTGTGGTTATCAATGTTTTACAAGTACACTATATGATGTGTAAATAATACTTATTATTGTGATTAGTGTTATGTGATGAATGTAATAGAAATACATTTTGATTTGATTGGAAAACTTGTACCCTTTTTAAGAGGTACATTTTTTAAAGTTTTATAAAGCTGGAAAACGTTGGACACTGGGAACTTTGGAACAAACACAACATCTTTTACTAATGAATGAAGAAACCGGAATCAAAGAGCTCGGTCTCTTCTGATGAAAGATATTCCTCCTCCACTCGAGTATAACTGCCTTTTTTTAGTTTTTTCTAGTGAATCTGTGAGCACATTTTCTCTCTTCCTAAAACAGCTTGTTCCTGCTTTTTTCCATGTGCCAGCACAAACTTAAAACTTCAATGTCTCATTTATCAGCCGGTGCTATTCATTAGGGCCTATATCATATACATTTCCTTAGAGAAAAAGGCAAACAGAATTCAAGCTAATGCAAACAGCAAACATCTGAAGCTGCTTGTGATCTCTTTTAACCCTTAGATGCATAAGTGGGTCTTTTTTGACCCGGTGAGGTGGTTTTTTTGAAGTATCTTTGTAATTACATTTTTTTATCATTTTATATTCCAGCTATTCCTTAAAAAACATGTTTTGGATATCATGCCATTCAAATTTTAAATTTACATTTTATACAAGAAATTGCAGTTTTTGTATTACTACCCCAAGCTTTCATAAGTGGGTCAAAAAATGACCCCCATGCATTTCCTATGGAATCCTATGGGAAACGTTGATTCTTATCACCTGTGGCTGTGGGAATACATTCACTGTGGACCACACAGACTACATCAGAAGTGACACCTCTCAGGAAGATTATTTTACACAGCAAGATCTGATACCTGTCAGTATAATAATAATGTTAATAATAATAATAATAATACATTATATTTTTATAGGGCTTTTCAAGGACTCAAAATCGCTTTACAATATAAGGGAAGGTTAGGGTGGGGGGTATAGGACTATCAAACTTGATCAACCGGCATGGATTGATGGGGGGTGGGCTATGATGAGTAGACAAGAGGAGAAGAGATCATAGACTGTATGGACGTAGTGTCCGTGACGTCACCCATAGGATTCTGCAGAGTTGCCGAGAAGCCCTTAGTAGGCGGAATCGGCCACTAACGGCTTGACAGCGACGTCAGTCTAATCCCGCCTGCTCCAAATAAGGGCAAAGAGGCGGAGCCGAGGCGGGACCAAGCGGCAAAAACTCTGGGGAAGAGCCGGGACGCTAATACGGAAGTGCCTCAAACTGCAGTTCATCTAGTGGCCAGTAGGAGCAGTCTGCAGAAGGGAGACTTTCCGTAGACCCCAATGTTAAAATGCCCAACTTTACAGCAGAAATAAACATGTTTACATCGTGGTTCAAAAAAACATATTCTCTGTATAGTTAGATCCCCCCTTCATGAATATGGATTGGGGGGGTGAATTTTTTCTCAACTCATCTGTTTAATTAATATTAAGCCTTAAAGCTTTTGCATAAATTAGGGCGTGGTCACTTTGATGGACATGTACATGCCTCACTGTCAGCTAACAGAAACTTGTCCACTCTGCTAGGCTACAACCATAGAGGCTACAACGTTAGTTAGTTGTAGTTACTGTACTTGAACCTTTAGCTTTAGACGTGTTCGTGGTGATTGTGCCTTTTAGGGAATATACGAGGGAACCACGATGTAAACATGTTTATTCCTGCTGTAAAGTTGGGCATGTTAACATGGGGGTCTATGGAAATTGCTCCCTTCTGCAGACTGCTCCTACTGGCCAATAGATGAACTGCAGTTTGAGGCACTTCCGTATTAGCGTCCCGGCTCTTCCCCAGAGTTTGCCGCTTGACTGGAATACTATGAGGGTCTCAGAATAGCGGATATCTTTGCATCAATATGTTCAAAACGTTTTTTTTCAAAATGTAATTTTTTTTTCTAAAATTATAAATAGTGAAAAATAAAAAATAAAATATTTCTAGTGTGAACCAAAATATAATACTAAATATTATACAAGTGATTTTTCTTAACCAAAATGACAAAAATGGCATAAAAAAATATTATTATAATACGGGTCCTTTTTGACCCACTTATGGAAGAGTGTAGGGTCCAGTCACTCGTGCATCTAAAGGCCCTTGTACACCGAGCCGATTTTCGATGTCGATAGATGTCGGGCTATCGATGAGCGTTGTGTTGCCCTACTCAGATTGGTGTGTACTGCACCGTTGTGTCTTTTCGGCCATGCCGACACCTTCCGCCGCCGATTCGACATATTGAATTGGGAGGCCGTTGGCCAAAGAAATCACTCTGATTGGCTGTTCAGCTTAGCGAATCAGTGCATGAGAAGCAAAACGGAAGTGAGGGACCCAAAACAAACTATTAAGAAGGCAAACCTGAGATTTCATTTAACTCCAGCTCTCATCATAGGTTCGGGAAAGCCCCATGAGCTTCTCGCTGTAGAGCAAAAATGGAACACACACGCTATTTGTTGTTTGTTTATATCACGCAGTCTGTTCTTCTTCTCTCCGTCTATCACGCAGTCTGTCTTCCGGTTGTTGCCTCTTTTGAATGAAGAATACACACTACCGCCGCCTGCTGGTAAGGAGAGATATTGCCACTCACGCATGCGCAGTTCGTAGGTGCTACTTGGCCGTCGGCTGAAGTCTTTGCTGTGTGTTCCAGTGCGAAACATGGCCAAGACGCAGGAGACGTGAGGCGACGTCCCGTTGGGACGTGTTCTTTGGTGATTTTTGGTGTCAGTTTGGTGTGTAAGGACCTTAAGGGTTAACTAGGGCCAATAAGAAGTAGAAGAGGAGAAAAAGAGACAAACAACAGTTAAATGCCTTAAATCTTCAAAATGCCTCACAAACAAATGCCCTGTTTATGGATGAATTATTCATGCACGACTGACTTGATTGCTACAAGGGGCAAACACAGCATTCTTTAAGAAAAATCTAATTTGGGCATGTTTTTCAGCACAGAAGTTCCCAGATAAGGTTTCAGCTTTCCCCCTAATCAGCTAATGTTAGATCGTTTTAATTTGCCAGCCTTAGATTTCTATCACTTTCCAACTTTATGTGTGTATTTACCATTCCTCCATAGTAATGAACATGTCAGCGACTTGCAATTAAGCAGAAAGGTTCACAGATGGGAGTAGTTAATTAACTCTATAGAATTAAAATGTGTTTTCTGTGCTGCACTGAGAAAAAAGAGATAGGACTTTAGATGTTTGCAAGGGTTTGATGGTGTGATTTTGCGCGGGGGTTATTTGCTCGCTAATATACAACCATGTATGCATGTGTATAATTGGAGTCATGGTGGTCTTTAAAAACTCTTGAGTATTTTTTTCCCCATAAATGCTTCATTAATCTTTTCTTGCTGATGCATTCAGGTAGATATTCCACACTTGTTGTATCGGTTCATTCACTGTTGAGTCTGTGGAGACGCAAGGCATAATAGACTGAAAGGTTAGCTAGAGGAGCAGCGAGAGCCATGTTCCACTTGAGGCACTACCTTAAATTGCTGGTATTCATCAACTTAAGTGATGAGTCTGCATGATGAATGGTCCCTCATTAATATCATCATGCTATTAGGCTGCGTCTCCCTCACTGTGCTCTTCGTAGAATATGTGCATGTACTCACTCGCTTGTGCTTTATGTGGATCTATTCTCTTCGTATCCTTTTCCCTCTGAAATATGCAGTTTACCATTTGTAAATCCTTCAGTCCCTCTTTGTTTTCCTCTCTTTCTCTGCCAACAGTAATATATCCAGAAGTTTGAAGGCTTATCATCGGCCAAAACACTGCACAGTGATTTAAAATACTTTTATAGGATTTTACACCTCTGGAAAGTTATACATTTTTGTTCACAATATTAGGAAAAAGGTAGAATTATGGTGTCCATGTTATTAAATAATATACCTGGACTTCTGCTCTGAATGGTGCCATGATATATGTGGATTGGGATCCACATATTTCAATCATATTGCTCTCCTCTAAAAACTGAAAGCCTTTTTAAAAAGAGTTTTGCAGTCAAACTAGCTGTTAGCCAACAAAACTGACGTTCTAGTCAGAGATCTAACCCTCCAACCAATCTATCAGCAAATCAATAGTCCAAGCTAATGCTATAAGGATAATAAGGAGCAGCAAATAGTGTGTCAAGCTATCAACATGCTTCAAAAAGCACACAGAGAAACTTTGGGCTTAAAACTTGATGGATAGGCTATATTGACATTTTCAGCTGGCGCATTTTAGCTAGCGGCTAACTTAAACCTAGCTTAACAAACCAGAATCCCACCATCTCGTTAAATACTTTTCTTAGTACTCTATTATAGGTTCTGACAGTCATTAAAGTAACCTTTTCTGATCAAAAATCTGTTTATTAAGCTTCTACAGTGCACAACTGAGGGTGTACATTAAAACTTAAAGAGATGCATACACAATGAATATGTTAACATTTAGCAATGGAAGGCAAAGTATTAGCCTATAAAAATGAGGCACTAGTTTTCACTCATTATACGTACAAAGAAACTAAATATTAGCATTAGAGTTCCTTTTTAAAGCACAGTTGAACCGATCTAGTAAATAATACCAGGGTGGAAGCTACCAGAAAACAGGCGGCCATGTTGGAAGCTACTGTTAGCAGCAATGTTGGTAACACACCACCTTGGAAGAAAACACACTTACTATGATAGTAGGCCATATTTGCATCATTAAGTGAAACCAAGTCAAGAAAATGTCTAAACAAGACAAACCAATGCAAGGACTGAGTTCTCTTAATCAGATAAGATAGAGACATGCATTCTGCCTTTATCTCTGACCTCTCACACACAAACACACCTAATATACATTTCAGAGCAGATTTATTCCGTCCAGATATATAACCCATAGACCTCTTCGGCTACAGACGTCCTCCTTCAGGAGTGCTCCAAGCAGATGTTCTTGAACCCTCACAGGTTGATGCCTTATAATTATGGATATAAACAGATTGTGCACATGGTTTAACCTGCCATGGGTGATAAATGGCAGCCTAGGCCTGCTGCATAAACTGCCACTGCCATAATGGAGTCCTTTTGGCCACACAGGGTCAACTGCACGAGGAGGATTTAATGAGGGGGGGCATACAAACAGCCTGGGTGTCCATCTGTCAGCTTGCCCTGCTTCTACATGTCACACATTTGTGAAGATGGTAGCAGTGCTGGACCAGTGGGGCTGCTCACTGAAGTGTATAAATACATCACCAAACAGCTCACTTTACCTGAGTTAGTCAAGGTAATGCAGAGGAGCTTCCAAGTTCTTCTAAAACAAGAAGACAGAAGGTTTGAGGCTTGTTTCTGAAGCTGTTTTGTCCCATTAATTGTTAACACGTGTTGACAGAAAATGTAATTGTCCTCCAGACCCTGATATGGACATGATGAAAATGGTCTGTTTCTCAAATCATGTTGGATTGAGTTTAAATTGAGGAAAAACCCTCAGCTAATTAAAAAAGTATTACTTTGAGTACAATAATCACAACTAGGAGGGAAGGGCCCTTACAGTATATATGTAGCTGAATATGAGTGTAAAATGAAAAATCATTAAAAAAATGCAGTTTTATTAGGACAATTAGTCAAATCCCAAACCATAGTTACGACCATAAAAACGTTCCATCAAGTCATGATGACTAAATAATTATTTGAAAAACAAAGTTGTAATAAACTGAAATTAAAACTTTAAAAAAAGAGAATGTCTGTGTGTTCATAGTTTTTAGTTATACTGTAATGTAGTCATTACCAGTGGCGAGCCGTGACTTTTATACCTAGGCCCTCTGACGGAAGAGAGTATACTGAAATGTCCCCAATAAATTGAAAGCGTACTGCTGGGAGGAGGTGAGGGCCAGATTTATTGGAATACAGCCTAATGTTTCATCGAGGGTCAGCCAGGATGTCCAGTTTGAGTAACAGGTCCATGAGTCAAATGCCAAAACACTCTCCAACCGTTTTAAATGGCTGATTCCTGAATCATTAATGACATTTTGCAAATCTCACATGCTGAAATCTGATGCTCATGCTCTCTCTTTCGTGTAACGTCAGAGGTCCAACTCTGTGTTGTGTAGCCATGCCCGCATCTCTGATCCGAAGTCGAAGAGGCTGGCTTCCGAGGGTGGTCTATATAAAGGGCAGGTGGTGATTATGTGTAGTCTGTTCAGGGTCACCGCACTCGCATGCAGCACTGTCTGCCAGGCCCCACTTCTTCACCGATATTTTGAAGCGACCGTCCCCAGTTCGTAGACGGTTTAGTGTGGTCCATTGCCGGCGTGGTAGGTCGTCTCTTCCTATGGCGCCATTTCCTGGGTCCCAGATGTAGCGATGGATGCGGGAGGGCCCAGCTATCTCCCACTCCTGCTTCCAAGCAGCTGCAAACCATGCATCTCTGGAGAGGTCCTCAGAGGTGGAATTGAGCACCTCTTTTGCTGCCTTGTTGTAGGGGAGGCAGGACTTGAGCCTACTTAGAGGCGCTGCTGTCGTTGTAGTGTTGTGCAGGATGTGCCAGTCATGCTTTTGAGCTTTCCTGGCCAGGGCGAGGGTGGCAGCCTCCCGTCTGAGGCGGGCCCGAGCTATTCCCGCGAGGACTGGCAAGAGGGACACAGGGGTAGGCTTCAGGCATCCAGTTATAATCCGGAGGGCGTTGTTGATGACCACGTCAACCATACTTGCATGAGGGCTTCTGCTCCAGGCTGGGGCACAGTGTTCCGCTGCAGAGAAGACCAGGGCTTGGGTTGATAATTGCAGCGTCTTAGCGGAGGCTCCCCAGGTTGTCCAGCGAGGCGGCGGATCAGCGCGACCCTTGATGTTACCTTGGCCTTGACTTCTCATGCTGAACCATTATCAAGAATATAGCCAACAATGAGTCAGCCTTTTTTGCTTTTGTCAACTCATAATGTTTCCTTGTGGCCTGGTTTGCGAATGGTCCCCGAAGCTTTCTTCTAGACATGCCCAGACCAAGCCCGGAACAGTTTGATTGTTATCAGCCACAAATGCAACAACAATCAGAGGATTAAGTATTAATGAAAAACCACAATAACATATTGATTTTCAAATTGGATTGAATGCATTGCATAGTCTACAGAACACAGTGATGTGTAATGAAATACTCTCTACATAAGAAAAACCGACAAATCTACAACAGAGACAACTGCAAATACTGAAAAACAGTTGCACAAAACTTAGATTATTTCACCTTTTTTATGGTGTTATGAGGCATTATGGGTATTTTTCTTTAAATTGGAGGTGGCAACTGTATTATGTGAAAAATGCTCAAAACACAGAGCACTCGGGTGAACCTTCCATCACAAAGAATGTGGATTGGCAGGCGGGATATGATTAAAGTGAATGATATATGGAGGTGTAATGGAAGTGATGATAATAATGGCTGGAAATATTATTGCCTATCTGCACTCGGCTTTGTATGTGGTCTGAGAGCCGCTATGACATGGGAGAGAGAAACTCCAGGAATAAAAAAATGCTTCCACAACAAACACATTTAATGGCGAAATTGATCTGCAGCTTTCCAGAACACAGAAATGGAAGTTGTTCATGATTTAGAGGCCGCTGCGGTTTGTCCAACAATTCTTCTGCTGTAATCTCCACTGGCAGCGTGCTGAAAACATTCAGTTTGAATCCAACAGCCCACAGCATTGTCTGGTCTTTATTAACAGTCTGAGGACGTATACTCGGACCGATGCTCTCCTGCTCATCTAATATTCGGCTGGAGGTTGTATGACATTCCTCGGGGGGGGGGGCGAAGTGCCTGACATTTGGAAGTAGACTCTCATAGATAGAGTAATAATGTCACAGGGGCTGTTGGTGTATTTTGGGCTGGAAAACACAGGCAAACAGCAGACAGACAGGCATTGTCTAATGTGGAGAGTGATTTAATCAGACGGCCGAGAGATGGAAATAACCTCGGAGAATATTGAGTTTTCTGTTTTCTTTAGCCGTAAACGACTGTCCTTAAGACTGAATAAATCTTATAAGGAATGTGCACAGGAGTCATTAAAATAAATCCCACTGCTGTTGTGTCTGAGAATAAGTCCTTTTTAGAGGAAGCCTTATGAGTGCCTTCCCTATACCATACTGCATTAGTTTGATACCCATACAATCGTCTTATGGTTATATGACCTTCACCAACATATCTTAAGGAGCTCCTTACTGAACATCAATGGAATATCCTGTTAGAGGGATTGTTGCTTTTTCTTTTTGTTGAGCAAATCTAAAAATGTTACAGCAACACAGAGTTATCAGTGTAACTGGGATTTGAGTGAGTCCAGGACATGCAAAACAACACCTGACGTTTGTTTCACACTAACTCACTAATCCACACTTGGCACAAAGAAGCATAGTAACACATCAACAAAAGGCAGGGGTGAAGAAGACTGCTAACACGTTTTTCTTTGTTTTCATTGAAAATATGAAAAGTAATAACTTTTTTAATGTTTAATGAGAGAGAAATGCATTGTTGTTAAGCCACAAAGATTCACATGAGGCATGTCAGAAAGCAACACTGGATGTTAATTCCCTTTTCAAGGTTCCTTGATAATCAAAAAATAAATTAGTCAAATCCCAAGCTATCATTTTTGGTTTATTCCACTCTTTTTTTAACGTTCAAATGGAAAAAGAGCTTAACAATCGCTGGGATACACAGTTAGTGATCTTGGGATTTGCCCCACCATGGTAAATATAAAAAACAAAAGCATCTATAAAAACTCCATAATCCACATGAACGATTACTCTCCTAAAATCCAGCGAGACTTGGAACTATGAGGAGGAGATTATGCTATGTGATATTTAAATTGTGGAGAAACAATTCAAAGCAATAGATAATGAGGTAAAAGTAGTTTATGGAGGTTATATGCTAGTTTTTCATTCTTTTTGACACATTTCTTTGGATAAATCCATTGCTACAAAGCTGACTACATGCATAATTCTCCATGACGGGGCAAGCAATACAAAAGCAGATGTTATACTCAATGAAAATACATAAACCCTTATCTCCTTCATACTCCTAGCACCTGCAACGCATCAATAATTACAGCACATTTTTCCAATCCTAACACATTCGAAACAGATTAATGGCAAACTCTTTGCATTTCTCCAGTAAACATAATACAATATACAGAAGATCTTTGCAGAATATTCACAATAAAATGAAAGATAATCTGTAATTTTGGAAAGAGCCATGTAAGTGTTATGCTGGCATGAGTGAGTTTTGGAGATAAGGCTTGTAAGGATGTACTTATTGAATAAGTGGTTTGTGTTGTTGTCTCATGACATATTTATGTTGTTGCTTCGATTGTTTCAACTCCCTCAAAACAAAATGACCCATCTCAAGGGGCTTATCCTAATAAAAAACCCACATTTACATATATAGTAACTGTTCAGCCAAGATCCATATTGGTAATGCAGACTGTATGCACCAATAATCGTATGATTTGCCACCAGACAAAGCTTGACGCAGTATTTTACAGTACTTTTAATTCAGTGTTGAAACAAGGGAAAGTTGAAACTTGGGAGGAAAAAAATACTACTTGCATAAAGTCGATTTTCACAAGAGACCCTGAAGCTGTAAAGGTGCAGTGGTCCCTCGCTGCTGAAACCGTAAGAGCAGGCAACACGGAGAAAACTCAATACCTCCATGCTCTGTTGGAGCAGATTTATTTCTTACTGCTGTATTTTCCCTCATAAGTAACAGCGAGACTGTTGCAGAGCACTGGGAGTACAGTAGGAGTGTGTAGGAGAGGAGAAATGGGTGTGTGTGTTGCATCTGGCTGTATAGGCTTAAAGGGAGCTGTGTGGGTGTTCCTGTACAGGTACTCTTAAGGGGGTGTGTGTATGTGTATGTGGGCATGTGTGTGTGTGTGGATAAAAATGTGCACATGTTGCTGTCAGTGGCAATTGATGGATGGGGTGGAACATCGTTTATTGACACAACACCTTCATGTTTCACAAGGCCATCAGTCATACAGAATGCCCATCTGCTACTTTAGGCATGGCTGGTAATTCACACATCTCTCACACACACACACACACACACACACACACACACACACACACACACACACACACACACACACACACACACACACACACACACACACACACACACACACACACACACACACACACACACACACACACACACACACACACACACACACACACACACACACACACACAACGTCAGAATGTTTTCATACATTTCCTGCCAGTCGTCATGACCTTCACCCGTTGCCCCATTCACTCGGAGAAGGTGCAGAGGAGCACTTATCACAATGGAGGCCTTTCAGCTTATAAGAATACATATAAGTATTTCAAAAGGACATTTACTTCTTACATCGCTATATCAGAGTCCGTCAGGGCCTTAAAATGCCAAAAGGATGTCTTGACAAAAGGAAGCATTTCTGGAATACCAACTAAGGTCATTGCTTATCTTAGCCTTTCAATCAAACATTCCTGTTTTTCTTTTTCCTTTAAAGCTCCACAAAGAAACATTTCTTATAAACATCAACTCACTTCAATTAACAAAAAAGGTTGCTTGTGTGTCTTTTGGCTGTTTCTTTTGTTTCAGTGCCCGAAAAAAGTTATTGTTTGGCTATTTGTAGCTTACTTTGCATCATTAAGGGAGTGTTTTACACTGTCGCATTGGCCCCTCAGGTTATTTTTGCAACAAATGACGCTCCAACACATTGTACGTGATTTGCTAAGGGGTGGGACATCTCTAACGAGCATGTCACAGTAGAGGCAGAAAATACAAATGTGAAGCTAAAAATTAGCATAATATGTCCTCTTTAATGAGCTTTTTAAAATAAAGACCATTTAATGTTTAACAATAGGGATAAACTAATGATCATTTTTTTATGTTATGATTATTTACTTATCAACGGATTGAAGATTCGATTTTTGAACTATATCGGACGAACGGCCAAATACCCCTACCAGGGGTATGCAACCTTTTTGACCAAAAGAGCCATTTTCCCCCCTTTTTCCACCAATTTCTTTTGTCTGGAGCCGCAAAACATATTTGATAGCTTGATAGCTTATGAAGTTATATTGTTGCAACATAGACAAAAACTACAGGTTTTTTGCACTTACTATTTATTACATTATAGAAAACTGTTTACCTCTAATAATAAACAAATAACTCTTATGAGGAGAATAACAAAAAATACACAGGCCTACTAATTGTTTTATGTGTCACAGTATCACCTATTAACAAGGAAATGTTTATATTATAGTAGTATTCACATCCAACAACCTAACAAGTAATTGCCAATCATAATTGAGGTCACAGAGTATAGCTTAGTTGTAATACATACATAAATAAAAAACAGTTTTAAAAAGGCATCCTAGTGCATATTAGAAATATGTTTTAGGGTACATAAATATTTTTATTGGATGCTAAGGAGGAGCAAGCAAGCATTTCCTTTCCTATTTTTTACGAACTAACATGAATAGGAAGATAATATCAGTCACAACCTCACTCTCTACAGCTGTGCTCTTATTATTTTCCTTGGCTTCCTACAACCTCTCCATCTCCCTTTCTCGAATCAAATACACACATATACAAGGACCTGAGTCTCAAACTTGGAATCCTATCAGGAGACCGATTTTTATTTTCTCTAAAATGATGCCTTACAGCATAGCTTATTATGCTTGTAAGTGCACCTGCACTGTTCAACCGGTAAATCATTTATGTATATCCCAGAGGTGAGGAATCCGAAATAAAAAATGGGCCACTGTTTGTTTTAACAGCAGCCATGTTGTCCCATCTGACCTTTCCTTCTTCACAACAGCTCTTCCTGATGACCTGAGAATCAGTTGCTAGGGACAGATGCTACAACATCTTGTGCTTCTCTGTTCCCCAGTAGGAGAAAAATCGAGACACTAGGCGAGGAAATAAAAGAGGTATGGGATGGGTGGGAGGGGGGTATTTTTCGAGCTAGCAAGTGTCTCCTTCCCCGGCAGTGACACATACTCAGGATCTTTCTCTCCTCTTCGCCACGGTGTCCTCATTACGGTTAATGCGAGGCTGGTGGCAGGGGGCCGTGGCGCTGCCTGCGGATCTCGAGGGAGTAATGATGGGGGCCGGTGGCCAAGGGCCCCAGGGGGGAGGTTTGTTGGTGGTGATTCCCTCCTACTTATGTAGAGGCCACATAGGTCAACTTTACCCCCTCGCACACAAACACTCAGACAGCTGCAGCTCGCTTGATTCTCTGTTTGCCCTTGGGAGAAAAATGGGAAGAGAGAAGCAAACAGCGGGGAGTGTTTGCCCAGGCGCACACCGCACCCCATCCATCTCCCACTCCCCGCTCGCTGAGAGGACACAATCATTTCTCCCTCTCCTCTCTCTGCCTCAGTCCTTGCCTCCATCCCCTCGGGGTGTATTGGTGCAGTCGCGGTTCAGCGCCGATATAATCCTTTAACGGCTCTAAATGATCCAGAGGTGCTCCTCCTTGATGCCAATGGGCACTGCTGGGCTCACACCTGCTGGAGCGGGTTAAGATAAATGCCAGCGGCCACTCAGGCATCTGGCCCCGCATTAATATTAAACAGGCCGACTCTCATCTCCTCCTCACTGAAGGTGCGAAGGTGCCAAACCCCAAAGACATATCGCAGCTTAATATGGATTTGTGCAAACCGGGGAAATGGAAGAGCGGTGATAACGTAGCGAGATTCAGACTGCATGTTAAGTTTGTGACTTCCCATGTGTGCTGAAGTGAACTTTATTTCTGGGGATGGGGAGAGTAAACCTCACACGTGGGCCAATTATTGTTGCATTGTTGCATTAAGCCGCACAGCTTCTAAATCTAAGATCAATCCGTACCCATCGTCTGTGTCAGGCTTTTCTGAAAAGATCCTCAGATATCATTTCATTAGCTCTTCGACAACAAAAGCAGAAGCGCCTTTGAGAATATCCCACCTTTGTGTCCTCAAAATCTAAGTCTCGGTTGCTTCTTTAGAGCTGAGGTTAAGTGTGTGACAGTCAAAACAGTTGCTAAGCGAGTACCAGCAGAATGTGGACCTCGTTTAGAATCCAACCTGACAGTTTCAACTTACCTCAGGTCAGCTTGTCTCTCTGAATCACCTCTTTGTTTGAATGTACCTAATTGCCACTTAAGCCGAGAAAATATTTTCACCTTTCTAGCAGGGTTAACTGGTTCGCATATTTTCCTTTAGATGTTCTTAGCGAAATGGCTATAAGGATCAGGTGCTGTTGACCCGTCAACTTAACCCTTGTTAAGTTATGAACGCAGCTTAACCACAGGAAAGGTCTTGTTGCTTCTGTGACGCAAGTACATCCGTAAGTGGGTTTTAAAGGTATATTGCAACATTTGTCAATCAGGATGTTAAACTAAATGTCCGTAATGGCTATTGGCTTGACACTGTTGTAAATATTAGGTAAATGCAGCCTCAAGATAGGAAATTGATGCTAGAAAAACGTTCCTACAGTTTGAAGAAAACAACTTCTCCATGTTCTTGCTACTGCCTCATTAGCATTACCACAGGCTAAATGGAAAGCGGCAACACGGTGACATTAACCTACACAAACTGCTGTGCAGGCATGAATATAGCATGTAGAGAATACAAATAAGGAACATTTGCTGACAGGGTGACCTGGAAGTAATTACTTGTTTAATTTCTTCCAATTTTTTTTAACCAGAATGGCTTTTTAGCTCTGCTAGGGAATGCAAAGGTGGACTGTCAGATGTTCATGGTCTCCAGTGGATACATTAAAATAGATGTATTGATCAATTGACTTTAATCCGATGATTCCCTAATTTAGTGAAATATCGCCAACGCTGTGAGATGAATGGCACATTATTTGAACTAACACTCACAATCCCTTGAAGTTGAAATAGGATGTATTAGCAGATCCCTTACATTTTCTTTTAGCTCCACCATCAGTACTCTATTCGGATTGTCGTCTACTTTGGTTTTAGGTGTATTTGCTTATTATAAAACTTTAGAATGCTTACATGCTTAGCTAAGATTGTTACTTAATGTTGTTTAGATGCTTGGTTAATATGATAAGTATTGATAGTATTGTAGTACAAAAAGAGATGTTATACTCTTTATTCAAAGTAAGATTAACTAGTTGGGAAACTTTTATACATCAGGTTGGAGCTATTAATCTGTCTATTTTGCCTGACAGCAAGAGGGTTCCGGGTCCATACTAGCTAACCATATTGACCCTTGAGTTAGCATGCTCTCCCTACATTACCTCAGGATTTCTCATGTTTCCTCCAATGACATGCAAGTTATGTTAATTGTTACATCTAAATAGCCTGTTAGTGGGAACAGTTAGCATGCAGGATTGTCTGTCTCTATTTGTCAGCCCTGATTTTTTGGCAACCTGTGTCCATGCAGGATGAACCCCGCCTCTTGCCCAATGTCAGGTGGTATTAGCTTCTGTAAAGGATTATTGGTTGTATAATGGACTAAAAGACAGACATTAATATGTTTTTGCACTTCGTCTGAAGGAACTATTCTTGGTTTGAATGTTCTACAGTTCAATTGTCAAATAAGTTATCATCGGGGGCCATGTTGGCCAACTTTCATTATTTTCTTTGATATGGTGTGTTTTGTAGATCCATAAATGAATTAAATCCAAAGTGCATCAGCAATGCTTTTCAGTTTGCTACAACAGCTCCAAGGATTTCTTAGGAACTACTTTGTGTTCACGTTCAAACTAAGGATTTTCTGGAGGTTGTTAGTGACTGTATGTCTGAAATCTACAATACTGGTGTTGGGTAAAATATGATCATGTTGTTCGTAATGGGAAGAAATATGAGAATGACATCCTGCCTGCCAATTTTTCTTTTAATGCATTTACATTTGCCTCCTCACCTGTCAAAGACAATAAGCTGTCAATGTGATAACAGCTAATCTTTTGATGTGTCATTGCTTCAGGGATTCGTAAACAGCATGATGCCACATGATAGCTGCTATCATGTGGCATCACCGGATAGATTAAGGTAGTTCATGTGCCAGCAGGATGAAAAATGGATGCATCAGTCTAGCAGTGTGAGTTAGATTAGACGTCATCTTACTTCACTGCAGGGATAAGAGCATGAAAATATAGCCCAAGCCATTTTCACGCTGAGATTTTAGTTTGATGTCCTGCATTACCTTAACCTGGATCTCAGTAAAAATGGGGAATTATGAAAAATAGAGCAAAGAAAGGCAAGTAAATGTTTGTTATGCTGCACAGCCACCATCAAAACAGATTTGTAACATGATCAAGATTGCTCATAGTTGGATGGGTTCAAATAAGAATTCAGTCTTGTGTATACACATAGAGCTTTTATTAGACACAGCTTTCTTTATGCTCATTTAGTCCAGAACCAAGAAGATGGAGTTTTGTTGGCGTCCATTCAAAGCAATGCGCTCCTTTCACCCGAGTCGAGCTGATAGCATAAACCCCAGGGTGCCTTTTAGCGGCACATCAGACTTTTTTCATCCTCTGTCTTTTGCCCGTCGGTGGCCTTTCATGCCACGGCAATATCATCTCATCCTGGGGTAATGGGGAACAGTCTCAGAGGCAGACAAGATTGAGATCACTTTGAATTATTAATATTCATTCTCAACAAAGAAGCAGGCGGGGCGGGACTCCCGATCGTCAACACAGCTGAGTGTTCAGACTGTCACAGAGCCAGTGTCAACAGTCAGAGTCAAGCTGTGCTCTCCCACACAGACACGCGCAAATTACGCACATGCATGGATGACCTCCCATACCTAAATACAGACTGTGACAAATGTGAGCGCAAAGAGAGGGCTGCACACACACAAACACACACCATTTTACGGCCCTTTCAGTCCGAGGTGGGGCTTTGTGGGCTCCCATCTGTGCACACAGCTCCATTTCCTCCCAGCCGTGCTACCAATCCACAGACACTATGGAGGACAATTCTAACTGCAGGAGCAGGAAATAGTCTCCACAGTGGTTTTATGTGCCGTCGTGTAATGGCTTCCTGCCGTATTAATCAGAAAACATAGGGACTATCATCATCAGTACTTGATTTAGAGCACACTTTACAACCGCTGTTGTTGGCAAAGTTACATTTATTCATTACTTCCTTAAAGTTTTGAACTGTGAGAGCACAACACTTTTTTTAGTTTGAAGCAATTTCTCTCCTCTCGACATGTCTCTTTAATTTTTGTACTTAAGTAACCTTGGTTCTCATCCCCTTGAGGCTCTTAAAGGGCAATTTAACAAGCCGTACTCTGTTTGGGTAGTCTAAATCACAGTGAATTGATACTTTTATATTTAGTACTGTCTGGTTTTATAATGCAGAAATAAAAGCCAACCAAAAAATAAAATATTTTGCGAATGAGCAGGGCCGTAAATGTGCTAGCAGAAGTATATATTACAATGCGGACAAATCCCTCGCCAACCAACAATGGACGGATACATTTGGTGATAATGGCAGTATTTCTTCTTTGGTGTTGCTACCAAACACATTGGATAAGTTTTAATATCAGGATTCAACAAATGTTTATCTATTTTTCCAGGAGTTAGGTAAGTTTATATTTTTGGGTTAGGCTTAGGAAAAAATTTGCATTCTGGATATATAAGTAGAAACCAATGTTTGTTTTTCTTGGGGTCCACTGGGAGGGTAAAACGTTTTTGACCACACATACACACACCCAGACAATCATACAAGATGAGTTAAAGCTTGCTACAGAGGTGTTCATGAAAAGCTAAACATTAAAGTGAAAATAAATGTGTTTTCAATTGGAAACTTTTGAATCTGACTTAATTACGTCAACAAAGTGGCTTAATGCATTGCTAGCATTGGCATTATGGTTGGTGTTTAGTAGGTTATAATGGGTAAGGGTAAAGGGCATCAGTGCCTTGGCCCTTATTCTCAAGCTTCAGATAGTCTATCACAGTTCATATTATTTCACATGATACTACTTGTATTTTTCACTTTTTGTGAATAAACTGAATTTAATTGAATACTTCATCCCCTAAACAGTATTTTGGATGTCAACAATATGTTTATCTACTAAGGAGAGGTGCCACTATCAGAACTCAGCACTTGGGTCACTTCCTGCAATCTAGTCAGATTAAGTTCCCACTGGATTTCTCTTGGAAATGTTCCGAGACCACCTCTGGCAAACAGTACATAACTACTGTAATAGCAACTGCTGTGGCATGGCTTCAAATTCCACTGTACATTGCTAAATAGCATGTGTGCATTCACTGAAATACCAATGCAAATGCTTTAGATTCATGCCTTAAAGAGGAGGATTCCCTCATACTGCTACTTGCCCACCGTCTACTTCACATGGCTCCATATTCCTGCATGATTTATATCGCATCACATTGCACAGCCGCTAGATGTATTGGACAGCGTACTGGGAGCTGTGGAAATGCGATAGCTATAGAGATGGATAGGCAGCTGACACTGTGTGTATATCATTGTATGGGGGGAGTGACTTCAATAGGAGGATAAAGGTGCGGTCAGTGAGAGTTGAGCAGCTTCCCGGGCAGTCCCAGATGTGTCCCAGTGGACGGAGGAGGTTCATTCTTTTTTTTTTTTGTCTGTGTGTATGTCTGTCTGTCATTGTGATTGCACCAACAGATGGGCGCTGACTTCCTAATATCAACAGGAAACACTCTCAGTTTATCCTCTGCAGGGAAATGACATCAACAGGGATCAGGAAAACCCCTGCTTCATCACTGCAGGGACACTTGCACTGGTTGGGCTGCCGGCCAATAGAAATGCAAATGAAGCCTGTCGCTAACCTGCAAATACAATAGACCTAATCCATCAATTATCCATGTACACACACAGGATTGCTGTAATGTAAATGTGGTGTTTGTTTTGTGCTGCATTCTGTATCCCCATAATTAATTGTTTAAATGACGATGGAGTGTAAAGACATATTCCAGCCGGGTGAGTTTCTGCTCATTTCCTGCATTCCTTTAGTGTTTTACGTCACTGAACATTGTTTTCCATAGAGCTGAAAATGTAGACACTTGACAGTTCCCTTTGTTTTTCATGACATGAAATGCTGTCAAAATATATCAAAAAAAGGCAGCAGTTCCACAATATGAATCCGTAAAAATCTATTTTTAATTTCCCTTTTCATTGTTTGAACTTGAGCTGGCTGCATTGGCTTTGGTTTGGACAGGCTGTAAAGGCGAGGCAGGTCGTAATCTGACCACAGAGACTGAATTTCTGAAAGCATGCATGGAACTGCTCTCCAAATGTAATATGAGACTGAAATATACAGAACAATACTGAAATCTGTGGAGCAAACAGGTTAAACATTAAAGTGATATACTGCATTTTTTATGGTCATAAAATTCAATAAAAAGAGCAAAGAGTATTCAAGGATCCAAGTGTGGTTGTGTATCCAAAACCTTATGTGTCTTATTCATCTGTGCAAGAAAGATCCAAGTACTAAACATATAACAGAGGGTCAAACCATTTCATTCATAATGGTTTGTTCATAACTATAATGTATGTAGGTATTTTGAGATATATTCCTTCTGTCCTTTCAACAGTTTTCAGCAAGTTTTTAATCGCTGTCATCCTACAGTATGGAGTCTTATTTATATCACTTTTATCCTGGATAAAGCCGCCTTTTTTTTTTAGATTTCAGCACAATGCTCCCGTCGTCGTAATACCAAAAGTGTGTTGGAAGAATAAATGACTAAATAAATAAATAGATGTACTTGCTAGCCCAATATTCTGCACCTGAAAAAACTTCCCATAAAATGATTATGGTAGGGAAGTTGTTAAATGAGAGTCAGACTAACACATGGTTGGTTTTGGTCTTTGAAAGGGATGTGTGCACCAACATTCATTTCTTATCTAAATGTCATTGCTTCATAATTTCATCCTATTTTACTTTGTTTGAAACTGTCATAATTAGTAATGAATGAATCCAGGGCCGAAATGATGTTTTATGAGTTCATAGTCACCTTGACCTTTGAGTCAAAGTGGACATTTGTGCCCAATTTGAAGACATTTCCTCAAGGTGTTTCTGAGTCCTGGCATTCACTAGAATGACGTGAAGAGACAGTGACCTTTGACCACCGAAATCTAATCAGATATTTCTTGAGTCCAAATGGACATTTGTGCCAAAGTAAAAGAAAATTCCATCAAGGCGTTTCTGAGATACTGTGTTTATAAGAACGGGATAGACGAACCTGGAGGCCTGATAACAAATGTCAGCCTTATCTCTTAAAGGGCAAAACAGCAGCGATTGAGTGCAAATAAGTACTTTTTGTTTACACTCCACTACATGCAATACATTTTTATAAATACAAATGAACCAAAACAGTATGGTAGTTGGAAATTGACTCCAGCTAGAAGAGCTAAATGTGGATAATTATATATAAATACCCAACTTCTACATGTAATGGATTGCTATTACTGGTAAAAGCTGCTTTGTCCTAAAAAAGTACATGTTTGAGACGTACATTAGGCTTTTTTTCCCTGAAGCTCACTTAACCTATTTTATTCGACCCCAACCTCCTTTTTACACAGCTACTGTCTTCTGAAGCTGGCTGTAAGTAATATATTTTCACAATGCCTGATTCTGACTTAATATAAGACTAGAAAAAAAGCATCCATAAAAGGGTAAACATTTGTTGTCATTCTTGAATAACTAGGGACTAACACAGTAGTTATTCTACTCTGAAATCCATTTAAGTTGTGACATTATTTTCCTTTTGTCATATGTCACAGTTTATTTCAACTTTATTCCAATTATAAGACTGAAGGAATAAATGACTGGGACCAATTCGTGGTTACATTGTTTATTAAGGTTAAGGTGTTTCGTAGTTTCTTATGGTTAGGTGTTTTGTTGTTTTTTAAGGGTTAGGGTTGGGTTGTTTTGTAGTTTCTTAAGGTTATGTGTTTTGTAGTTCTTTTGGTTTAGGTTTTTTGTAGTATTTAAGGATAAGAGGTTAAAGGTTTTGTAGTTTCTTAGGGTTGGGTGTTTTGTAGTTACTAAGGGTTAGAGTAAGGTGTTTTGTAGTCTCTAAGGGTTACAGTTACGTGTTTTGTAGTTTTTGGGGGACAATGTTCTGTAGTTTCTAAGGGTTGAGGTTAAGTGTTTTGTAGCTTCTACGGGGTTAGGGTTATGGTATCTGCTCAGTGTCTTGGCCCTTTTCTCAAGAATTAGATAGCTATCAGGGTGTCTTATTTCACATTCTGTCTTGTGATTGTACTGAAATACATGGAATACTAACATCCAAAGAAGGACACAGTCCTTTAATTTAGTGGGAATGCTGATACAGCATACCAACTACTTGTTCTTCTACGGACAAAATCTTTATTCTTATTCCGCCGGGTTATTTTACCACTCTTCTGCTCCCACATTCCACATCGCAGAAACTCCATTCAAACATCAAAACGTTCAGCTCGATCGGGAATCAATGGCTATTACTTTTCTCATTCATAACTTTCATAATTCACAAGATATATCCCATCATTCATCACATCTTTAACATGGAAGTCAATGGAGAAACTCTTCAGACTTGAAACATCTTCATGCAACTTTAACTGCTAACTGTTCCTTCACACTTTCACTCAGAAACCTCATTCCAACTTTAAAATGTTACACATCTTTCTGACATTATTCATATAAACAACTTTTAAATCAGATTCATACTTATAGAAATATTAAACATTGTTCAGACCCTGGTAAAGAGGCCTTCTTCAGATTTTAACATTAGTGTGTATTGTGCAGCTCGTTAAGGCTAGAGTGCGTGATGTAACAACTGGAATGGAGGACAGCTTGAATTTCGCCTTCATATTTTTTAAAAAAACCTGCCATAATTCCCAAACCCTACACATAAGAGACATAATTGTTCATGAGAAACGTTGGAAAACATCTCGTAACTTGAAAGATAAAAAAACATGCCTCTTGAGGCCATGAAGTGACAACAACTTTCAACATGTCTCCATTAAAGCCCGTTGTACATTCAGGCTGATCTTTCCTCACAGCAGCAGCCGCACACCTTTAGTTAATCTGCCAAAAAGGCCACATTATTGACCCGAAAGTACACAAAAAGCACGCTTCAGATTCTCAGGGTCCTTGAGATGCTTCACGTGTTGAAATATCACCGATATCTGTTACGGTTCTTCAACAAAACGTTCACATGTAAGAGGTTTATCTCTCATTCAGAACAATGGAAAGGCTCTCCTCTCACTGATTACTGCACATCACCATGGAAACCTTTGATCTCTGGGCTCAAGCACAGGTGTTTCATAACGTTGTTAGCCCAAACATAAACACCTGTGTGATGGAACACGATGATGTCATAACTCCACCTGTTATGCTCAAAACGCCACCAAACACAACATGATAGTTAACACTGTGGCCCTGAACAGCAGTATATCAAATCTGATCTTACGTAATGTAGTGTTACAACGCATCCCTCGCCAAAAAACATGATGTTGTCGTAACTCCAATGGACACGGTCTGATCGTCCCCCAAACTTAGCTTGTATATCACCGGTCCATGCCTCAACAGCTCTACGCCAAATCTGAGATCTCACCATAGGCTGTTTTCATGGAAACGCATCCCTCGCCATAAAACACGATGTTGTCGTAACTCCAATGGACACGGTCCGATCGTCCCTCAAACTGAGCTTGTATATCACCGGTCCATGCCTCAACAGCTCTACGCAAAATCTGAGATCCCACCGTAGACTGGCTGTTACCATGGAAACGCATCCCTCGCCATAAAACACAATGTCGGTGTAACTCCAATGGACACGGTCCGAACGTCCCCCAAACTTCACTTGTATATCACCGGTCCATGCCTCAACAGCTCTACGCCAAATCTGAGATCTCACCATAGGCTGTTTTCATGGAAACGCATCCCTCGCCATAAAACACGATGTTGTCGTAACTCATGAAAATTGTCAAAACAGCACCAGACTTCAGATGATGGCTAATGGTCCAGGCTTCAACATGTCTATGTACCATTAGTGAGTTTTCCTGAAAACACGATATTGTTATAACTCCTATGAAAATTGTCAAAAAGTGCTGAAACTTCACGTGTGCCAATAGTCCAGCCGTGACGACATCTACATGACCGTTTTGAGATTTCTTCAAATTCTGTTGCAATCAGTGCTTGAATTGGGCCGGTACTCACCGGTACGCAGTACCGGCACTTCTGATTTTTACCCATGTGGTACCGGCACTTCTTACTGAGTACCGGCAAGGTGCCGGTACTCAGTAAAATGCCGGTACTCAGCCGCCGGCAATATACGTATATATTGTAAACGCAACGCAGCGCAAATGTGGGTCTGACTCTGCCTCACAGAGGGTGACTGGCTGTCTACATGACGTGGCCTGCCGACATTGCCACTTTCATACAGATCATACTAATGCCCTCGATTGGTCTCTGTGTGTCATTCAAGCTCGGGAGGGTGTGTGTTGGTGTATGTGTGGCGCGAGCGAGCGAGTAAGCGCGCGCACCGGTTACGTGTATTGTTGTTAGCATCTGGTGCTAGCTAGCTTAAGGTGACCAGATTTTCAAAATGAAAACCGGGGACATTTTGAGTTTTGCGGTCAAAATCTCATTAACATATCAATTTTCTTCGCTATTAAACAAAAAAGGGGGACAATTCTGGTTAATTCTGGTAATTAGAACATTTGAACTGTTGGATACAAACAGAAGGACGATAGCTCATATGAGACTTCAAAGGTCTTTTATTTTGAAACTACATCAGATTGTCCAGATTCTCTCTGAGTGACTAGATGGGGTGTCCTGCTATCACCCTGTAGTGAAATAAGTATTTGAATGACTCTTTGATTATGGACGGTCCCCATTAAATAATAATCAAAATATACGATGGACAATAGATCTAATTTGAGATTTTAAACAGCATACATTTTAAATTGTGCTTCAGAAAGTAATGTTATTTTAGGAGTGTTGTGAGATGGTGTCAACATCAATTGAAATTAATATCCCAGTGGAAATGTCAGATATGTCTTCATAACTGTATCCTTACATTTTACATTCACTCAGTTATAATGTGGTAGTTATATGTAGTTTGTTTTAAATTATTATTGATCACATTATATAGTAAATATTTCTTAATTTAAGCTCCAGTATATATGAATATGTTTGGTGTGTTTTTTAGGTATATTTGTTATTGACTGAGTAAACGCTTTTATTTTGAAGGCAGTTTTTACAGGCCTCGACCTTAATGCATAGGATATTCGCGCACCGCAATACAATGTGCGGACTAGCTTGACTGTGTTTTCCGAAGTGGGGGCTGGCTCGACCACAGTCTGTTTACCCAGTGTTTCCTGACATGAAACGTTTTATTTCACGTTGCTCTGTGTTTTTAACATATAAAAAAACGGGGACATTTCCGGGGACAGTTTCAACCGGGGACAGGGCAATACAAACGGGGACTGTCCCCGGAAAACGGGGACGTCTGGTCACCCTAAGCTAGCTGCGCTAACGGATATAAGGAGCTTTTTCAACAACAAGGTGGAGGGAGAGTCCTTTGCTGTCAGACTGAGAGGCTGATAACTACAGCTCTGGTGAGGTAAATTACTCTCTGAGTCTTTAGATAGTTAACTTAGTTTAAGTTATCTCAGTGGGTCTCAAACGGTTCGGTCACCATTTATGTACACACATATTTCCATTTGAGGGGGTAGTGATTAGTCAAATATACATGAATAATACAAACAAAATGTTAACTAGGTGAAAAAAGGTAAGATAAACTTGTTGAGAGCTAAAACTAGTCTTTGCTGTTGCCTCAACGAGGAGCAGGGGGGAGAGGAGGGAGACAGGAGAGGCCGATTCAGGAGCCCAGACACACTCACAACTATAAATGAACCAAAAATAAATAAATAAACAAGTTTCTATGTTTTTTCATATTGGATATTGTATGTTATTGGTTATGGCCATGTACTTATGATTTTATGATTATTTAAATGTATACATTTTTGTTTCATATGGGTGTAGTCTCTTTATTTCCCCCTCAAAATGCACCAGATTGATGCATTTAAGTCCAACATTTAAAAAAAATCTTACCGGGGGAGCATGCCCCCGGACCCCCCTATAGGATTTGAGGCCCGGCCCCACTGTTCCCAAATAGATTTGCAATTTTTTTAAAATAGTAACCCATCTCCATATGTTTCTTTTTGGGTAGTAGATTTAAACTAGAGGGCTATCACTTTGTGCAGCAACGCTATTGACAAATAAATCCAGCAAAATGGCACAAAAAACTGGTAGTGGCCTCAGGGACGAGGAGTCATTTAACCAGCCAGTAGGAGTCAAGCTTTACTTTCTTTTATATCCATAAAGAAAAAGTAAATCTGTTTACAGTTGTTTCATTATGGATGTTGAGAGGTATCCATATATCTCTTCATTTTGCTCTCAAAGTGCACCAGATTGATGCATCTAACTTCAATATTTTAAAAAAAATGTTCCCGGGGGAACATACCCCCGGACCCCCCTAGACTAGAGGGTGTCAGGTCCACTCCCCACTTATAAAAATAGCACTTTACCACTGCACCCCCTCTAATCTCAGATGCATCCCGAGTCATTTTGTTTAAGTACAGTGAGCCTTTCTAAAATATACAGTAAAGAGACAAACCCACCAGCATTATAGGATATACTATGACTTTGTGCCAAATACTTGTTGCTGATTTAGAGTACTGGCACCTTTTTTATTCCAATTCAAGCACTGGTTGCAATGGCAACATAATACTCACCATGAAACACGGTTTTCTCATAACTTCAGTGAAAATGCTCCAAACGGCAGGTTTGGTAACGATGCAGCCATCAATACATCTAAGCGTATTATGGGGTGTCATCAAATACCGTTGCCATGGCGACAGATCGTTCGCCATCAAGTTAGTTCAAAAGTTTGCAGTTCAAATATTCTGCTGCTTTTCCAAGCCTTTTCACTTTCATTTCTTCTCTCATCACACATTAAAGCCCCCTGTGTTCATGTAACATTTCAATCTAGATTCTTCACTTTCTTCTTACACATTACATTTCAGCATCACAGCTTAGCGTCAGCTTTTCAGCATAAAGCATTCCCACGAGCAATTTCTTCAGGAATTGCATTCTCTAGTTTCCCCTGTTAGTCGATTCAAGAGGCTCTTCTACATCGCCTGCATGTTATCTTAACAGTACCACCCTGTGCAACCTTAGAACCTGCCTCTCCATAATTCACTGTCCTCCCCATACGAGCCCTGTGATTGCCTCCCTGAGACGCCATGCTGCGTGTGTATCATGTCTGACAGCATGTTCTCCCACAGCAGCTCAGTTGTCGCGGTGTGTAGAGGAGGATGCTGCACAAATGATGCACCCTCAACAGGAGCATCGTGAGGATCTCTACAGTGGCAATGGAAGAGTGTTCTGCGACTGCTGACTCATTAATACAGTGGTTCCCAACATGGGGGGCTCGCAACTAAAGTCTTATTTAAGAGTTGATTATATTTACATATATATACACATCATTAATTCTGATCTGTAAAGTAACTAAAGGTATTAAATACATGTAGTGGAGTAAAAGTACACCATTTACCTCTGGACTGTAGTGGAGCAGAATTACAAAGAAGCAAAAGTAGAAATACTTAAGTACCTAAAAATAAGTTCAGTACTTGAGTAAATCTACTTACTAGTTAGTAAGTTAGTTACTACCACCACTGCAGGTATGCTATGTGTGCTAGCAGCCCATAATCCACACTATACATACAATAAATCAATGTTAATTCTGTTTCCAATTTGTTTAGTTTTTCCTATACAAATAAATAAAAATACTGTTAAAGTACCGGATCGATAAGCAGTATTTGTAATTGTTTCAATTGGGCTTCATTATTTCACAGTGGCACAGGATCATCTGCCAATACAAGCACTTTCGTTCATGTTCAATCCATAATCAAATATTAAATTATATTTTTGTCTTGTTATTATTAGCAGAGAAAATGTAATGTTTGTACAACTATATACAATTAATTCTACCAATCTCGGTGGGAACAGGGTTAGGGGGGGCTCGGCAATGTTTCCAATTACCCAAAGGGGGACTGACTGAAAAAGGTTGGAAACCACTGCTTTAATGTATCCATCTGCCATGCGGCAATATGCCATCCACTCAGCAATCATTCAATCACTCGCCCTGGACCGCCAGATGGCATCACCTCTGATAAGGCTGATACAATTGTTGGCCCTGCAAAAAGTTTGGAGCTTTACGAGGATCTATAAACAAACTTAAAGTGCCATTTCCAAGCCGGAATAAAGATATCAATGTGCCATTGCTTGCGAGCCAACACTCAGCGTTGGTCTGAAGCGTAGCTAAAGCAAGAGAAATATGTCAGTCTCTAGCACCTAAATGAAGTTTTGCGAATCAGACGCCCATTGTCGTGCTGTGGGCAGTAATGAATTGAAACTCTGTGTTCTCTCCTGCAGGTTAATTGTGCTGATTTGAGGGGAACGTTTTTTGGCGGGAGAGCTCGCACCGCTTTTTTATTACGGCTATATTTGCCAGAACATTCATTCTGTAGGTTCTCTTTTTCAAGTGAAACCGGAGAGGATACAGTATACTGGCTTGTGTGAAAGTAATTTCCTAATGAGATCTCGTAAATAACTGAGATGGCAAGGGCCAAAGCGATTTTGGCTGTGGATACATTTACATAGCTCTGTGGCTGGAAATCTTTAGTACCACAAATTCATTTAGATCCTATGACTTCTCCTGCTGCCTGTGTGTTTTATATTATTAGTTTTAAGAGGGTACATTTCATAATGGCCTGTAACTTACAGGCTGAAAGAATAAGTGGTAACATTGCCATTGGGTACTACTTGAGCAAATGTGGTGTATTAACAGTGTGTGATTTATATCAGGAGTAAAAAACATGGCAAAAAGATTAAAGTACAGCGAGTTCTGTGTGTTTCAAAAACACTTATTTCCAAGGGACATTTCTGAAGGGCATCCTAGACAAATGTTCTCTCTGGTATCTGTCATGTACAGTAATAGTCAACTCCTAGACTTTGAAAAAAAAAAAGCTGTAAAAACAAACAGCAGCTTACACGGTGTCACATCTGACAGTGATCCAGCGGCCCCTGTGGAGTATCCGCAAAATCTAATTCTTTCCAGAGAAAAAAGGGGCAATTTTTGAAGACATCCGGTACCAAAACAAACTCTGACGATGCTAAAGACACTTGGCTAACCCAATGTCAATATCATTACAGCCTTTCAGTCTCTATACATTATGCAGGAGTCATATTTCCTTTCCGTTGGACCCGGGCCAAGCACATATTTGAGATGTACCAATGTACACCTTGGGTCATTTAGTATTCATGGTTGAGATGATTTCCTTTAGCACCCCTGCTGGAATCGCTTAAACACTTTCCTCTCAGCTCTCTGTGAACAGTCGGGCCACACCTGCATCGTGTTGTGTTTGGCATCAAGGAGGATTTGAAAGTGGCAATCACGGGGAAAGGTAATCCCTCAGGAGGTAATTATATTCACACATATGCAGTCCTATTTAGAAGGAGCTGTCAGTGAAAGGTATCCAAGACGTAAGGACTAAAAAAGGGCTCGTTTTGGACAACAACTCTCAACTCACACAAGACATTTATTTTATGTTTCAGAGTTCTTTTGTGACATCAAGTGCCTGTGCATTTAATCCATTTATATTCCCCTCGTTCCAAGACGACACAGGATGTCAGTGCCGGTTATATTTGGACACATTTTTTTCTGGCCGAAGCACACATTCAGGTACTGTTGTGGAAATCAGTTAGACAGTACAAAGAACGGGCTTGCATCTGGTTGCATTAATGCAGAATTTCAAACAAAATCTACGGTGGCTGTGAGAGCACCGCAACTGAAGAAAACATGTGCAAAAAGACAAAATACAATGACATAACGGAAACATTTTCATGAAATTTGATAACGCACATGCAGCGTAACAAAATGTATGCAGTAAGGCACTGCAAAGTCATCCCAAGCAAATATAGAACACCCAAGGAAAAATGATTTGTTGCACAGGAAAATGGATCTCTTAAATACAGACTGTGTTAATCCACCATGTACTTTTTATTTAGCCCAAATCAGGTTTTTCCCAAAGATGTGCTCAACAAGGGATACCTGGACAAGAATAGCATCAACACAGTTTCAACAAATAACATTAAAGCGCAAAGACATTCAAACAATCTCAATACATTTGTCATAGTTTTATATCTGTTTATCATTATTATATTTGAAGTTTAAGATCGGTCTGTAGGTTCTTTCATGACAGACAGAAAATCTTAAAGGTTTCTTTCCCAGTTAATTTCTGCCTTTGATAACAAAACAAAAAAACGGAATGAGGAGGCATGTACATAATGCAGGTTAATTCACTTCATTCACTTGGAGTATAAAACACAATGGTCTGTAATGAATGTCAGAGCCCTGTGACACATCTGGGGACCGTGAGCAGAAGCATACATGTTCAATACATCAAAGTCATCATTACAGGTAAGAGGTAGACTCAGACGATTTACAAAATTAAAAGAAAACTGCTTTCTAAAGTAAAACCAAAGTAACATCTTCATCTTCTTGGCAACACTCAAGATTGAGTATACAGATATTCCGCCCGTTAAGACAAGTGGTTTATTAGAAATACCTAGATTTTGAAACATTGATAACAACTTTTTGGGGGGAATTTGTCGTCCATTTCTGGGAACTATTTTCTTGCTCAATGCTAATCTCAATGTAGAAAAAAACCCATTTTGAAACAAGTTGCAACCGACGAAGCTGTTCTTGTACTTTATCAAGTAGATTCTCAAACTCTCATTTAACAATAGCCCTATATGTGATTTACACTATTGGTGCATTGCTTTTTTTGCGACAATATCAAAATCTAAAATCATTGGCACATTTTCTAACACATCATCGTAGGGGTGTAACGGTTCACAGAATTCACGGTTCAGTATGTACCTCGGTTTGGGTGTCACGGTTCGGTACAACAAGAAAAAGCAAAAAAAAGTCCCAAATGCATAATTCCAGGTTTGTTGTTATTTATTTTGAACAGTAGTGCAAGTTTCAGTATAAAAATAAGGAACTCTAACATTTTGAATAATTAACTGTATTACACAGTTAAAAACAAACCACAAATAGTAGCACACACACTCAGATGGCCGTATTATCTATAATGGCTGATGTCAAACAAAAAGGTTTCATCAAGCTGTAAAACTAAAAAGAATGTCTTGAAAATATAAAAAAAATTATAATAAGAAAGTGTTTCAAGGGCGCATAGTCGTTGAAATATATATGCCAATAGCTTCTGTTATTTATGTTGGTCTCTCGGCTTTCATGTCTATTGGCTTCTTAAAAACAGCGGAGATAAGCTGTTGAACTGCTGTTGCCTTTTGCCGGGCTCCGGTGATTACGATACGATATACGATATTACTTTATTTGTCAGATCAAGTCTGAAATTTGACTTGCGTCACAGCAGCTCCATGTCCAACATCAACAGACAAGTATCCAGACACAATACATTTAACATAACAGCACAATCAGTGAGAGAAAACATGCTCAAAGAGCCTTCAGCGTGCATTTGATCTGGGATTTAGCTCTGTGTTTACTGTGAGGATTGAATGATGCACAAAGCAGTGCTTCAGTCTGACCTTATTGAATCGTGGGACCCTGTATCTCCGATTAGATGGTAGCAGTTCATACTCACTGTTCAGAACATGGTTTGGGTCAGAGATGATGTTGTTGGACAGCCTCACTAGGTTGTTATGATGGGGCTGAGTCATAGAGTCTCTGACAGGATTGACCAACAATCTTTGAGCAGATTTTTAACAGGTGGAGCAGTTTAGATTTTAAAGCTGCTGACAAACATTTGTACCAGGTAGTATTGCATTACTGCAGAATAGACAAGATCACAGATGTAAAGAACAACAGAAGAATTTCTCTGATCGCCCCAAAAGACCTAAGACGGCGGAGAAAATAAATTCTTTGTTTTGTCCTTTTGCACAGATATTCAATGTGATCCTTCCATGACAGCAGATGGTCAATCATTACACCCAAGTATTTGTATGCAACTCCCTGCTTGATTTCATCTGTATGGATGACAATGGGGACTTTATGGGAGTCAGATGGTGAGCCAAATTGATTTCCTCAGTTTTCTTGGTGTTGATCTCAAGAGCATTGCTATCAGTCCACTCAACCACCTGATTTACAGCCTGTTGGTGCAGCTCAGGGTCGTCTGTGTTACTGAGCAGAGATATTATTGCAGTATCATCAGAGTACTTAATGATGACTTGATTTGGTGTGTTGGTACGACAATCATCAGTGTAGAGAGTAAAGAGCACAGCTGAACTCACGCAGCCCTGGGGGGCGCCTACATTGGTTGTGATGGCAGATGACAGGGTTTTGTCAACCTTCACAAGTTGCTCTCTACTAGTGAGGAAAGCAGCAAACCAGTAAATCAGGTATGGATTTACTTCCATTTTGGCAAATTTTGACACCAAGATGTCTGCTTGTATTGTGTTGAATGCTGATGAGAAGTCTAGGAAGAGGGCTCTTGCATAGGTGTTGCGTTTATTTAAATGTTTAGTGATGATGTGAACCAGAGTGGCCACAGCATCTTCCGTGCCGCACCCTTGTTCTTTCTAGTGATTTCATAGTCACTGAGGTGAGGGCTATTGGTCTGTAGTCCTTATGTTCTTTTGGGCATGGAATTTTGGGCAGCGGTTTGATGTGTGAAGTTTTCCATGACAGAGAGATGGTGTGCGTGTCAATAGAAGTCTGAAAGATGGGTTGCCACACTGGAGCCAGCTCAGTAGCAAAGTTTTTCAGCAGAAAACCGCTGCACCCATCTGGCCCAGCCGCTTTCTTGGTGTTGGTGCACTGAAATGTTTTTCTGACCTCTTCGACACTGATGGTAATTTTGTCAGAGGAAGCAGGTATTATGGTTTCGAGCATTTCAGTGCACGTTGCAGAATTATCCAGTGACTCGAAACGGGTAAAGAACGTGTTTAGTCGTTAGCTAAACAAAATTCATTGTTCGTCAAAATAGGTTTAGCTGAGGATGACATCCCTGTCATGGTTTTCATGGTGTCCCATACCTCTTTGGGGTTTTTGGCTTTAAAAGCATTTTCCAAAAGCTCTCACGTGCCAGTTTTGATTCCCTCAATTTGACTTTCAGTTCTTTCTCTGTCTGTTTAAGTGCTCCATAGTCTTTGTTTTTGAAAGCTATTTTCCTGGTATTTACAACGGTTTTAATGTCCTTAGTCACATAAGATTTATTATTTGGATGGATTTGTATTTCTTTAGTGGGCACAACTAGTTCTACACAGAAGTTAATATAGTCATTGGTAAAAGTAGTTATTTCATCTAGTGAACCTTCCTGAAAAATGTCCCAATCTGTCCAATCAAAACAGGCTTTCAACTGTTCCCTACTTTCATTTGTCCATGTCCTTATTACTTTCTTTTCCGGTTTACTTCTCTTGAGTTTGGTCTTATACACTGGTATCATATTCACAACATTATGATCAGAGTTCAGTATTGGTGGTCTACATTTAGTCACATAGGCTCCTTTAACATTTACGAAGCATTTGTCCAGGATATTGTCTTATCTGGTGTGATCCTTAACATACTGTTGGAACCCAGGTAACACAGTCTCTAGGCGACATTGGTTCATGTCCCCGAGCACTATTGCCGGTGCATCGGGGTGGCTGAGTTGCAGCTCGTGAACACAGTCAGCGATATAGCCGGCCGCCAGTGATGCTCTGCCGCTGGGAGGCACGTAAACAACAAATTGTAAAATACACCCAAATTCTATAGGCAGATAGAAGGGTCTTAACTTCATTCCGAGAATTTCAATGTTGGGATCACAGGTTTTACATTTTACTGAGTATGATCGGCACCACAGATTATTAATATACACACAAATACCGCCTCCTCTGGTTTTCCCCGAGTTCGTATCCCTGTCTGCTCGAACAAGGGTGAATCCGGGTACTTCAAAGAGATATTCAAGCATCGTAGATTGTAGCCAACTTTCCGTGAAACATAGTAAAGAGGCCTCACGAAATACATGACAGTACCTTGTGTATATCCTTAGTGTGTCCACTTTGTTGCTCAATGAGCGCAGGTTTGTGAGAATGATGGATGGAAGTGGTGGCCGGCTGAATCTCCGCCGTAGGCGATTCCGCCTCCTCTTTTTCCTGATGTGTCTAAGCAGCTCCCAAGGGATGTCATCCAATAACGAAGAACACAGGTGGCTTGGTGTATTCGTAGGAGGCCGATCGCATTGTAGCTCCAGCATAGCCTCGCGGCTGTAGCAGCGTAGAGGCCGGGGCTCCTCGCCATACCTGTTCATGTTGTTGCTCAGGTGTGTTTTGAAAAGTTGTATGGCCAGACATAGTCCGCAGAAGGCAAAAATAGTCCACAGGATCAAAAGCATGGTCTCTCAAAAATGATGTTTCATACAGACAAACAACGTTTAGACAATAATTAGCCCAAAACACACAAACAAAAAAATAAAACACAAGACGGACGGAGCAGCTGAGACGCGGTGCGCAGCCGAGCATCGCACTTCACGCAACCGGATGTGCGTTAAGGGAAGATTGGCAAATCTGGCTGATGCCTTCTGATATGATTTGGCATGTTTGGCGTGTGTTACCATGAGCATACCGCACCGCCCTCGAACAATGCCGACACACCGTCCTCATCCGATCCACCAATTGCACTCCATCGTTATTGTAGTCCACAGGGAACCCGAAATGTTCCCACACAGCTGATTTAAAAGAAGCAGGTGGGTTCTAGCTCCTGTGTGTTATCTGAAATCGCCATACTAACTTTTCTTCTTCTTGTATTTTGTTAGTTCCATTTCATCCCTACTGACCGCCAGAGGCGGTGCTTTAGCATTGGATATGTCCATCGCACGCATGCGTAGTTCGAGTACCTAATAACAACAAAGTCACCTGTGACCCACGTGACTACGGCTACATAGGCCGGCGTCATTAGTGGACAGGTTTGTGTCAACTTGTTGCTGGTGATGGCTGTGTCCCCGCACCCTCTCCCAGCTAAGTTGTCCTGATTGCTGTCTTATTTATTGTTTGGCTTAGACTTTCTGGTGACGACAGTGTTCCCGCTTCCTCTCCCATAAAGTTGCCCTTATTATGCTCTTTTGAAAGTTCTGCTTGTGGCGTTGTGCCCGAGCTATCATTAGCATTTGAGTCCCAGCTTTAGCTGCGTCTCTCATTCAATTTAGTATGGAAAGCCCAGTGTGCCATATTTTGCCCGTTTATTTTGTTTAGATGCAGAGAGTAAGGTAAGTACTGGCCATAGTTACTACTGTAACTACGGTCCTAGGCCATGTAAGCACTGGCCATGGTTACTACTGTGACCATGGCCTACGGTTCTATGCGGGCTGTTCTATTCCATAGAAGCTAATTATCTGGTGCTCTCGCTCCCGCTCCCGTATGGTTTCGATTGCAGTAGCACTATATTGTTGTATTTACTGCTCCTAGTACTAGACTCTAGCACTAGGATGATATGCAGAGAACAATCTTCACTGTGTGTGCTGTGTGCTCTGCATGTGTGGCCATTAAAGAGGATTTCATCATCCCAATATTATATTATCTACGGTGCAGCTGTTGGCTGACACTTTTAGGCACCGGCCACAGTTACTACTGTAACTACGGTTCTAAGCTGTGTAAGTACTGGCCATAGTTACTACTGTAACTATGGTTCTATGCCGTGTAAGCACTGGCCATGGTTACTGCTGTAACTACGGCTCTGTGCTGTACTCTTCTTTAGAAGCTAGTTATCTGGTCTTAAACATTTGTGTTTGACTTGATCTCGCTTGATTGTTAGCAGCAGCCGCTTGGCTAACTTCTTGCGTGTACTGTTAAGCTTCATTTTTAACTCAGCTGGTGAAGGCAGTGCCTTCGCTCCCGCTCCCGTATTGTTGTGGTTGTTAGCAGCAGCCGCTTGGCTAACATCTTGCATGTTTTGTTAAAGCTGCTTTGTTTAAACTCAGCTGGTGAAGGCAGTGCTCTCACTCCCGCTCCCGGTAAACGTATTGTTTTGATTGTTAGCAGCAGCCGCTTGGCTAACATCTGGCGTGTTCTGTTGAGCTTCGTTGTTTAACTCATCCAGTGAAGGCAGTGTTTTTCGGCCATTGGGCCCTTGGGCCCACTGTCGTTGCGCCCCATGCAGTTTCGCTGAACAGCCTTCCCTTGGACGCCAAGCGGCACAGGCGCAGGAAAGTCAGGGTGTCGCAGTGTTGCCTCCACTCTCGGTCACACTGGAGGGGCAGGGCCTTTCTCCTGATGGGCGTGTCAGTGTCCCTCTTCCTGAGAGGGGCTTTAAGGCAGCATCCCCCTAGCACCCCGAGGGCACCGGCTTGAGACCTGCCCCTGCTGCCGGATGCCCTATCATCTCCTCCCTTCGAGCCCCTGGCCCAGGTGGAGCTTAAGTGGCTGTTCTTAAAGGCAGCATTTCTGCTTGCCTTAGAGGTGTATATTGGTGCTACGGCCCATATACGACAGTCAGAGCAGCTCTTCATTTGCCATGGCGGCACGAGAAGGGCCTGTGCTCTATCCAAACAGCGGCTGTCCCACTGGATTGTGGATACCATCTCACATGCCTATGGGGCCAGTGCCCCCCCCCCCCGCCATCAGGGGTGAGATGCCACTCTACAAGGAGCATCTCAACGTCTTGGGCTGCCCTGAGAGGGGTGTCCCTGGAGACCATCTGCGCCTCGGCGCCATGGGCATCGTCTGGCACATTCTCCAGGTTCTGCCGGGTCAATGTCGCCACTCCCCATCCTTTGGGTGTGGTCCTGCCGCTCCGCTGCTTCCAGTAGTGAGCAAGGGCTTGGATTCTTCATTACATGGTTGGTAAAGGTCATCCAGTGCTAAAGCACCGCCTCTGGTGGTCATCCGGGACTCATAGAACCGTAGTTACAGCCGTAACTATCGTTCTATTTCGTCCCTACTATGAGTTTCCGGTCACTCAGAATTCTTGTGTGCTCGCGACAAGATTCTGGGAACCGATCCACTAATGACGCCGGCCTATGTAGCCATAGTCACGTGGGTCACAGGTGACTTTGTTGTTATTAGTTACTCGAACTGCGCATGCGTGCCAGACCCGCCCAGAGACGTATGTCTGCCACCGGGTCTGATGCGTGCGATGGACATATCCAGTGCTAAAGCACCGGTCATCTGGGACTCAGAGAACCGTAGTTACAGCCGTAACTATCATTTTGTTGTGTTTTCTTCTTATTCATCATTTGTTGTTTAAGGGCGGCAGGCAAACAGCTTTTAGGCGCAACACCGCCCCGTGGATTATATATAGTTTAATGGAAACTGCCCTGAGTGACAGACATTTTTCCCACTCATAAAAAAAGCATATTCGTCGCGTGACTGCTTGTGCCGAACCGTGACGTCCAAACCGTGACGTCCGAACCGTGATGAATACGGATACCGTTACACCCCTACATCATCGTAATACATTATGTTGTGTTTATATTTTGTTAAGGTGTCTGAATTTATATTCATTTTACTTATGTTTTACTTGTCAGCACTTTTTGTGAATGCTAAATTAGCTCATAAGCTACTTTCCCTCCACCAGCTTGTGTTCTGTTGGTTGCCATGTCTGTGTCCCCGCAGTGTGTTGAGTTTTCAGGGCCACAGTAAACGGCAGATATATGTGGAGGCTTAGACCTTCTCACCTCCGCTGTATATAGAAATTGATTGATGTCAACACAAAAAAACACGTCCAAATGACAAAACCGATCCAGTACCACCTTGTTTACTCTATTATCTTTCAAGGTCGCGACATAAGATCCGGCAACTTGAGTGACGCCTGTAGAAATGTTTCATGTCTCCTGTTTAGATGGACACGGACGAGACTGTAACCTTGTAAAAACTGACATACAAGTAGGAGCATAACAATTCATAAAAGCGTAACAGGCATGAACAGAAATGTACCGCTGTTAGGCCATAAACCCGTCCACAAAGAGGCGTGTTTGAAAGTCTGAAAAAAAGGCATGAAAACCAAAATAATAACACAACCTGGCTAAATCACGTCCCACCGAGATAAGCTTTTAAGTGACAGGGAATGGAGGTCTCAGTGGGATACGCAATTGGGACGTTTTGCAATAACCCAGCGAGGCAGTGCCTTATTATCTACCCGCAGACAGTGTTTCTCCCCACTGGTTGCCCCCAATGACCACAGCTGTTTGTGTGTCACCTCGCTGTCTGCCTCATATCTCGTCTGCTCAGCCGCAGCAAAGATACCAACCCCCCCTCACCCCTCGCTGTGTGTCTGTGCACATCTCTTTGAAAAAGGTAGGGGGGTGGGATAGTGCTTCGTCCCAGTGAGCTATATCACACTTTAAGTGGCATTTTAGCTTGATACTTGATCAGGCAAATATCAGGATGAGCTTTTCATCTCATCCATAATTCACCTGCGGGGGAGTCAGCTAAGAATAGCCGGCTTTTTGTGCGTTTGGCAGACACAGAGCGACAGCAAAGAGAGGGATGACATGACGTGGATGGGAAATGGGTAGTGTGTACTGTAGAGCAGTGTTTGGCTGATTTATGGTAGGCTGCGTATGCCATTTTTCTTATTCATCAAAACCAAGAGTAGGTCACGTTCCGTGACTATAGGTGAATAGGGTACAAATATAGCCAGTAGATATCACATTGAAACTTCCCCAATCTAGCTTTAAGTGCACCAGATGTACGCATAAAAAAATCAACATTAAGGTTGAAATGTTCTGTAATTATTCCTGTGACTGTGATATTGTAATACATATTGCTTGCAGCTTTAATGTGTGCATGAACCGGATTGCAGTTCAGTGTGAATTGAAAGCAGTGCTCTGTTTGTTTATGTCAAAGTGCAATAAATTATATTTTGTCACAAATATTAAGCTTGATAAATAATCGTGCAGGATAATGTTTATTCAGTGAGTACAAATACTGTGGCATTTCCATCTTCTTTAGCGAGATTGCAAGTGAAACTAGCAGTTTGAAAAGTCATGGAAAAGATTTGATATTTGAGTTATGTTATTGTTCAAGAAACAATTTAATTACAGTTTATTGTAACAACTTTAACTCCCCCTTTCTGTCAACACAGAACTACCGTAAACAGCTCCAAAAATGTTGTTGCATTTTGTTGACATATTAGAGTCACATTAATGGTTTTGACGGACGGAATTTGGGATATCTCTTTATATCACTGCATAAATCAGAAAGTACTGTCAATAGCCATAAAAAAGTTAATTTTCAGCCAGGTTTATTTGTTTTGTGTTATATAAATCTGGCTATGAATAATATATGATCAATAACATTCAGAATAAAGATAGGAATCAGTCGGGTTTGTTGTCATGAGAAAGTGGAGATTAATGGCAAGGTATCTGAGAAAAAAAAGAATTCTCTTAAAGAAATGCTTTGTAAAATACTGGAAGGTGAATATGGTGACAAAATACTGATACATATTGCCAAGAAACAAAAATAAAGATTTACCAATAATTTATTATATATAGTAAGTGTTCTCAAATGTTATGTTTAAATATGCAATTGAGGCCATATCTAATGCTAACTCTTGGTGAATTTAGGAGAAATCCACAGGCGCATTAGATAATGTATAGAAATTAGCCCCAAACTCTCAAAATGTACATGCCTGAACAAAAACAATTTATTTGCCAGTAGTGTGTTATAAAGTGAACCCATCTCCACCCTCTTTCCTGTCTCATTGTGATTTGTAAGTCAGGAAACAAACAATTAGACAGATACAGATGACTCAAATTCATTTTGAGTCTCATGAAATTGTTCTGTCCTTCCCCCTCGGTCAGCCAAAGTCCTGTCGCTCACTTCAGCCAATCTCATATCTCGTACACACATTGCTCTGCAGGATGTGAGATTGTGAACTCTGGAATATACAGAGGCGTTGTTTGTCTACCTAGAAGAGTCGACTTCATCATTCATAAGGGACGGCAAACAATGAGACTGGGTTGGACAGCCCTGTCCCTGGGGGCCGTTCTGCTTTTGTCCACTCAGACGCTCCCTTTCCAGGGTGACGATATGGACATATTTCACCATTAATCTGCTTGGATGAGATGTCAGTCTTTGCATGACACATCACTCCACTTCGTGGCAGGGGGGGAGGGGGGGGAGTCTGACAAGACAAGAGCACTTTCTTGTCAGAGGTAGACAAATCAAACTCCGAAATGTCTTTGGCCTTTTTCTCTCCCAGCCAGGGGACATGGTGACCTTTTTTTGAGCCACGCGCCCTATTCTTAGCCAGCAAAAGGCTGGCATTTGACCTGAATAAAAATGCACATATCTGCTCTTAGTGCTGCAGTGTTGGCTGAAGAGTCACTCTGACTGTAGAACCCTCTCATCATCTTGCAATGTCTGAATCAGCACAGAAAAGCCAATCGACTAACCGCACTGCTCTCACAGAGCAATTCTCACATTCCAGCCGCGGAGCAGTGAAAGTGTGAGATTGTACCCAATGCAAATAGGGCGGAAAGAGGGAAAAAAGTCAGTGAATGGGCCTGTCTCTCCACCCTGATGGAAAATAATGATAAGAAAATCGGGGAAGGGTTTGGGAGGAAGTTAGTCAGGGAGGCCTGAGAGCTACCACAGACAGTGCTTAATTCATGCATACCGGGGACATAATGTGACAGTAATGCAATTTGTTCTGGGCCAAAAGCCCAGTCGCACTAATCTAACTGTAAAAGGCTTGATTTGTCTTTTTACCCCTCCTCTCAGGCCACCGTGCATTAAAGAGGCCTCTCTACTATCCTCGCCAGGTTGGAGGACAGCGCCCTTATTAGATGTGACTGCATGATAATGAAACGGCGTAATGCAATGTCAGAGCAGTTGACACGACACAAAAGGCTAAGGCTGGTGAAATTCCTAATCAGCTCAAAATGTCACAGAGCTCACCTTGGGTCTGAATCACAGCCGCGAGCAGATTAGTTCTCCACATCAATGTCAACCTCAAGGATGCTTCTCCTCTTTGGTCTGTCTCAGAAAGTCTCTCTGACACTTGACTCACTCCCCTCTTTTCTCCTCTGTCTCCTTGAAGTCAAAGAACAGTAGCCTACATTTAATAAGTAAAATAGTCGCTGAAAGGCAAATTACTGCTATAGTTCTGTTTTTAAATATGTATGCCCATATTTTAGTTAGCAAGGTTAACTGTTTGAATTGTTAACTGTACTTGGCAGATTAACGGGGCTATACGAAATTCTTTGAAAATGAAAGAAATGGTGTGTTTTAGAAAGATAGACAAAAGCAGACATGTTATTGTTAGCCCGCAACTGGACATTTCTATCTCTAAAAGGCGAATGTTGTTAGCATATTTCAGTTAGCCAGCTGGTTAAGCTAACATTAGCTTAATGAATTGGATAAAAAAACACTCCCCTGCTGCTAAATAATATAGCTAAATTACACATCCTTCATAAACATTTTCAGTTTCATAAATACATAAAACATAAAAATACTTCTTTCACCACTGGCAATTCCTGTTACGACTGATTAAACGGGTATGAACTCAAATGCACAACTCACAGAATTTAACAAAAAAAAGGTTTTATTCAAACCAAAGCTCAACGATAGTGGTACAAAAACAAAATCACTCTTAAAGAGGAAAAACACTAGGAGCATGAACAACAAAAATACTTAAACAAGACGTGGCTCAAAGCTCTGCTTGGGGTTAATCCTGGATTGCTAATGCTGGTGGTAGTCACAAGGAACGAAACGAACTGGCACAGGACAAAGGGAGACGAGGACAATAAATACACCAGGTAATGGAGAACAGGTGGAAACAATCAGGGGCGGGGTCGACAATCACAGGAGTGGGAGACACACAAGGAAGGGAGGTCAGAGTATCTGAAACGAGAGGGAAGGTTACTATTCAAAAATAAAGGGGAAAATCACTAGACCCAGACAAAAACTAACTAACATAATTTGCGAGACATGACAGTACTCCCCCCTCTAGGGACGACTCCTGACGGCCCAGGAACCTGAGGGTGCTGGCGAAAAAAGTCATTCATGAGAGTTTGATCCTCAACAAATCTTGATGGGATCCAGGAGCGTTCCTCTGGTCCATAACCCTCCCAGTCAACCAGGAACTGTCTCCCTTTGCCTCTGTTCCGGACCGCCAATAGGCGCTTGACCGTATAGACCAGGCCGCCGTCGAGCATTCGGGGGGGGGTGGAGGGGGTTTGGCCGCGGGAACCATGGGGCTTTCCTTTACCGGCTTCAGTCGTCCCACATGGAAGGTGGGATGAACCCTCAGAGACCTGGGGAGACGAAGGCGAACAGAGACAGGGTTAATTACTTTGGCCACTGGGAATGGGCCTACGAACCTAGGTGCCAATTTTCGTGACACCACATGAAGGGGAAGGTCCCTGGTAGAGAGCCAGACCCTCTGGCCGGGCCTGTACTCCGGAGCTGGCCGACGCTTCCGATCTGCCGCCACCTTCATGCGTTCCCCACTCCTTAGAAGAGCCCTGCGGGTGGCGGACCAGATCCGGTGACAACGCCGAACCAGGGCATGGGCGGACGGGACTGTGACTTCCTTCTCGAGGTCCGGGAAGGTAGGAGGTTGATACCCATAGGCAGCCTGGAAGGGAGTCAACCCAGTAGGGGCCGTGGGGAGCGTGTTGTGGGCGTACTCTACCCATGTGAGATGCCTGCTCCAGGAGGAAGGGTTCTGGAAGCTGAGGCAGCGGAGCCCAGTTTCTAATTCTCGATTAAGGCGTTCGGTCTGGCCATTGGACTCCGGATGGTACCCGGATGACAGGCTCACCGACGCCCCGATGAGGTTGCAGAACTCCCTCCAGAAGCGTGAGATGAACTGCGGACCCCGGTCTGAGACAATATCTTTGGGGAAACCATGGATACGGAACACATGAGTCATCATGATCTCTGCCGTCTCTTTGGCAGATGGCAGCTTGGGTAAGGCAATATAATGAACCATCTTAGAAAAACGGTCCACCACCGTGAGTACGGTTGTGTTACCTTCTGACATTGGGAGCCCAGTGACGAAATCCACGGAAATCTCAGACCAGGGCCGGCTGGGAACCGGAAGCGGCTGGAGCAGCCCCATCTGTGCCCTGGAGGATGTCTTGTTGCGGGCGCAGACAGGACAGGCCTCCACATACTCCCGGACCTCACGCTCCATGGATCTCCACCAAAAACGTTGCTTGATAAAGAATATGGTCCTCTTGACGCCAGGATGGCAGGTGAGCAGCGATGAGTGAGCCCAATGGACGACCTGTGGACGTACAGTAACAGGCACAAACAGACGGTTTGGCGGACAACCACTAGGTGCTGGGCTCTCACCGTTAGCTTGCTTCACCACAGATTCTATTTGCCAAGTGACCGCCCCTACCACACGGTTCAGTGGCAGGATGGATTCAGGCTTCTTGGCAACCGGCTCGGGGTCAAACAAACGGGACAGGGCATCCGGCTTGGCGTTCTGGGACCCCGGCCTGTAAGACAGAGTGAAGTTAAAACGGTTAAAAAACAGAGACCATCTTGATTGGCGAGAATTTAGTCTTTTAGCCTTCCTAATGTACTCGAGATTCTTGTGGTCGGTCCACACTATAAAAGGGAGCTGAGCCCCCTCCAACCAATGTCTCCATTCCTCCAGAGCAATCTTTACCGCCAACAACTCACGGTTCCCCACGTCGTAGTTCCGCTCTGCAGAGGAGAGTTTCTTGGAGAGAAAGGCACAGGGATGAAGTTTGTTGTCTTCCTTGGACCGCTGCGACAGGACAGCCCCCACCCCTTCATTTGAGGCGTCAACCTCTACAACGAAATGACGAGTTGGGTCGGGGATGATGAGGATGGGGGCTGAGGTGAACCTCTCCTTGAGACGGCGGAAAGCCTCCTCGGCCTGAGGAGACCATACAAAAGGCACCTGAGGGGACGTGAGAACATGAAGGGGAGAAGCAATGGCGCTGAAACTTCTGATGAAGCGCCTGTAAAAGTTAGCAAAGCCTAGAAAACGTTGCACCCCCTTGCGGTTGTCTGGCGTAGGCCACTTAGCCACCGCACTGATTTTGGCCGGGTCCATCTGGATCAGACCAGGAGCTATGATAAAGCCTAGGAAGGATACAGTCTTAGCATGAAACTCACATTTCTCTGCCTTCACATACAGTTTGTTCTCCAGGAGTTTTTGGAGGACCTGACGTACATGGTGAACATGAGAGTCTTTGTCAGGTGAGTATATTAAAATATCGTCAAGATATACAAACACAAAACGGTTTAAAAACTCCCTTAAAACATCATTAATGAGTGCTTGAAAAACTCCTGGAGCATTGGTGAGACCAAATGGCATGACGAGATACTCATAGTGCCCTGTGGGTGTGTTAAAACCAGTCTTCCACTCATCCCCCTCACGAATTCTCACCAGATGGTAGGCATTACGCAAGTCTAACTTGGTAAAAATGTTAGAGTCTTGAAGTTGTTCAAAAGCAGTAGCCATGAGGGGGAGAGGATACCTGTTATTTACCGTAATGTCATTTAAAGGAGAATAATCAATGCATGGCCTAAGGGACCCGTCCTTTTTTCCCACAAAGAAAAAACCCGCCCCAGCCGGGGAGGAAGACGGGCGGATCAGACCTGCACGAAGAGAGGTGTCAATGTACTCCTTCATAGCCTCCTTCTCCGGACCCGAGATGGAGTATAACCTACCCTTCGGAATTGGAGCCCCAGGTAACAGATTGATGGCACAATCATACGGCCTATGAGGAGGAAGGGAGGTGGCGCTCACTTTACAAAATACCTTGGCCAGGTCATCGTAACAGGGGGGAACAGAAGTTAAATCTGGGGTTTGATTCTTGCGGTCCAGGCTATGTTGAGTATTAGTAACCCGATCGGTACTACATTCCCCAGAAACCCCTCCTACTGCCATGTTTCCCACACACTTAAAACAATCCTGTGAACACTCCTGCCCCCACCCCTTAATTTTACCTGACCGCCAATCAACATAGGGGTTATGCTTGGTTAGCCAGGGAAAACCTAGGATGAGAGGATGTTGAGCAGAATTAAACAGGTGAAACGACATGAGTTCACAATGATCATCAATCATGATAGTGACGGGTTCGGTCTTGTGTGTGACATGAAATAGAAGTTTGCCATCCAGAGCACTGGCTTTCAAAGGGGACGACAAAAGTTCAGTATTAAGTCTCAGTTCATGAGCTAATCCCCAATCCATCAGGCTTTCGTCAGCCCCAGAGTCAATTAACACTTTTTGAGAGTTACTTCTTTCATGGCAGATTACCTTTATGTTGGTCAACTTGCGGAGAGGAAAGTCTGCCGTGGAAAGACGGCTCACCAGTGCCCTCCCTTTCACTGGTGAGCCCCGTCTTTTACCGGGCATCCAGAGAGAAGATGACCTTGTTGACCGCAGTAAAAACATCTTCCCTCCAGCAGGCGGCGCCGCCGCTCCTCCGTGGACAGCTTGGCACGTCCCAGCTGCATTGGCTCCTCGGCCTTGTTGGGGGACGCTGATCTCTGGGATGGAAGGAAAGAGGAACGTGGCATGGCAGTCTCCTGAGAGTGAGAAGAGTAGGAGTGCCCTCTAGGGTGGAAATAGGGTAGTGCAGCCCTGTCCTTCTCCCGTTTCCTCTCAGCAAGTCTGTTATCAATCCTTATGGACATGGCAATGACAGAGTCTAGTTCCACTGGCAGATCCAAGGGTGCCAGCTGATCCTTAATAGGGTCAGAAAGCCCATTAATAAAGGCATCGAACAAAGCAGAAGAATTCCAGCCACTATCGGCCGCAATGGTGCGAAATTTCACTGCGTAGTCTGACACACTGCGTCTTCCTTGACTTAACTTGTAAAGAGCCCGAGCTGCTTCCCTGCCTGGGGACGTGTGGTCAAAAATGTTCGTCAGGGAGTCCGTAAACTGTCCCAAAGACTCGCATATGGGCGAGTCACGTGACCATTCAGCCGTAGCCCACGCCGCCGCTCGTCCGGTGAGATGGGAAATCATAAAAGCCACCTTGGATCTCTCCGTGGGAAAGGCTGTCGGTAGTTGGCTATAATGTAAGCTGCAATTCACCAGGAATGGACGGCAGTCATGGGATTCCCCGGAAAACTTCTCAGGCGGAGCCAGGCGGATTGACACGGTGTGTGAAGCGGGCGCCGGGTCCGCATTCGCTTCGGGTCCGGCCGGAGGTGGGTGTGAGGGCTCAGTCTTGAGGTGAGCGAGCAGGTGGTGGATCTGCCCCGCCAGGTGGTTAATCTGGTTTGTAACAGATGACTCGAACTCCCTCTGGCTGTCTGTGACGTGTGATACTCCCTGCTGGATGGCCGTTAACTGATCCTCCTGTTGAGCGAGGCGGCCTCCCTGAGAGCGAAGCGCTGCTCTCAGCTGTTCAGAGTCGGCTGGGTTCATGTTTGGGCCAGTTCGTACTGTTACGACTGATTAAACGGGTATGAACTCAAATGCACAACTCACAGAATTTAACAAAAAAAAGGTTTTATTCAAACCAAAGCTCAACGATAGTGGTACAAAAACAAAATCACTCTTAAAGAGGAAAAACACTAGGAGCATGAACAACAAAAATACTTAAACAAGACGTGGCTCAAAGCTCTGCTTGGGGTTAATCCTGGATTGCTAATGCTGGTGGTAGTCACAAGGAACGAAACGAACTGGCACAGGACAAAGGGAGACGAGGACAATAAATACACCAGGTAATGGAGAACAGGTGGAAACAATCAGGGGCGGGGTCGACAATCACAGGAGTGGGAGACACACAAGGAAGGGAGGTCAGAGTATCTGAAACGAGAGGGAAGGTTACTATTCAAAAATAAAGGGGAAAATCACTAGACCCAGACAAAAACTAACTAACATAATTTGCGAGACATGACAATTCCATAGTTAGCTCAGCATGCTAACGACGAGAGCTTATAGCAGATCAACAGACTGGTTAATTAGTACCTTCCAGAAAAGCTAAAAGAAAAAGAAACACTTAAGATACAGAATATTTGTCTTACTAAAGTGCTATGCAGAAAAAAGTCTACAGGCCTACGATACCTTCATTTTGGTTGCTAAGCTGAGTTTGGATAAACACTATACCGGAAAGAGGTTTCACAAATGGTCAGTTCTAGCAGTTCTTTATCAATCTCTTAGTGATTTAAATATGTAGATGTCAAGTGCAAGTTAAATATTGTCCACTCTATTTAGTAGGGAGACCAGGGACAGTTGTAACGCCTTCAATATCTCCAATCACAAACAAGCTAGAGTGATGAAACTCACTCTGCACATGCACAGTTAGATGGAAAGATCGCTGTGAAAAAAAGGAGCCACATTTAAATCTCTCGCGAAAGATATGGTGGAACATACAGATGGAAGTGACTTTTACACCTCCCACAACTGTGAATCAGATTAATTCCATCTGGTGTTCTGTTTTAAGTTCTGTTCATTGTTTGATGGAGAATGTGTGAAACCCCATTAAAATCTTGTTGCCTTAGAATTTGACAGCTTTCCCTCTTTTTTGTCATGTAGTGTGAAAAAAGGTAACCGTTATTAACATGTTACAACCGTCCCTGTACACTGGGATGGTTGTAACAGTTGAAATAAAAAAAATTAAAATACATTTTCCAACCTGTACTTATTTCATAAAATCATCTTAAATACACTGTTTCAGTAGTTGACACCTTGAGAATGTATAATATAGCAAAATGGCTATCCTAGTGTAAATGTTTTTTTACTTATTGGGAAAAACCCAAAAAGTGTTACAACTGTCCCTGGTCTCCCTATGCACTTAAGAATGGAGACCAAAGGCAGTGTTTCTGTAATGCAGTTCAAACTTTCTCTCTGTTCTATAGTTGAAAAGCTCTCAAAGGAACTAGTGCAGTGAGAGATGCAAGGAATTTGCAATAGTTCAACATCCCTTCTAGTGTATTACAAATATGTGTCTTCTTGACTTTGCTTCAGGGTTGAATTTAGCATGTAGATACTCAACATCTCCCCACTTTCACAATGAAACCCCTTGTGGAGAACAATATGTAATATGCTAATATGAGATCTTCGGTAACTAGACTGTTCACCATGAGCACTTCTATAGAATCCAGTCCGCTTTTGACGGCTCTGATATAATAGAAGATCATGTTATTACATCACTTTAGCATGCTCTGTTTATCTTTTATTTCATCCTCATTCACAATCCATGTCTGCAGTCCTGTCATCACACCTTATTAAATACCAAATCTGGATATGGTTATTTGTCTGGCTACAGTTCTCTGCCCGCTTTGGTCACACTGAAGCAGGACAAAAGACAGATCACAAGTCTACAGCTGAGCCTTCACCGGCCCACTGGTCGATGCAGAGGTAATTTAAGGGTAAGAGTCGAGAGAACATATTTTTTTGCATTGAACAGCACAAGCAATCCTGCTTTTCAAAAGCTGCATGTTATTTAAAGTTATTATGCTTCTGGGGTTTTCCCTTTCCTGTAGCGTGTCATATAGGTTTGTATGCATGTACATGGTGTGCCAAGGCTACTTCTAAAACAAAGAGTACATGATAGGCTGAGGGATGGGACATCTCTAAGCATTTGTCTAATCACAACAGTGCCAGCAAGCTAGCTAACCAATCATAGCAGACTAGGCAGTAGGAGAAAATAAATACCTTTTGAACCATGAAGATTAAAGCGTGTGATCATGTCACAGTAGAGACACAGAATACAAAAAATGAAATGGAAAACTATAATAATCTTAATAGGGATATTAGATAATAATAGCAAAATAAGGCCCCCTGAAGTCACAGAAGTTGTTTTTATTTTGTGAAAAGGTGTACTCCTTATGATCAGCTGTGAAACCGTTTTCAAACTTTCTTGTTTGAAGGTATATTAATGCTATTATAAATTAGTGAGAGAGCAGTTTTACCACGTTCTGGACAAACTACAAAGCTAAAGCTTTTAAATATCTCTGTGTAACTATTATTGCTGGTAAAGAGAAAATGTATTAACATGCACCTCTTTAAATGAGGGTGATTGGTATTCAACTTCATATCTGAATCAAGAAAAAAAGAAAGCTTACGGACAGTCGGAGAGACTCATTTTAATTCAAAGAAGAAATGGACATTAGGCTGAAAAACGGGGGCATTCATCACAACATGCAACAGACTACAAAGAGATACAACATGACTACAAAGAGATTGCAAATGAGAACAAATAGATGCAAACAATACATAGAAATGTAACAGAAATACACTAAACAACTACAACAAGATAAAAAAAGAGATGCAAAACAAATACAAAATAAATTCAAATAATTACAAAGAGATGCACCATTTCTTAAAGAGACAGATGCCATTCATAACAAATAAAGACATAAAACAACTTCAAACAACAAAGCTTTATTAGAGAATGCATTACATTATACATATATTGTATGCCTGAAAAATGATGACATTCGTGATACATTTTCTTGAAGCTTCACTATAAGAGAAGTGGAAGTGAGTCTCCTTCCCACTCACTGTAGTCATTAAATAAGGCATCAATGGCAAAATAAGTTTAAAATCCACCTGTGATGTAGCTTCAGGGAAAAACAGGATACACTCTCCTCCCCTTGATATCGTTACAAGCTTCTACTAACGGATGTTAATGCTACCGCTTCCTACTGTGCACATGGAGCCAAAACAACTCTTTGAAAATGTCCTATCATATCTGAGCAAAGCTCTACGGAACAGTTATGTAAAAGTCACATTTGCCTGGATGACAAACTCCAAGATAAAATAAGTAAAACAAATGTATATCAATGACCAAAGGGCAGTGTTGAATGGTATGACAATTAAGAATAATAGGTGATCCACATTTATAATTTAGATTATGGTTTAATAATTCTTACTCTCCTGAAATATAAGGCATGACCCAAAAAAAGGAAAAAGATTTCTAACTTAAAAGATTCCTGAACCTTCGTAACAAAAAAAGAAAACAGAAAGATAAGCCTCTGACCAGAGATCATGTATCTTTAAACAGGGAGAACAAGGCTAACCCAATTAACCAAAAAGTGCTTCTCACTCTTTCGATAGTTTTTTCAAGTATACAAAATGTATTGTATCAATCACATTTCTCAAGTTCTGTCCACAACAACACATTTGCCAAAAAGGCACACACAGCTCTCAAAACATAGACCCAACATGATGTCTCTGTTGGGAGCAGGCAGCTGGAAGAGGGGACAGTGATTGTCTTGCTGCTGTTGAAATAGAACTGATGTCAGCTAGTCGACCAATGAGCAAAACAGGCACCACCTGCATACTCTCTCTCTCACACAAACAAACACACACACGCTGTGTTTCTCTATGTCGAGGACGCTTCCTTGGTAGCACATGTCTTCCGAGTCACTTCCTTCAGAAACGAGGAATCCTTCCTAGCCTCGGAAAACGAAGACTGGTGGAACAGGCTAACAGGTGGGCAGGTTTGCGTCATATGTGAGGCCCCGCCTTAAATGGAGCGCGATTTCCGCCAAAGATTTGGGAAATTGGTCTGCGCGCAAAGCATTGTGGGGATTTTAAGGCCGCGGAGGATACACATGTGCAGCCTCGACATTTCCGGGCTTGGTAGAATTCCAAGGAGCCTGGACATTGGAACAGTCCTTCGGCGGGACTCAATGACGTAGCATCCTTGAAATAGCGGCTCTGGAGCATCCTTCCTTGACATTGAGAAACACCCACACACTCATACTAAGGGGAGGAAAGAAAAACAGAATGACCAACGGCATCTCGAGGGTACACATACTCATGAAAGGCGTTTATTTGTACTTTTCCCCTCAGATTTTGATATAATAAAACCACACATTTTAGCTATAAACTTCTCTCCACCTTCTGGACTTTTTACAACTTAGGCCCCAGGCAGTCAGGGTTTACAGTGATCTTTTCCAAAAGCCATTGACATCCACAGGCTCACCCCAGGGGTGTGTCCTGTCCCCATTATTGTAATCTATATACTCAGTCAGCTCCAGGACAAACCAATCGATCATGGGCCAGTTGTGAAAGACTAAGTGGTGAAACAACCACTTCCTGAAGTTAAATGCTCACAAAACTAAAGATGCTGCCATCAACTTTGGAAAAAACCTCCCACTCAACCTTCCCAACTATAATCAAGGGCTCACTTGTGAAGAGACGGTAGAGTTCTCCAAGACTTTAATACTTTCAATGTGGACAAGACAATACAAGGATTTGTAAAATAATACTGTGATTGAGTCAATTTTTTGTATTTGTCAGTAAGAGAACCTTGTAGTTCAAAGCAAGTTTTTTTCAACATTTTTAAAATTGCCAGCAAAAGTAATTGGCACGCAGCCCCTTTCTATAGCAGATGTGCTTGTCAGAAAAGGTAGATCGTAGCCAGCTCGGACCACCAACTCTTGGAGGAATTCATTCTTCTTCATTCAGGGCGGAGATGCATGTCCCCCATGGGGAAAAAGCAATAGGTTTAAATTGTGCAATAAATGCATTATATTTGCACTGAACCTTGGCTGCACTGCAAGTACTTCATCGCCACTAGTCCAATGGTTTGATACTTTAAACGTTGATATATATTTTGTAAAAGATTGTTTGTTCTGGTAATTGCCTCTTAAAGAGGACAGATTCAAATGTTCAGGATAATATTTGTATTTAGCTCCTGTGACATGATGTCTCCATGCTTTAATGTTCGAAAAGCTCTTTATTTTTCTCATACTGTCTGTGCTGCAGCACCTCTTTTCACCCTCTGTCTGAAACCACAGTCTCCTCTGATTGGTCAGCTGGCCAGCTCTGTTTGGATTGGTCAACGTAGCGCGTAAATAAAATGTCCCACCCCTTAGTCTATAATGTACAATGTGCTGGAGGGCTAGCCAATAGAAGCGCAAATGTTACATAGTGATGTCATTATGTTACGGAAGAAAACAAAGGAGTTAAATGGGGGTGTTTCAGGCAGTGTGTTGGAGAGAAACTCCCTCTTAAGGGAACTTTGGGATTTTTGCATATTCAGACCATTTACATGCACAAAAAGCTATTTGACACACTACAGCAGGGGTCGGCAACAGGCGGACCGCGTTCCGGATCCGGACCCAGGCGCCGACCTATACGGACCCGGACCTATAATCAATACATTAATAGGGGATTTCAATTTTGACGGGGCGATTCTATTTTAACCACTGCCGACAGGGGGCGAAAGAGACGAGTGAGCGATACAGGGAGAGAAACACAGAAGAAGAAACGAGAGCACGGCTGAGAGAAGCGGAGAGGAAAGTGTGAAGAGAATAATTAGCGATACAGGGAGAGAAGGCGTGTTAGCGGCAGACAGGGAGAGACAAATAATGACACATGGCGCTCTCCAAGAAGAGGAAAGTGGACAGTGAGAACAGAGCTTTTAACCCTGAGTGGACGGACTCATTCATGTTCATCCTGCCCACTGGGAGCACAGAGCCAGTGTGTCTCATTTGTTCAGAGACCGTGGCGCTCATTAAAAGTGCCAAAACGCCACTATGAGACAAAACACAAAGTATTTGACCAAACATTCCCTCTCAACTCAAAAAAGGTCACAAAAAATAAATATCGTTCCAGCGCAGGCTAACCGAGGCTAACCAATGAGCACCTGCATGTGTGTACGAGAATGGCCCTGAAACCATTTCAGCCCAGATTTAAACTCCTGTCAGGACAAGCTCCAGCTCAATTCTCACACTGAACCAAAAAAAAGCGAGTGAGGGACTGCAATATAAGAGGTAAAGAAAGAGAAACTTTAAAACTGTTCAATTGTTATGATGTGTAAAGACTGATATTGTTCTATAATTGTCTGAAACTGTTAAGTCATGATGTGAAATAGTTAACAACGAAAAATGGAAACTCAAGCTGCTGCTACACTTTATTTTATTGATCTAAAATTAAGTACTTTTAAGATGCACACATTTTCAAAAGCTATTGTATTTATTTTCTCTATTTCATTTTTAAATGCAGCCCGAGAGGAACATTATATATATCCACAGTATTTATCTGTATAGTTCAATGTTCATTGACAAAATATCTATAAATATTGTTGTTTATGAATTGTACTTTCTTTATTTGGCAGTCAGTTGTTGATTACATGCAGACGTTGATAAAGCTACAGGCTACTTCAATATATATCACACTAATTCATAAAGCAAGTTAGACATTTTGAATCTCCGGATGGGGACATTTTCTCTAACTGGACCTCGTTGAATTTTAGTTGAATACCCCTGCACTACAGGAAAGGAAAAACCCCCCAAAGCACAATAGGGCCTTTTTAACAGCTTGATGAAGCCAGCAATGTTACATTTCACTATTATTTTATTAAAAAAAACGTTCAACACACTACCCACATTAACAATTTGACAGCACCTGGGCACATTCACTCTGTATGTAGCAGAGATATTCAGAGACAATTGAATTCATAGTAAAAAGAAAAACAGTGTTACATGCTTCCTCCGTTGCTGAAATAGATTTTTCAAATGCTAATGTTATTGGTGCAGATAGTTTGTCCAAAACATAATGGCAGAGGCAGAGCTAACAGAATGGTTGTGGTGTAATTGCAGCTGTACACTGGGGAGCTGTGCAGCCAGGAGTGGGGTCTTAATTCCTTAAAGCACTGGCCTTGCAGCAGTTGCCTCCCTGATTGATACTGCTATTGGACCTCTCTGGTTAGCCAGGGGAAACCTCCATAAATTCCAGGCCCACTTTATCGTTAAGCTCAGTAGCCCAGGAAATAAAATTAGCTGTGTCCGGCTTGCTTTGGAAAGGGCTGTATAACACTATAAATAACAATTTACGGTAGGTGATAAAGGAACACAAATGGAATTAAAAAAATAAATACAACTTGTTCGGGTAAGTTGGTGTGGTTTTTGTGTGCATTTTGAGTAGCTTTCACTCATATAACCCACCATTGAGATATAATAATTAAACTCTTATTGCTTGTGCATCAGGCAATTTGCTTTTGTTGTCAGCACATAAAGCCGGACTGTAAGCACGGCCTTAACAGTGTACCACATGCCAAAGGGCCCATCACAGGGGGAATGACTGATGACCAGGCGTTTTTTTGCCATGTTTCTCCTGCCTGTATATATAGAACAGGCCCTGCGGTTTGTACAGAGAAGCAGAAACAGCAACTATTCTTAATGTCAAATGAACATGTTAGTGTACTTTATCATTTCTGACTGCTTCTTATTGCTAAATCTTGCCGGTTTTTGCTCTGCCTTCAGAGTGTGTTCGGATTGAAAGCGAAATCCTGCTGAGGAGGGAGCAGAACTGACACAAAATAAATGACATGTCCCAAATCTCCCTGTTTAGGTATGTTTTCACAAAGCCCTTTGTGTGCGTCTCAGTTTGTGTGTGTGTGTGTGTGTCTGTGTGTGTGTGTGTGTGTGTGTGTGTGTGTGTGTGTGTGTGTGTGTGTGTGTGTGTGTGTGTGTGTGTGTGTGTGTGTGTGTCCAAGTGTAGAGCTATGTTTGTCTCATGGTATCCTCCCTCAGCAGACAGGGTTCTCTCACTCACCAGCATATGTTTCTGATTACCATCCTGCATTCCTCTCTTCTTCTCCGCCTGGCTGCCGGAGCGTCGCGTCTCTGCAACTGCTGCCGATGGAGCTGCGTCCCATGAAGCCGATGATGAAGCTTCCCATGCCCGTTCAGCCGTACAATATGTCTATTTGTCCGTCGTGGGAAGCTCTATTGTTAAAAGATGGTAATGTAATAAGCTAACCTTTCGACCCCAAAGTAGCTGAGATGCAACCCCCTTTTCATACTGGATGATATGTTAAGTGTGTCCAGGACAGCTTGTCAACAAACACATAGGGGAAGCCAATAAACGGCGCGCGCTGTGGTTGTCTTAACCCCAGCAGGGCAAAGCACATTAATCACAGTTAAGGCAGTGACGATGATGAGGTGTTTGGTGGTCGGCTTGAAATAGCTGGTAATGGAGCTGCAGTGAGGAGGTGTCTCGTTGTTGGGTCCTCCTTGAATGCAAATAGTTGAATGGCAGATGCCGCAAAGGCCTTCAAGAGGCTACTGCCATAGCAGCTGTGTGAGTTGCACAAAGGCACAGTGGGGCTTTGAGCTAGACGCTAACAACATGCTAAAAATGGCAATCCTAATATGCAGATGATGAAAGGTATTCAATCAAGTATTATACAGTAAATTGGCAAGCTACCCCGGGAATATTTGTTTTTAAATATTGAAGTTAAAAGCATCAATCTGGTGCACTTTGAGAGCAAAATGAAGAGATCTATGGATACATCTCTCAACACTCATATGAAACAGAACTGTAAACAGATTTAATATTTCTTTATGGATATTTTACAAATCACCCTTTTCAACTTTATTCTTTTTTTAATGTCATATAGTATTTCATACCTGTTTTTCATATATTCTCTTATTTTTTTATAACTATAATGATCATATAAACGTGTGCCTCTGAAATAATTGTTTACATTGATGGTGACCAAAACGTTTCAGACCCACTGAGATAACACTGAGAGAGTCCTTTAGCTCACTGAGTCTCTCAGGGGAGGACTCTCCTCCACTTTGTTGTTGAAAAAAAACTCTTTATATATCCGTTAGCGTAGCTCGCTAGCACCAGAAGCTAACAACAACGATCTCCGGTACCGGTGCGCTCTCTCCCTCTCTCTCACTCGCGCACACACACACAAAATGGCTCATTCCACACACACACACAGAGCCGAGCTTTAATGAAACACAGAGACCCAGACGTAATAGTACTGTCTGCCTCTGCGCCCCCCACTTTAAGAACCACTGGATAATATGGACAGTGGCGGAGCCAGGATATTTTCAGTGGGGTGGCCAGGATGGAACCAGTGATCCTTTTGGGGTGGCATTGAAATCACTATTATATGAACATAAAAATACATCTCACTATAAAATAAGGGGTTATTTAAGGCACCTACAACACACCTCTACATTATTTGGGATTAAGCTAGTGGTGGAATAGATCAAATAATATTCAGTATATCTAACTTTTTTTTTCTTATTCCAGCAGGCAAAGTATCAACGAAGCTTACATTATACAAATGTAATGCAATATACAGACTGTTTAGCTTATGGTGATCAGCAGCTCTATGAGCTCATTCTCTCAGTGTATCATCAGGAATACACAGACACACACACATCATTTAAATAAGAGTTTTTAAATTAAATTATTGGTTAAGAATAAACATCTTAAAGTAAATAACAATAAACAATAGCCCTTAACCCTGTAAGGCCCCCCGGTTGTAATTTTACAACATTACTTTAAGTTATCCAAAAAAGTCAGTAAATGTTTTTGTTTTTTACATTTACATAGTCAAAATGTCCTTTTGTTCAGCCTCACAATGCTATTGGGTAGTACATGTGTTTATAGGTCCTGCCCTCTGGCCATACATATAAGACTTACATTCCTGACAATAGATCTCAATAGTCATCTTTTATGGAGTAAATGTCTTTTTAATAATAACATTTTTGAATGGAACATTCTCAATACGAATGCATCAATCCAAATAAATATAACTTAAATATGTGGGAAAATACTGTGTTTGAAATGTATAATTGAAATGAGATGTTAGCTTTTTGTTTTGATTTATATATATATATATATATATATATATATATATATTGTATTCCAGTCTCCCTTCAGATATGTTAAGTGGCATGTAATTCAACACAATGCTGCTCACCTCCTTCAAAGTGAAATTAAAAACCTCTGCATTGTCTATATAGATATTAACAGTACTTAATGTCAGCTTAGTAACAAAACAAACATAACAATTATTATTTACAATGGACTACGCTTAGCTAACAGACTAATTTCACTCATGGACCACACTCACCTTTTCTTTTGAAATACTGGGTGACATACTGTCGCCCTTTAGTCCCTCTCTCTTTTCTTTCTCTCCTTTCTTTTCTTTTTGAAAGCCTGACTTTGTGAGTCATTGAGACATGGTGTTGTAGCCTACCCTTAAAAAGGGAAATAGTGAGTGAGAGAAGTGAAGACACACAATCACGCAGCTCCCGCCTTCACTCGTCGGAATCGAGCCTTCTTTATAATGAAGTTTGCACATTTACAATGAATACACTCAAATTTCAGGACCAATAATGACTAAATTCTCCTTTATCCTTAGCTCTTTAACAGTGGTAAAACAACGTATGTATGGACATGTGAATGCAACCGTGCCTAGCTTAGCTGCTAACAACATGACAAACGGTCAGATTCAGCGGCACCACAAGGTATACAGCAGCTAGCTTCAATGACCACAAAGTTAGCCAGAATTAGCAAGAACCTTCAAACAATACAACAAAGTGCAAAATACACACTTTCCTTTCACAACAAACCACGGTGATGTAATACAGATTATATATATAACATGGGTTGATAGATGTATAGTGCTTTGTATACTGTAATTACCTTAAAAAGGGAAATAGTGAGTGAGAGAAGTGAAGAAATACAATCACGCAGCTGCCGCCTTCACTCGTCTGAATCGAGCGAGGAAGAGCGCAGTGACCCCTCCCACTGGAACCCCAAGGCATTACCAACAGATTAACGCACAATCAGCCCATACAGTAGGATACTGATCTCTCAGGATTGACTATTATTGTCTGTCACAATGGCACACACGTAGCTACTAGCATCCCTGCTCCTCACATGCTCTCACTCTGCTAGAAAGAGCCGTTTGGAGGCAGAGGCGGGATCAAACCATTACAGAAGTGGGTGTACAATGGCTTTGGATAATTAACTTTTGGAAGAAAATAAGTTAAATGAAATGTCAGTTTAGTGAGTACATTATCAATATAACGTTATATTAATGTTAATTATTGATGAATGATGAAAGGTTACTTCAACATTTTTTTCTTAATGTTCTAAAATTGTTTGGGCCCCCGTGGTGAGGGTGTTTGGGGTGGCCAATAGGGTGGCCAGGATTCAGCTGGGGGTGGCCACGGCCACTCCCAGCCACCCCCCGGCTCCGCCACTGCCTATGGATTAACTTCAGCAGCGTTTTTATCGTTTTAATGCCATTGAAGACCAGTTTTGACCAGACAACGACACAGGTAAGCCGTGTTAGCGTTTTTAGCTACCTAGCGCCACATGTTTTGATGTCTGTTTTTGTTTATAAAGTCCCGAGTTCGTATCATTGAGTGATAATGTCTGTACCCATCGATTCTGTGTTGGATGCGCAGAATGGATAAATAATAAGGTTTTATGAGTGAGTTTATAAGTGAGTTTCGGTGCAGTGAATCTGTTAGCATTTTTTGCTCATTGCTAATTCAGAGGCTCAGCGTTAGCATTGTGGGGTTTAAAAAAAAAAAAAAAAAAAAGATCAGTTAGATGAGTTTCTTCCCGTTACATGGATATAAAACATTCATAGTTTATTAAATGAACATGCCCTCAGACACTGTTTCCTGCAAGATGTTGCGGGAGGGCCCCGGTACCGGGGTCTGGCAGTTTATAGCAATATTTGGTATGGAGATATTTCACAATAGCAGCAGCAAGCAATGCATGGAGAGAGATCTGGCAGGTTAAATAGAGCGGCATATTAGGAGACTCTGTTCGGTTGGTTGTAGAGTGGCACGGGGCGTTATGTATGAATGCAGCATACTGTAAGTGCTCGAGTTGACTGCCTGAACTAGCTCGCAGGCTTCGCCCCATTTGCTAAGTCATCCTCTGGGGACCATAAATAATAGTGCTTCAAGGTATGGTAGGTAAGAATGGAGAAACCAGCTCGAGTGCGCTAGAATTTGAAACTACACAACCGAAAAAAATCTGCCCCTTCCTTCAGACTTCCTTACAGAGCCCCTCCTCCAACACACATGAACCCGCACATGACCAATGAGGGCACAAGATAAGGTTCTGCACGAGATGGAAGGCTGACAGGCAGGTAGGCCATCCAATTATCCGGGGCAGATAATTGGCCTTGCTTTTTACAGCGCCACGGCTTCCACAGAGGAAATATTTGTATATATTTATTGGCAAAGCATTTAATATATTCCTTGCTATCGGGATGTTAAGAGCATTCAATGGAATATAACAAAAAGTGTTTCTGACGTGAATCACCTACCCTACCTTTAAGTTACTTTCCTGGAAATATTTACAACAGTGTTTGAGGTATTTTAGTCTGGACAGAAGTGAAGAAATTATAAACTGACTGACAACATTACCTCCCTAGAGCCAAATCAGACAGACAAAGAGGCTACAGCAGTGCTTGTAGCTCTGTGAGGTTGTACTAAGCAACAACAGTGCTAAGGGCTAAATGCTACCATCAACATGCTACCTAGCTCCCAATGACAACGCTGATGTAAAGCAGTAAAATATTTCTCAGGTACCTTATTTCATGGCTATCCTTTACTAGAGGCATGCTTCCAAGCTAAACTGACAAAAAATGAAAAGTGTGCATGCAGTAATTTCATGTGTGCAGAGGAATGATTAAGTGCTGTATTGGTCTTGGAGAATCCTTGGAGTGTTATTGACCCATTACATCACTCAGCAAACTGCGTAACACCACAGCGGGCGCATATTTCCACACTGTAGAATTTAATATCAGATTATTTATATTGAACTGAGGAATAGGTTACCTAGTTCATTCAATTATGACACTACAACCGCAGTGACATTTAGAAAGAGCAATTATTTTCAGATCTGCTGTTACCGACTGAGGCTGCGATGCAAATAAGCTGATCGAAATCTGAGCGCTGTCCAATATTTAATATTTAAGACGTGCCAAAATGATGAACCGTGGCGAACGGTTCAATGACAGAGGCACTTGGGCAGGCAAATACAAAAAACATGCAGATTTTGCTTTTTGCTTTCCTCTAAAAACAAAACACCTCCCAGGGTCATACGTTGCCGGCAGCGTTTGGCATTCCAGGCGAGGCCAAGCTGCCTTACCACGCAGAGCAGGTCCTGCTGCAAGGTCGGCACACGTGGGCGATCGGTTTCACGGTGAATACCAAATGTAGGAGCGCGTCCAAACCCTGAGAGATGAGACAGGACATTAAAGCTAAAGTCCCCCGAGGAAGGAGGAGGTTTAAGATGACGGGAAGGGAAGAGCACCGGGGGAGAGAAGAAAAAACAGGTGGCAGCACTTCAAAGCAGAAGAGTTTTGTGAATTATGGGAGATAATGTGACTGGTGACTTCTAAAAGGGGGTCCCAGTGGTGCTGGGTATCTTTCCTTATGGACAGTAGAACACGTGTTTGTCTTTTCTTTTTACAGAGCAATAAATAATATACATTTCCATGCTATCTGAGGAGTGAAAAAAGAGCAGCCCTGTCTTCTTGGAATTATTCCGGGAATGATCTCAGTTCAGTTACGTGTCATATTTTAGATAATTAAATAATTTCCTCTTTCCGTGTTGGACGGAATTAAATGACCAGCAGCCAAAAAGAATTAAGTGATTCCTACCTCACAAAAGAAATATAATGTCGTCCTTTTCTGCGTAATTCAATTGCAATATCTATCCATTAATGCTGTAGCACCAATCATTTTTCTTGGACAGGCTATTATTACATAGGTTATTTTAGAGAATCCTATTTGAAAGGTTGAAAGACAAGGACATTCATGATGTGCCGGACACGATGATGTATGTACATTTTTTATGAAGTGTTGACTACATTATGAGTTCTTATTGTTCTGTTAATGTCCATGTGAATGTCACTGATATGTGATTCCATGCAACTTTCAATTTTCACTTAGCTGACAGTCTCCGGGTAGGCAATGATTACTCACTGAAAGCACCACATTCTCCAAAGGAGGATTCAATCAAATCAAAGATAAAAAAGATGAATGAGTTTAGTCGAAAGGTTTATGACGACGTGTAACAGTGTTTCTTTGTACATTCATTGTTTGTATATTTGAATCACTCAATGACACACAGCATATTATTGCCTCAGCCAATAAGTTAATAATAATTTGAATGGCACGGTTCTCACAAACGATTGAAACAATTTTATGAAACATGAGGGAAAGGTTTAGTGAATGACAGGGCAGATACAAAATTATAATTGATAACTTTGTGAAATTAGGTTTTTTGGTATTTGCATTTGTCTGGTCTCTATAATCGGCCTTTTAGTTAATATATAATAATAAATCACAAGACAATTGGGGTAAAACACAAAGCTACCATCTTTAATATTTTATTTCACCAACGTAATAATAATCCACCGCCATGCCTGCAGCTAATTTGGACTACTGCAAGCTAAATGTTACCATGCTAACATGTTCAGAATGGCAATGCTAACATGCTGACGTTCTTGTGCTCTCGGGCTAAATAGACATTGTGATCTTGACACAAATGTAAAAAGAGAGTTCCACTAATTCTAGCAGTGTATATTTTAATTTAACTGAGTTATGACCATGAGGCTCTGTGTCCAATGTGGAAGTGCCTTAAACTTGCTTTCCAGAAGGGGGCGACTCCAATAGGCGCTTTCACACCAAGTACTTTTCCCAGGAATAGTTTGCAGAACTTTTCCCCGGAACTTTTATTTCCTAGAACTATCTAGTAAATTGCGTTCACACCGGAATAAGTCCCTGAGGGAGCCGCTGACGTCACTTTTTACTGGCATGCCGCAAAACAACTTTGCGGCGTATACTGCCACCCGAAGTCCCCGGTCGGAAATCCCCGGAGTTTGGGACTGGCTTCAGTAGAAGCTGCTGGGACTCCCAGCAGCTTCTACTGAAGCCTTCCGAGTAAATCGCCAGAAGCACCGACACCTCCTCATCACTCCACCGCTCCCATGTTTTCTTTTGTGTTGCCATAAATGAGTCCCTCTCCGTTGGTGCGCTGGGCTAATGCTAATACGAGCAAATAAAATGGCGGCTTCACAAAAACTGTTCAGAGTTTTACGGGGCGTGGCTTGCAAATCGCCCAGCCAATCAGAAATCGGAACCTTTATCTCCCCAGGAAAGTCCCTCCTCTCTAGCAGGGACTAAAAAGTAGTGAAAAGGTACCCAAAACAAAAAGTTTTAGTTTTCCACTTTTTGGTGTGAACGCAAAATCCCAGGAATTATCGTAACTATTCCTGGGAAAAGTGTGAAAGCGCCTATTGGTTGCATAATAAGTCCATGGAAGTTTATGGTCTCAATTGTCAGTTTCAAGTCTTCTACAATACAGGATTCATTTTGTAAATGATGTTCCAATGTAGAGTAAAGAAATTAATAAAGTAGCATTAGCTTGAGGGTGTGGCTACCTTTTGACTGACATACTAGTTTTTCAGACTTGGTGCTCTCTGTCTTTAAGTCTTACAACTTCACATTGTGTTTTGAGTTCATTAAAAGTTAATTGTAAAGTGTTGGTCGCCATAAATATCTTGTTAAGCATTCAGTTGTACTTTGCTCCGCCATCTCATGTTGTGTCCACGTCCACTTTTTATATAGTCTGTGGTTACGACTACAAGAAGAAGTGGTGTGACTTTTGTGGCACATTTTGTCAAATATTTGACAGGTAGAAAAAATGTTTTAAAAATGTAGATGCTGATTATATCTTTTGAGATTGCCTCTGGTCTTGTGTAAATAATGCATTTGTATTCATTTACAGCCCTACTATATAATCTGGGTGCTTATAAACAATGACCCCACAAGCACTTGTTACTAGCCCATCATTAGCCTATAATTCCTAAATGCTAAGAGAATTATTAATGCATTTTCTGCTCTGAACTGCACTCCAGTTCCACGATACAATGATTTGTTGGTGTATTTGTTTTGCATGTCTTGTGCTGTGGTTTATGATTACCCAGCCTGTGCTACAAAGTGAAAATTCTCCATCATGCACAAACATCCATTATGTTTTTCTACACCAGCTTCGAGCTTTAACTTTGAAGGATATTTCTAATCCTCTGAGCATGTGCTGTAAATGTATTCATAAATCTTCTGCTCACACTTGAAGCCCAACTCTAAAGTTGCAACAAATAATGGTCCTAAAATATTTACAGAGGCTAGTAAGCCATTTGTTGCTTCTTGGGTAGTCTCATTTGTATTTTTAGCTATAGTTTGTCCGCCAATGATACCTTGGGTGGATAAATCAGGGTAATGGAAGATTGATGACAATATTGGATAATGATATACACAGTAGGCCTGCCGTACACTAACGTATATGACTTCCATTTTTCTCCATTGGTCAGTTTTTGTTTCTATTTCAACAGTTTATAAGTATACCAAATTATAGATTGAACACATGAATCATAAAAAACAAATATGGCCACCCAGTAAGTGAAATAAATAGCTGTCATTGTAATGGTTTCTATGTTTCTAATGGCAATAGAGGTCATACTAGAGGCATATGTTATACGTCCATATGCATACAGTAACTACATTAATTTGTTCTATGAATCCCTATATGTGTGTTTTTGTCATTGAGTGTATAACCGATAAAAAAGAAAGCCGTCATTTTCTTTCACACTATAAAGGTCTTAGCATTAAACTTAAATTCAGTTTTTTAGGGTAAATGTCAAAAATAAATGTAATCATTAATGTAACAAGGTCACAACATGTGGTAATGAAATAAATGAATAATTCGTTTTTGGCTATATGGTCTCCAAAGAAATAATTTATTTATGTTCACAGCTATTGCATATTGTGGCACACACCTAGCACTACCAGGTTTCCCTTTTTTTATAGATAACATTTAAAAAGGGTTGTATCAGTGAGCAAAACTATTAATAAAACTAATAAAATACATGATTTGAAGATCAGTGGACAATAGCAATAAATACTTGACCAATCAGATCAAACTATGTATCTTGTTGTATCTTGATCAGGGACACCCTGACTAAAAACACTGAATTTCATTGATAAACCAAATATTTGACCAATTCAAGTTTGGACTAGGGTTGGGAGAGTAGAAATCCAGTATCAACAAATGCCTGAAAACAGATACTACGAGGATATACCTATTTAAACCTGACAATGACATAAGATAAATAAATCAGGGAACCAAAAACGCTTACGAAAGGTAAAACATTATTGTACGACATTACTTGGTAATATTAATCTGCTGGTGGCACTAAAGGAAAAGTCAGACGATCACTCAGTTATCAGGCTGGATTGTTCGGAACCCATGACTGTCGTTGGTATCAATCTATCAAAATGTTGTCAAGACATGCATCCAATAACCAAAAATGTCATCCTCATTATGGCATTAAGTGAATAGTCAAAGGATCACCAGCATCTGCTTTAACCTCTTAGGACCATGAATATCTGTAGTAAATGCAGTGCAAATCCATCAAGCAGATGGTGCTATTTTACTAGACTTCTAAGTAGATGTGCGGGTAGCTCTATAGGAAGTAGTTGAATCAACAATAACCAATGGGTATCATCTTCCCTGCACAATAGATACACCATGGATAACGTTAAATATAATGGCCTTCGATCCAATAGCAGTGAAAACATTTAACTTAGGACAAAACTCAGTTGATTCCAGAGAAAGAGGAAAGGAATAGATCTCCTGGTCCATAAATGTAGGACAACCTTTTGCACCAATTCATCCATTATATGCAACTAGTTGACCACCAACCAACCAACAGACAGACCATTAGGAACAACAAGTCATTTTCTTTAGTTCTAACATGATCCTCTGTACAAAAACCCTCAAATCCCAGTAGCAAGCTAAAGCTCAATCACATTATGAAACCACAACACAGATTGTTCACTTGATTTCAATTTGGTCCTTTAAAAAGTGGCTACAAGGGTTTGGCAGCCCCGTTCCGGAGCAATTTTCCAGCACCGATTTGGCTGTAAGAACACAAGTGTCTCATCCATGTTTTTGGCACCCAGAGGCAAGTTCTCTGATAAAATGTGTCTATTTGGTTCCCTTAATTGTTACCCCTATCCTTACATGTCTCCCATTGCCTTCTGCTCCCCTCCACAGTATGACGCTGCCACCGCCATGCTTCGCAGTAGGGGTGCTATTAAACGGGTAATGAGCTGTGCCCAGTTCCTACCTATCGGAGAGATTTTCTTTATGGCTGAGAGTACAGTTTCCATTTCATCAAAGAAGACTCTTTTGCCTCTTGCTTTCTTGGGGCTATTTTTGCAGTACAGCATGGATTCAAGTGATATGCTCATTGTGGTTCTTCGAGAAACATCTCACATGGTAGCTAATCAGCTCATAGTCCTGGAAGTAAGCTCCTTGGATTATTGGGTTACGTCCCTGAACAAGGCCTTCCTAGGGCTGGCTGCTCAGGTTAAATGAACTACCAGAAACAGCCAGGCTAGAACCGTGTTTTTCATTTCCATTTCTAACTTTCAAACACCACTTTCTTTCTGAATACTTACACAGAAGCTAAAGTCCTTTCCCTATGTAGTCAATACCTCTTCACATCTCTATAATTTCTTACAATACCATTTATGGAAGTCAAGGTGGTCCACCATTTAGGTGCTGGCTAGCCAATACAGGCGTAAGTCTTTTTATCATGGTTTGGACTGACCACCCTATTTGGCAGAAGGTCAGCAAAAGATTTTCTAAGCCATCAACTTAACCAATTTACAGGGCAGAAGTTGCGACTGACTGTTTATATAGCGAAGATCATAGAAACCATACCATTGCGTTCGGATGTATTGCACACTGAATTAGCCATCTCAGAAAGTAGTACATAACACCCAAATAACACAATTATTATACATTGTCGGGTCAGCATTAAGAATGTAAAGCTGCTTTTGAAAATGTATGTAAATATTAGTGAATAAATAAACTGGTATGTAAGTATGGTAACTAATGACACTGCTAGCTTGGTTGTTTCTCGTCTGCATGATGCATTACTATTGTCCAATGGAATCGCATGGAGCTACTGCAGTCAACTCGAGCACCAATCATACATTAACATGCAACCCAGTCTCATGGCATTTCGTGTTCACCAACACGATTTTTAATCTATTGATTCGTGTTCACCAACACGATTTTCCCCTTTTTTTCGTGTTGCACAGCACGATTTTAAAAGCAATGTATTTCTACTGGTAATGTGTTTTGTGCCTGCAGCACGTCTTTTTCTCCGGTCGGGTCGTGGAAGACCGGAAGCTGTGTGGTTCATAAAAACATGTTCTTACCCAATATCAAGCCACAATTATTGCTTTTATTTTAAATCGTATAATTTCGGACTTTTGTTTCCGTCTGTGAGGAAAATAAATAGGGCTCAGAGCCTCAAAACACTGAAATCTGTATTTTTTAAACCTTTTTTTCTTCTAATTTGTTATTATTTTCAAAATAACACACTGTTATTTACTCACCAATAACACACAATTATCCTTGCTTTTATTTATTGGTTTAATTCCATAATCTCGGGCTTTTTTGGCGTCCTTCAGGAACTGAATTTCAAAATAAAAATAACCGGAAACAGACGTAGGCATTTCGAGCGATTACCCAAGATCCTCAGCTATGGTTTAAGCTCGCTGATTGGATGGTTTAGCCGCAATGCATGCTGGGATTTGGTGTTTATATGATATGAAATCCGGAAAACATTTTAAAAGAATAAAAGAATACTTAATTCCGAGTGTTCTTGCTTTTCTCTTTGAAAGTCATCACATAACGGCATTGTAATACACGGTTCGGCTGCATTACATATTACAGATCTGCCGTAGTTCTTTATTTATAGAGCCCTGATGAGAAGACCTTTGGAAAAACTGGAAGAAATGCCGCCGAAACTGAATACTTGACGTGGACCATGAATATATCAACAATTAAACAACATCTTCAATTTCTCTTCACACAATACGTCTCCTTGCAGTATCAACCTTAATTCGGCTGACTTTTATATTTGATCTAATTCGTAGATAGGTTATATTTACACCATAACGGTGCACAGCTGATATAAAAGGACTTTGAATTTCTTTGAATATAAGAATGTAAATACTGAGTCTGAAATAGTATAGCAATATGCTATAAAATTATGTGAAAACATGAATAAAATTACACATCTTCAGATGTTGTACATACATAAGTGTCCTACACTAATAATACAAAGTTATTATAGCTGTGTGTACCTTGTGTGCACCGCCTAGTGGTTAAAGCACGTTATTTAATTATTGTTTTTATGTGTTATATTTGATTAAAAAAATATTAAGAGTACATACTTTCATAGGGGGAAAGTAGAAGGTCAATGATAGAAATATAGAATATAAAAAATCAAGAAGATACTGTAAGTGATCTCTACAATAAAACAGTTTAGAGCAGGATGAACAAAGATATTAATAGGAGGATGTGCAAAACAGAAAAACGAATTAACCTTTATTTAAACATTAAATAATACTTTAGATTAAGGTCCTCTTTTAAATAAGAAAAACACTTTGGGGGTATCTACAGATAAATATTAAGCCTGACAAAGTGCTTAACGTCTAATATATTGCTTTCCTGCAATGTTAACTATGTTGAAGCACTTATTTTATCTGATATTATACTCTTATGTATGTAGATAGTATAAGAAATGTGCAGAATATGACAGTTTAATGGTGGAGGTACAAACACATATTGATACATGTCTTGTAATGTGCTGTTGAGGAACCTGTGACCCAAGATTTTCCTTCATTGCATACACCGTAGTTGTGTATAGACAAGTTTACGCGCCAAAACACGGGTAGCGCCATAACCCTACACAAATGCACTTCATTTCCGCCGGAAGTCTTTTGCACAGCGTCTGTCGGTGTAAACCGGTGTAAACAGTCAGACGGGCACTGGTGTAAACACAGCGATTTCGATGCTAACAGTGATGCTAGCTTGGGAACACGATTCTACTTCTTTGACTGGAGATGGCGTTACTCTCCCCCACCCGAATTCAGTGCAAAACTGGGAGGATAACATGACGACGTGGCCCAGCATAACGTACAGCAAAATTTGCTCCTACTTCGTTCAATCCATGGCAATAGATGGAAAAGCAATGGACAGTCTGAAGGCATATCATAAGGCTGCGCACATTCTACTTTGCCCACATGCTCACGAAAATTGTTGACGATTTTGTTGAGGGAAGGTTACAGTTCTGCAGTAAATATCTCAGCATTTTAAAACCAAAATAAACTGCCTTATTTAGGTCATGCCCACAGGAGCCAACAGTTGTCTGTTGTTTACATAATGCACAATTTACATGATCTCTTTATGCTGTGCAATATATCATATGTGCCTGTACTGTTTGAGTGAAAATAAAGTTTGATGTAATTTAATTTCATTATTGCACTGTTATTGCATTATTGCATTTCATATGTTCCTTAGAGTGCTACAATTTCTTTTAACACAGTTCATCATTCATATTAAGCTCATACTGTACATAAATAACACTGAATGAATTAATTGTTGAGAGGAAACTAAAGAAATGGCTTCAACAAGAAAGATCACATGTTTAATCCTAACAGGTATTACAAATTAAAATATAAAAGCAGCCCACACAATTACATCACTATGAAAATATTCATATATAATATTAAAAAATACAATGCATGCAGTATTTGTTGTGTTTATCTGTATTTAATGAACAACATGGCTGGGTGCTGGTTTGTGGTCGTAGCACTCTCTATCTAACCACTCGTTCAGGTGCTTTCTCGAGTGATTGCAACCAACTACCGCACACGTAGTTCCCGAACCACTTTTCTTCATGTTGTAATTGTTATATCCTCTTTGTCTCTGCGATATCAGTGCTTTGTCGGCACAACGGAGCTAGCTAGCAAAACAAACCCAGTCCGCCAAAACGGAAGTGCATTGCATCGAAGGGAGGAGTTCAGGATGTAGAGCGGAAACGGCTCAATAACTTGTGTATATGATAAGTCAATAACCTTTGAAAATCTTGAAATCTTGAAAGGGATGTGCAAAATAGCCATAATATACAGTCTTTAATTAACTATTAGTAGAGAATAACGAGTAATGAATATACTTTATTATTCGTTTCCATTCATGTCAATTGCAGATAAATGTTTAAGTCTTCTCAAGCACCAACTATCAAATATCTCTCCTGATTGTTGGCACTTGGCAATCAGGTTAACATCTGTATTGTGGAGTAGAATTACAAAGTAACAATGAGCTGTCACGTGGGTATATATTAATGCTGCGCATTATGGACACAAGCGATTTTCACCCATTTATTAATTATATGTTTTACATTTGATAACACCAATGTGTTTAATACTGGCAACTTCTAATTGTGGGAAAAACGAAAACGTTCAGTGGAGACGTCCCATGGAACATTTTGCGAAACACAATAGCCAGCATGTGTAGTTCTGGGGGGGGGCGTTCGATTCCAGTTTTGGATAGTCTAGCGTGGTTTTGTTCCATTTCAAACAGCTGTTTGACGCTCGGCGTAACCTTGGCGCACTGCCACTCCAACATCCAATCCCAGCGCTTGAAAATTAATCACGGGGACTGTAGTCCTAAACGATAGCTGGGGATTATGGGTAGTGTAGTGTCTTCGGCCATCCTAAACTCCTAGAGGCCTACGTCTGTTTCCGGTTATTTTTATTTTGAAATTCAGTTCCTGACGGACGCCAAAAAAGCCAGAGATTATGGAATTAAACCAATAAATAAAAGCAAGGATAATTGTGTGTTATTGGTGAGTAAATAAAAGTGTGTTATTTTGAAAAGAATAACAAATTAGAAGGAAAGATTTAAAAATACAGATTTCAGTATTCTGAGGCTCTGAGCCCCATTTATTTTCCTCACAGATGGCAACAAAAGTCCGAAATTATACGATTTAAAATAAAAGCAATAATTGTGGCTTGATATTGAGTAAGAACATGTTTTTATGAACCACACAGCTTCCGGTCTTCCACGACCCGACCAGAGAAAAAGACGTGCTGCAGGCACGAAACACATTACCAGTAGAAATACATTGCTTTTAAAATCGTGCTGTGCAACACGAAAAAAAGGAGAAAATCGTGTTGGTGAACACGAATCAATAGATTAAAAATTGTGTTGGTGAACACGAAATGCCATGAGACTGGGTTGTAACATGTGACGCACCTCGTCCCCCTTACAACCAACCAAACACATTCTCCTAAACATGCCGCTCTATTTAAGCTGCCAGGTCTTCCTGCCTCTGCCTCGCTAATGCTGCTGCTGCTTCTGTGTTTCATGTTGCTGCTGCTCGCCTGCCCCACCATCACCCCAGCTTCTACCCCAGCTTCCACCTGTAGTCTCGGGGGATAGTTATCTAATCATCACTCAATGTTCTTTCTAAATCTGTGGAGTGATGAGGCCCGGGCCTAGATACCAAACTCAAATTATATGCTGCTTATAATAAACATATTAAGAAACTTGTGAGTTGTCTGACTGAAGTCAAGCTTATGGTTGATCTGATATGTATAGTATATATGTGTGTAGTTTTATATTAATGTGCTCACAGTACAAAGAGCAGACAATGTTGTGCAAGAGGCCTAAACTGCACTTTCCCCACATTTATTGCTTTTCCCTTTATGTTTCTTGAGAGACCTCAGACATGCACTCCCTCGGTCCCTCAGGAGTGAAGAGAATTTAAATTAATTACAAAAGCCAGAAGACCATGGCCACCAGAAGACGTGCATACTGTATGGTGTCTAATGCGTGTTCGTGTGAATGTGAAAGACATTTGGCAAGTGTACTTTGACGACTCCAATGTACTTTTTTAATTGTGTAAAAAGTCAGTATGTGCGCATTTGTGTGTGTGTGTGTGAACGCCTGACCAGTGGAAAGGCTGTGCCAGGTGTGATTTCATTCTCCCTGCAGTCATGGGTCTGCAAGATCGTTTTAGACACAGCTTTTACCACCCACTGGTAGACTATAGCGTTCCCCACCCATCTCGACAAACTGTGTGTATGGGTTGGTATTAGTGTACAGTATATCATCTGTCATTGGGCATCATTGTCACCTTGTACCATGTTATTTATAATTTAATCCTGCATTCGATCTGCCTCTAGGGGGTTGTGTTAGTTTGCTTGTATGTGTACAAAGAAGTGTGTTTGTCACATACATAATTTGACCTGATTTCATGGTGCATACATAAAATATAAAACAAAAAATCTAATATAAAACAAAAAATCTTTAAGGACACTGTAATAAAATGTAGTTAAATATATTGAACTAAATAACTAAATAGCAATAAAATGAAGCAGTAATTTACAGCGAAATGGAATGCAATGAGTTATAGAATATAAAATATGAAAAACTGCAGTAAGCAGTATTTGAACATTGTGCGCATTAATGTAATGTGTATAGAGTCTACGTTGTGGCTGAGATAAAGTGTCAGTGGGGGGACTGGGCCTTTTCTAAGAGGCCGGTAGAAACTGTTCAGGTGGCTAGAGGTTTTGATCCTGATGGAGCGCAGCCTCCTGCCAGAGGGGAGGGGGGTGAACAGTTTGTGTCCAGGGTGGGAGGGGTCGGCCACTATCTTCCCTGCCCGCCTCAGGGTTCTGGAGGCGTGCAGGTTGTGGAGGGATGGCAGATTACAGCCGATCACCTTCTCTGCAGAGCGGATGACACGCTGCAGCCTGCCCTTATCCTTGGCTGTGGCTGCAGCGTACCAGATGGTGATGGAGGAGGTGAGGATGGACTCCATGATGGAGGTGTAGAAGTTCACCATCATTGTCTTTGGCAGGTTACATTTCTTCAGCTGTCTCAGGAATAACATCCTCGACTGTGCTTTTTTGATGAGGGAGCAGATGTTCTGCTCCCATTTGAGGTCCTGGGCGATGATAGTGCCCAGGAAGCGGAAAGACTCCTCAGCAGTTACTGGGGAGTCACACAGAGTGATGGGGGCAGGTGGAGCTGGGTTCTTCCTAAAGTCCACAACTCCACTGTCTTTAGAGCGTTGAGCTCCAGCTGTTGACCAGGTCACCAGATGGTCCATCTCCCACCTGTAGGCAGACTCGTCCCCACCAGAGATGAGTCCGATGAGGGTGGTGTCGTCTGCGAACTTCAGGAGCTTGAGAGACTGGTGACTGGAGGTGCAGCTGTTGGTGTACAGGGAGAAGAGCAGAGGGGAAAGAACGCAGCCTTGAGGGGAACCTGATGGTCCGGGCGTCAATGACGTGTCTCCCCAGCCTCACGTGCTGCTTCCTGTTAGACAGGAAGTCTGTGATCCACCTGCAGGTGGAGTCGGGCACGTGCAGCTGGGAGAGCTTGTCTTTCAGCAGAGGATGATTGTGTTGAAGGCGGAACTGCAGTCCACAAACAAGATCCTGGCGTAGGTTCCTACTGTGTCCAGGCGCTGGAGGAGGAAGTGAAGGGCCATATTGACAGCGTTGTCCACAGACCTGTTGGCTCTGTGGTTGAACTGCAGGGGTTCCAGGAGGGGAGCTGTGATGGATTTGATGTTGGACAGGACAAGGCGCTCAAAGGACTTCATAACCACAGAGGTCAGGGCGACGGGTCTGTAGTAATTTAATCCTGTGATCCTTGATTTCTTGGGAACCAGGATGATGGTGGAGGTTTTGATGCATGCTGGGATGTGGCATGTTTCCAGTGAGGTGTTGAAGATGTCTGTAAACACAGGAGACAGCTGATCAGCACAGAGCTTCAGGGTGGAGGGGGGGACATTGTCAGGGCCAGCCGCTTTTCTGCTAGAGTTTTCGGAAAAGTCTGTTTACATCCCTTTCATTGATCGAGAGAGAATTTGATGTGTCAGTGGTGTTGGAGAGTGGGACACTGAAGGGTAGGGGGACGTGGAGGTGTGAGACTGAAGCTATTGGGAGGTGTTGGGACTGAACTCTTTGTCTTCAAATCTACAATAGAACTGATTCAGATCGTTTGCAAGGCGTCAGTCGCTCATGGAGAGTAAGGCTTTCGGCTTGTCGTTTGTGGTCTGTCTTAAGGCCCGGGCACACCGGGCCGATTTGTTGAATCGGTAGGCTGTTGGCTAATGGCCGTCGGCAAAATAAATCACTCTGATTGGCTGTTCAGCTTAGCGAATCAGTGCATGAGAAGCGAAACGGAAGTGAGGGACCCAATCAAACGATTAAGAAGGCAAATCTGAGATTTCATTTAACTCCAGCTCTCGACACAGGTTCGGGAAAGCCCCATGAGCTTCTCGCTGTAGAGTGAAAATGGAACGCTATTTGTTGTTTGTTTATATCACGCAGTCTGTTCTTCTTCTCTCGGTGTATCACGCAGTCTGTCTTCCCGTTGTTGCCTCTTTTGAATGACGAATACACACTACCGCCGCCTGCTGGTAAGGATACAAACAACAAATAGCTACAAGCTACAGCTCGAGCCAAGCAGCACAGGGATGAACTATGCCAATATTTTAACAGTATTGGTGCAGTGCCTTTTCAGTGGGGCAAGGTATATAGCAAATATGTGTGCCTATCCTGCTATTTGTGTTTATTATTTTAATCACACAGCGTTAAAAAAAATGAAAAAATGGGCCTACATAACTGTCAGTTGCAGCCGTAGCATTATTATTGGTTTAACTACTAACATTATATTTTTAAAACATTTTTAAAAAACCATCTTGAGCAGCTACAACATTAAAACACTTCTTGACAGATTGTGGACAGTAAGAAAGTACATTTACTTAAGTACTGTACAAATAGTGTTTCGCTAAGCTGAACAGCCAATCAGAGTGATTTGTTTTGCCGACAGCCTCCGCAGGCTCCGCGGCCGATTCAACATGTCGGCACGGCTGAAAAAACGCGACGGTGCAGGACACACCAATCTGAGTAGGGCGACAGGGCGCTCATCGACGGCCAGACATCTATCGACACACAGTATATGGTCGGCGAGTGTGCGCTGCGCCTCCTGCACGTTTGCATGCGGTGGGATATAAACACCGACCAGAATGAATGAAGAAAACTCGGGGGGGAATAGAAGGGTTTGCAGTTGATGATAAAAGTTTCCAGAGTGGGAGAACAGTGCTGCAGAATCACTGTCACATCGTTGCACCAGCCACTGTTAGTGTAAAAACATATTCCTCCACCTTTTGATTTGCCAGAGATCCGCTCTGAACAGCTGGAAGCCTCCCAGCTGCATCGCCAATTCCGGAATCGATCCACACAGCCAGGTCTCAGTGAAGTACAAAACACAAGATGAAGAAAACTCTCTGTTTCTACTTACTAGTAGCTGAAGCTCGTCCAGTTTAATGCCTTTGGAACGCACGTTGGAGAGAAATATTCCTGGTAGCGGCGTGCGAAGTCCGCGGCTCCGGAGGCGCACTATGTCCTGGCCCGCTTCCCTCTCCTGTGGAGTTTCAGTGCTCAAGAATGTCCAATAATAATTCCACAGAAGAACAGAGAAAAGCGGGAAAGTAATCCGCTGAAGTTGTTTCTCTAATGTTTAGGAACTCTTCCCTGGTGAAAGAGTTTGGTGTACTGTATGTAAACACTGAATTAACGCATTGTCTGTGTCTGCGTTGTACCAGAACGAATGTGTTTGTGCACATGTGTTTCTGTCCTTTAGTGTGGGGGGGACCAGAGGGAGGCCCCAAGGCTGTTACAAGGTCAGCTTCCTTGAGAGTGGAGCGGTTAGAGGGAGATAATAATAGCCAGGTCAAGATTCAATTATTTGCCTGGGGATTAAGTTTATGGGGTCTTTCAGGAAGGTCAATGGGTGGTGAGGGGTTTCATTCTTCTGAAACAGAAGCCACTTGCAAAGCTCTTTTATTATTGTTAAGTCCCCTGATCGTAAAGATCTGGAAGCTGCCACTGCAGGGCAGAGCTGCAGGTCAGTCGGATTGGTTGTACCCTAAATTTAACAATGGGAGGAACTGTGGAGGAATACTAGAACATTTTGTTCCACTGAAAAACAGACAAATAAAAGTCAAAGAATACATAAGATAACATTTCCTTCTGGGGTCCTAAGTTTTGTTAAAATGAAGGGACACTTGGCTTATGCATAAATGGTACAAATTGTTCAATATTCAACCAAAAAATAAGTAAAACTATTAGCTATTAACTGACAACAATCATAACTTCCAATTTTCATGAAGACAAACAGAGGGAATTCATATTCTGGATATACATGTCTGCTATGGTTGTATTAATTGTATTGCTGTTAATTATGGTCGAAGACTATAACATGTCAAGAGTCACTGTTATGTTATGAGTCACTGGGTTTAGAGATGTTAGTTAAGTTAGATAACTATTTGGATAAAAGGACTATTTAAGGGAAGTCGTTTATTTCCTGCTTGTTTTTTGATTGGAGTAAGGTTACCTTATACCAGGGGTAGCCAACGCGGTGCCCGCGGGCACTAAGTCGCCCGCAGGGGGGAAATTGGTCGCCCGCGTGCATGTTCTAAAAATAGCACAAGTCACCATGGAGCTCCGTCTAAAAAAATTATTGAATACATTTTAATTTTTAAATGACAATATTGAATATAAAATTTTAAAAGCACACATGTTTTATGTACATATGTAAGTGAAATGGAGATTTGGTGCGTGAAATTGAACTCTGACCCCAGATAGGTTCAGAGTTGAACTCCACGCACCAAATCTCCGTTCCACCTTTAGCTGAGACAAGCTAGCATGAGCAGCTACGATCATGGGCCTCATCACCACACCGCAAACAGACAAACACACTATTAAGCTCTATTCTTTCTCTGAATTAGATACGTACTCGTGTAGATATCTAATTGTGTAATGGTTTTACTTAATTTTCCCAAAAATGTTCTATATTATTACTATGGCTGACATTTTCTTATTGGCCTATCAATAAGTTGGTCGATATGCTCTAATGACCAAATTCTTATTGGTCTGACAATCGTCTTTGTTTCCTGCCATACTTGCCATAAATCACTTTTTAAAAGGGTTAGTCACTGCATGTCGGCATCATCCCTTGCTTTGAATGCTCGTTCTTTTTTGACAATGGGCAGGGGGGCAGGAATTTTAGTCAACCAAGATTTTCTTTGGTTGACCACAGAGTTTTTCATATTATATGTGGCCAACTCAGTCCTTATATATTATTTTCCTCCTTTACCTGCCAGATATCAATAGGGGCACATTGAAAGCTAGAGCATTGCTGGTACATACATTAACAAGTGCCTTGGCCGCCTGAATCAGCAGGGGCCTCAAATACACACACACACACACACACACACACACACACACACACACACACACACACACACACACACACACACACACACACACACACACACACACACACACACACACACACACACACACACACACACACACACACACACACTTACATACTGGCACTTACAGTCTGTATCCATCACAGTACAGTGTTGCGAGATGAAAGACGAGAAGAAAACTTCACAAGAGAAGAACACTCATACAATCAGAGGCGGCCGATAGATGTGAGTGAATTAATCATCTGCAAGTCACTATCCAAAATACTTATGTATGAGCTAATGGAAGAACTCCTCCTGCATGAGGGGAGAAATTAATGAGTTGATGAGCAATGTCCCAGATATTTACAATCCATGACTGTGGGCTGTTCCACTACCTGCCTGTCAGCCGCCCTGTCTGTTTTTCTACTGCTGTCTGTCCCTCCCTCTTTCGCCCGCTCAATGAAGGCTTGGCTGAGAGCTTGAGAGATGAAAAGAAAAGAAAATGCCTTTTGATCTGTCCGCCTTGTGTTACAGCTCTGTCAAAGAGCATTACCATGATAACCCAAGCAAAAAAATCATCCGAAGGGTATCAAAGCCAAATATGTAGACGTTTAATGGACACACTATTAATGCACAGGCACAATGAGAATTCAGCAGAATAGACATTGCATCCCTGCCAAGTGCCTTTTTTCATTCATTTTCTCTCTTAGTCATTTTCTTTTTCTACGTTTCCTATAGCCAGCATAACAAAGCCATCACAATTCAGCCTACAGAATGTTTCACTTAAGGTTGCTCTGATCAAATAACTTTGAAGTGCACGCAATGTTGCATTGTTGGGAGTTATTCTATTTCATGTCTGATATATTCACTCCGAGGGGAGAGTGATATTGCCCTCCTGTTATGCAGGGAACACAAGGAAATAACAGAGAGACTTTTGAAACTGCCAGGAAGACGAATTTACTTCTCTTCTTTGAGAAACACGCCTTACATATAACCTTGCTTTAAACATTATAATTTCCTCTCCGAGCTATCATCCCGAACAGTGGCGGCTGGTGGAAAATATTTTCGGTGGGGCTGTGGAAATTAGGGATGTGCATTTCGAATCCCTTCGGGGACACAAATCTTTTGATTCAGTTCACTTTAAAGATTCGTTCACCGATTCGTTCACCGGTTCGCAAACGACTTCTGGTGATTTGTATGGAGTCAGATTTGGGTCAATATTCTAGGGCGCAAAACAAGCTACTCACGAGCGGAAAATGTGCTTTTACACGCGCATGAAATCACCCTCGCAGATTAAACCCCCGCGAGCAGAGACAGCCCTCTTGCTCGCTCACGGGAGTGTCAGCCTCACTCGCTCGCGGAGTCTGTCTGCGCGCGCGTTAAAAGTTTCTGACACTTTGGGGCGGAGCCACTGGACTTTGATTGACAGCTGCACAGGAAACCTGGAGTTGCCAGGTTTGATAAATGCCTGAACTACCAAGAGCCGAGGCGTGACAGCAGCAATATCAGTTGGACGAGATTGAATGGTAAAGATGCCCATAAAAAAACATTATATTCGTAAAGTGTACAGCTAATATATATATATATATATATATATATAAATTCATTTTATATAAAACAATATATTTTTGAGTGGGCTGTATCTGTCGAAAACTGCTAGCTACTGTCTGCTGTATGCACCTCTTACGAAATTAACTATAAATGAACTATAGTATTACTATAGTATACTGTAAGAGTTGTATAGTGTCCTATTGTAAGTTTGTAGTGTTCTGTAGTATTTTTCACCTGCTATCGTATAACTATAGTTTTTTCTGTAGTGCCATTTTATTAGCTATAGTAGCCCTATAATATTTCATTAGTAATACTATGTATCTAGATCTTTGTAGTATTCCTATATTATTTTAAATAGTATAACTATAGTATAATATATATAGTGTTTCATAGTTGTTTTTTAAACACACTATAGACCACTCCTAGTAATATCATGATATTGTCATAGTGAATGCATATTATTATTAATTAAGTACTAATGTAGGTTTTTTTTGGTGTTTCCGTATTAAGACTATATTATTTTAAATAGTACTACAAGAGTATAATATAGTGTTTCTGTAGCTGTTTTTTGAACACACTATAAAACACTCCTATAGTAATAGTATGATATTGTCATAATGAATGCATATTATTACTATAGTGTTTGTAAAAGCATTACACTCCTAGAATTAATGTGTCATTTTTTTATATCAAATGAATTGATAGTTCAGGCATTTATCAAACCTGGCCACTCTGGGCTTCCTGGCAGCTGTCAATCAAAGTCCAGTGGCTCCGCCCCAAAGTGTGAGAAACATATATTGATTGGGTCATTGACCCAAATCTGACTCCATAATACGCTTAATATGTTGTTATTGATGTAATTAATTAATTCTAGGATTGTAATGCTTTTACAAACACTATAGTAATAATAGTAACACATTTTACACCTCACCTTGTTGCCCCATGAATTATGCTCTGGGAATAGGCTACATATTATTTAAGAAATATAATTGGCCCTTGTTAAATCTCATAAATGTGTGCCTGACTATATGATGTATTACAGCAGGCTAGCACGTTATACTTTCAAACTCATGCACGTACTATGTGGCCTAACTTAAATCCCAAAGCATTAAACTCCATTTGGCCGAGTTCAAAGTTAATAAAAAAATATATCCTCTACATCGGTGACGATTTATTCATATTCTATGTACCCATCTATGTTTGTTTACCTTTAGCTAGCGGCTAAGCTAGTGGGACGCTACGGAGCCCAGCTATCCGCCCTCTGAAGCTTTTAGGGCCGACAGGGGTAGGAGAATGTCCTACTAACGCTGTGTGTGTGTGTGTGTTTCACATTAGCGGGACGCTATGGAGCTCAGGTATCCGCCCTCTGAAACTTTTAGGGCCGACAGGGGGGGGGGGGAGAATACAACGCTGTGTGTATTTATCGCTAAGCTAGCGGCTAAGCTAGCTGGACGCTACGGTTCAGGTACCCGTCCTCTGACGCATTAATGGCGGACAGGTTGAGGAGGATGTCCCGTTCCTGTGTGTGCGTGTGTGTGTGCGTGTGTGTGTGCGTGTGCGTGTGTGTGTGTGTGTGCGTGTGTGTGTGCGTGTGTGTGTGTGTGGAGCTCAGATGAGAGGGCTCTGATTACACTTTTAATCCTCTGTCAAACTACATGTTTTCTGCCATATTTTATGAGAGATAAAATGATTTTCTGCTTCAGGAGTTTGACAGAGAATAACTGAAAAAGTACACAGTAAAATGACTTCATAGTCAGTGGCGGTTCTAAAGGGTGGCATGGGGTGGCAGCTGCCACCTCAGAAAAATGCCTTGCCACCCCAGTTGGCAGCTTTGTTTTGAAAGAAAAGTTGTGGCTCATCGGACATTTATGAGAGAAAATCTCTAATGTCCGAGTGCAAGTGAATGCAGCACAAGACGTGAGCCTTGTAACCCCTCCCCCGGCCCTGGCGCGAGCCTAAAAATATGATTGGTGGCGATTTCATTTAAACGGGGGACAGCGCAAAATGAGAAGCATTTCGGATCCAAGTAGACGGAAGGAATGAGGTATTTGCGGTCTACAATGACAGAGAAGAGCCTGTCAAGTTCGGCTGCAAGGCAAGGTAAGGCAAGTTTATTTATATAGCACTTTTCTGTACGTGACAATTCAAAGTGCTTTACACTTAAAATACTTTTTAGGAATACATACAGTAAAAACACATAAAATGGCATTTTACAACAGGCATTACAAAGCAAAGATAATAAAAATAAACACCACAGGTATACAATACATGTTTAAAAGGCATACTGTAGTGCGAATATGAGCAGCTCAATAAAATAAAAGCAGCCAAAGAGATATGTTTTTAGTCTCGATTTAAAAATAGTAAGCGTTTCTGCGGACGTGCATGATTTGGGTAGTTTGTTCCAGATTGTCGGGGCATAATAGCTAAATGCTGCCTCTCCATGTTTTGTTTTTACTCTCGGAACCGATAGCGGACCCGTCCCAGAAGACCTGAGGCACCTTGATGGCTCGTAATTATGTAGGAGTTCAACAATATACTTTGGTCCTCAACCATGTAATGATTTAAAAACTAGCAATAGTACTTTAAAATCAATTATTTGGCCGACTGGAAGCCAATGTAGAGATTTCAGAACCGGACTGATGTGATCCACTCTTTTAATGTTAGTGAGGACACGTGCAGCTGCGTTCTGGATCAGCTGCAGATTTCTGATGGATTTTGTTGTCAGCCCTGTGAATACACTATTGTAGTCGTCGAGTCTACTAAAGATAAAAGCATGGACAAGCTTTTCTAAGTCCTGTTGTGACATTCGTTTTTTAATCCTCGATATGTTCTTCAGGCTGTACTCAGCATTAATTCAAAATGCACCATAGGTTTAAATCTTAATAAGTTTGTGAGGCATTTTGCTGAACAAGATGGTAATCGCCACATTCAGCTGTTATAGGCATGCCAACTTGATGCTCTGCTCACAGATGACTCGATGAGAATAATAAACTGTTAAGACGATGACCTTACGTGTGTAAATATATTTTTCTTCTTTGTGGGGGTCTGCCCCCAAAAAACAGTTTGAAGTCCTGAGAAAGTCAAATAAGACGGTGTGTAAAACTACACTGCCCAGCCCAAAAAAAGTAACCACTTTGATTTAACTAGGCCAGTAGGTAAGGACTTTCCACTGGATAATAACTGCAGTGATGTATATGTTTTAGCTGAATACACATTGTTTTAACCCTAACTGTTGCAGTTAGTCACTTGTTTAATGTTTGTTCTTTCTGATGTAAAGTCAAGGTTGTAAGTGTTTGCAATGAAGTTGTGGGGCGCTGAACTTTTCTTTTGATTATTTTGATTTATGATAGTAATTACTTGATGTGAGCAAGCATCTTGAGGAACATTCATCATTAAAAACCTCTTAAGCCCCACGGGCCCCCTCATTTGCAGGGAAACAAAGTCTTAGGAACCTTAATATTTAATAAACTATGAATATTTTTGTATCCATATAACGGGAAAAAACTCATTTTTTCCAAAAAAACACACAATGCTATCAGTGAGCCTCTGAATTAGCCCAGAGCGAAAAATGCTAACCTATTACTGCACCGAAAATCACTCCTAGCTCCCTTATTACTTATCCTAGCTGCACATCCAACACATCGTTTATGATCGTAAAGACACAGAATCTAACGGTGCCCACCTCAACACTGAAAGATACAAACTCGTTATCAACAAAAACGTACATCAAAACAAGTGGCGCTAGGTAGCCCACAACGCTAACATGGCTTACCTTTAATAATAATAATAAATGGGATTTATATAGCGCTTTTCTAGACCCAAAGACGCTTTACATTATGAGTCAGGTCGACAAACAAAACAAGAACAAAAACACAAACAAAAACAAAAAAACAAAACAAAACAAAAACAGAAAAGCAGTCAGGAGGATGTTGGTTCAGAGGGGGGAGGGGCGGGTTTAAGGATAAGCAGAGTTGAAGAGGTGGGTTTTGAGACGGGACTGGAACAGGGTGAGGGAATCAGAATACCTCTGTCTTTGTCTGGTCTAAACTGGTCTTCAATGGCATTAAAACGATAACAACGATGATGTAGTTAATCCATAGGTTAATATCCAATGTGTCTGTGTCGCCTTTGAAATGTTCTGATAATCTATAAGTAATAAAACTGCAATTCCGTTTTAAAATAGTAGGAAAGGCAATTCCAACGCTCTGTAGCTTCAATGAATGCGGGAAGACGTCACCTTTTCTTTTTAACATGAGTGTGTGCGGGACGATTTCCCTTCGATTCTATTGGCTCTAACGGTCAGAAAGAGATGTCACATGTCAAAATCGAAGAAGGGGGGCCAGAGATAAGGAAAATCCACCCAAATGGCCCCAGAAGAGGTTTTTTTTGCTAAATCTGTCTAAAAAGATCAAATATCACTTGTTTTGCGTCAATCTTGATACAGGGTACTTATTATATATTGTCCTTCGGATTCCTAAAGCTTTTAGTCTACTAACCCATCATCCAAGGTTAGTTTTCACTATAAGTACAACATATATCTTTTGTACGGACACTATAATTTACAGTTTTTTACCATGTTCAATCTGAATTTTCTTTGAAATAAAAAACATCGATATTGATTTCTACATCCAACTCAAAGGTTTATCATTACTTTGAGAACAAATATTATTAATGTAACCCTTTTAGAAGGGAAGATATGGTCATTTGTTCTGGGAATATCATTTTCGAGCCTGAAACCTGAAAAACAGGCTTGGGGCTTAGGAGAACTCCTCCAAAAAATATGTTTTATTTAATAATAACACTGAATATGTGAATCATAACAGTGATTGCCAGCTGATAGGAATAATATGATTGTTAATAGTATCATATTAATTTAGACAAACATCGACGAGACAGTTAATGAATGTACTTATTGCAGCAGTCTTCATAGATTTGGTACCCCTGCTGGTCTAAGAGTGAGACAAACTCATTCCGTTATTGTTCAGTTAAAATTCATTAAATTAAGTCTGCCACCTTATATATTTCTATTTATGGCTTTACTGATGTGCCACAATAATGTCACCAAATGTTATTGAGTTCAAATAAATATTGTGGCTTTCCAAGTTAACATTAATTGATATGACTGCGATTAAATCAGATACTTCTGCCAGGGGATGCCACCCCTGAAATTCTCCTGCCACCCTCTTGCCACTTAATGAATATTTGTCTAGATCCGCCCCTGTTCATAGTAGCCTACTTGTGGTGGTAGAAGTCCAACTAGTACTGACTCGGATATGCACAAACATGCTTATGCTAACAAGCTGAGATTCCACAGATTCTAGAAATATAAGTATCATCACTGAGCGATCAGAACTTGCGAAAGGGGAAGCAAATACAGACATCACACGACGTAGCTTTAGGTAGCAAAACACGGAGATATGCTCACCTTTTGCTGTTATTCTGATCAAAAACGAGAAAAACGCGGCTGAAGGTTAATCCATAGGTTAATCGAATGTGTCTGTCACTTTGAAAAAGTATTGATAAACCATAATTCAATTTTTATGTCAAAAACTGAGTTTTCATTAGCTGCTAATGATAGCTTCCAGAGTGATTGACAGCTTCCTGTTTTGTCTCCTTGGAAACGAGTCCAAACAACTCACAGGCTGCACCGGGCGCTGACGTAGGCGCCCTGTGACCATCAGATTTGACGACGCTGATTGACTGAAATTATGTTTTGGCGGCATAGTTTAAAGATAGCAACAGTCAGCTGCTAGTGGCTGCTGCTGCACTGGTTGAGGGCTCCTCTCTTAGCGCCCAGACGACGAGAGAGAGAGAGGGTAATGATACATGGCAAGGCCAGGCAGGAAACATGTGACTTATCAGTAACTTTAGACATCGTAACACAATTTTAAACGATATTTTATTGTAGATTATAGATTGTACTGATACCAATTATATAATATTTACCTTGTTCATTAAAAATTAAAATAAAAAAAATTAAATATATTTTTTTTAATATATTTTTTATTTTTATTTTTCATGTGGGAAGAGGTTGGGCGGCGCCCCTAGCACCCCTATGGGCCGGCCGCCACTGATCCCGAATATCTTTGGGTCAAACAGGTTTAGATCACCTTACATTTAAGCCAGGGGTCGGCAACCTTTTTGATATGAAGTGCCATTTAAAAAAAAGAAAAAATGTTATCAGCCTGCCAACGATCGAGAATTATCAACGGGGGGGGGGGGGTTGAGGAGCTTGACGCTCGTCAACTATCAGCAGGAGGGCGGGGGAGCCTCGCTGCGGGGAAGCAGTGTGTGGACCTGTCAGTGCAACTTACATGATCCCGAATTTAACAAACACATTTAAATAATTGGTTTAAACGGGATAATAATAAGGACGATCGTCCGTTCTGTGATTCTCCAGAACACACAAATTATGATATTAGGGTCATGCAGAGTGAGATGAGATCGCTGTCCCTTTTAAGAGAGAGAGAGAGGGGTGCGGCTTGTGCATGTGTGTTTGTGAATGGTAGAGCGACAGTGAGGGAACGTGTGTATGTTTCTGGAAGTGAAACGGGAAAGCAGAAAAACAGAGGTCTGTGATGTATTTTGTGAAACAGAAGAACAGCTAAATAAATGCAACGTCCTCCCAAGAACAGCTTGCCTCTCTCCAGTCATTTAAGCTAAAGTGGGTTATTGAACCTGAAGCTTGTTGCTTCTGCCCTCCTCGACTACGGTCTGGGAGCCGACAGGAAAGTTCAACACACAGATGGCCAGTCCGCCCCTTTGTAGCATATTATTTCGATGAGAGATGAGCAGTTCGCCACTGGGCTTTCAACTAAATAAACACAGCCACGCAAAAACTGCGTCATTTGTACAGCTCCTTATGGGTACTGCAATAAGTGAAGTGCTTTCCTCCGTGGTGAAACGATCAGCACTGCACCACGGAGGAAAGCGGCAGAAAGTCACCTGGAGATAAAGAGAGCGGGGCTGCGTTGCGTGCATGGCTTCCTTCTGCAGGTAACGGGGAGACGCGCTCTGGCGGCGGTCTCGCGTTCAGGATCCGAAAATTAATTGCACACTCATTCCACTTATTCCTAGTGTGCCACTGGTTACGGTGCAGCGTGTCAATGCTGGCACGCGTGCCAGGGGTTGCCGACCCCTGATTTAAGCTATATGCAATTGAGAAATAACATCCGGTCGTGTGTGACCCTAACACTTCACACTGTTTAGGGATTTTGGTATTCTCAAGCAGCCAGGAAATAACTATTAAATTCACTGTAGAGATTAACGCAGCCCTAGACAACGAAATAAGCCACCAATTATTTTCTAAGGCCACACGCTATCCATACTTCAATGAATTAAATGCTGAAGAGTTTTGCAGGGAACACAACCATAGAGTAGACAGTCAAACAATCCAACACACTCTGACTCCCTAAACGTCCAGCAGCGACGCTTGGTCAGGGTCCCGTGGCATGCAGTTGGGACGCGCCGAGGCTCCTTCAGCTTCATAAACGGACGCAAAGAGCTTTCAACTGATTGCAATGTATTACCATCGGTGGCGGAATTTGACGCTCATGGAAGCACCGCACCTATTTATGTTGGCAGCTCGTAAAGGCAATGTGAGCGTCCATTCCCATTGGATAACGGAGAATTATACACCCGGAAGTAAGTATTCTCCCTACTGTTGATTGATTTGACAGTGATATCCCCACTACTCATCAACTCGCCTTCCAGCGCCTCAGGGAAAGGTTTACCACAGCTCCCATACTCACCATTCCGGATCCCCAGCGCCAGTTTGTGGTCGAGGTCGATGCTTCCAATGAGGGTATTGGAGGGGTGTTGTCTCAAATATCCGGTGAAGACAACAAGATGCACCCATGTGTCTTCCTGTCGCGTAAGTTGACGACGGCAGAGAATAATTATGATGTGGGGAATAAAGAACTGTTAGCTGTGAAAGCTGCTCTTGAGGAATGGAGACACTGGCTGGAGGGGGCAGAGCAGCCGTTCTTAGTCTGGACAGACCATAAGAACCTGGAGTACATTAGAAAGGCTAAACGCCTCAACTCCCGTCAGGCCAGATGGACTCTATTTTTCAGTAGGTTCAATTTCACCCTCTCTTTTCGCCCCGGTTCCCAGAATCAAAAGCCTGATGCCTTGTCTCGCCTTTTTCTAACCAGAACTCCTTGCTGTAGAGCCCAAGACCATCCTTCCTTTAAACCGTATGGTCGGAGCCTTTTACTGGCAAATGGAGTCGGATGTTAAGCAGGCTAATATGTTGAACCCGGCACCTCGAGCGTCCAAACAACCTGTTCTTTGTTCCTGTGTCTCTCCACTCTAAGGTCATCCACTGGGCCTACACGTCTGTGCTCTCGTGCCACCCTGGAGTTAAAAGAACTATGTGCAGGATTAAGCAGCGTTTCTGGTGGCCAGCCATGAAGAAGGATGTGCAGGAGTACGTAGCGGCTTGTCCGGTGTGTGCTTGCAATAAAACTTCGTCCCAGGTCAAGATGGGTTTGCTCCAACCGCTGCCGATTCCTCAACGTCCCTGGTCACACATATCTATGGACTTTGTGACAGGTCTCCCCTCGTCCAGAGGCAAAACTACGGTCCTGACAGTGGTGGACCGGTTCTCCAAGATGGTTCATTTGATTCCTCTAACCAAGATTCCCTCTGCCAAGGGTACCGCAGAGGTCATGATGACCCATATATTCAGGATCCACGGATTCCCAAATGACATTGGTTCCGACAGGGGTCCACAATTCATTTCAGCTTTCTGGAAGGAGTTTTGCAGACTCATAGGCGCTACTGTCAGCTTGTCTTCAGGTTACCACCCTCAATCGAATGGACAGTCGGAGCGCCTGAATCCGGAACTGGAGACTACACTACGCTGTCTCGTTTTCCGGAACCAGTCCACCTGGAGCAACCACCTAACATGGGTTGAGTTTGCTCACAATACTCTTCCCACGGCGGTGACAGGTCTCTCTCCTTTCCATTGTGCCAATGGTTATCAACCTCCGCTGTTCCCAACCAACGAAGGGGAAGTTACGGTACCATCGGCTCATGCCTTGATCAGACGCTGTCGCCGAGTTTGGTCTGGAGCTCGCCAATCTCTTCTCCGAAGCTCGGTTCGGATGAAGGATGTAGCAGACGTCCACCGCAGGGCCGCTCCACTCTACAGTCCAGGTCAAAAGGTGTGGCTTTCTACCAAGGACTTACCACTTCAGGTGGCTTCCAAGAAGTTGGCTCCAAGGTTTGTGGGACCTTTTCCGGTGTCTAAAATCATCAATGTCGGTGTCTGTGCGCTTACGACTCCCCAGGTCCATGAAAGTACATCCTACTTTCCATGTGAGCCAAATTAAACCTGTGTATGAGAGCACACTTATTCCCACCTCCAAGCCGACTCCACCACCCCAGTTCTTCAAAGGTGGTCTAACATAACAAGGTTTGCAAGCTGCTGGAGGTCCGCAATAGGGGTCGAGGCAAGCAATTCCTGGTGGATTGGGTGGGTTATGGTCTCGAGGAAAGGTGCTGGGTTCCTGCGAGATTCATTGTGGACAAAACTCTGATTCAGGATGTTTATGATCGGCCTGGGCCATCAGGAGTCGGCCCTAGAGGGGGGGGTACTGTTGTGCACCGACAGAAATGTGTTTAAATTCCCCTGTTCCCCAGTGTTCTTTGTCAGTTCGTTTTTGTCTATTGCCATGGTCAGATCCTTGCTCTTGTCTTTTGCCACAGTCAGGTCTATGCTCTCTATGTGCTCTTGTTTAAGTTTTGATTCTCACTACGTGAGCATTTCCATTTTTGTAGAGACCATTTTTTGTTGATCATTTTTTGCTGTTATGCTGCTGTATCGTACAAATACTTTACCTCTGTCTCCCGGGTCGTGCAATTGGATTCTACCTCCTAAGTGTCTGAGTTCATAACAGGGACTGACTTCAGTAGAAGCTGCTGGGGCTTCACAAAACTTTTTGGGAGTTTTACGGGGCGTGGTTTGCAATCTGCCAAGCCAATCAGACATAGGAACCTTTTTCTCCCATGAAAGTACCTGCTCTCTAGCATGGACTGAAAAGGGGGTGAAAAGGTTCTCATGAACTAAGTTCTAATTCCGGATTTTTGGGTGAACTGTGAACGCACATCTTCGGAACTATATCGGAACTATACTGGGAAAAGTACTCCGGTGTGAAGGCGCCTATTGTATTGCTTTGCTTATGGAAATCACATGGACTGAATGCTAACTCATTAATTGCAAAATGTTGGTGATGTCGTCCTGAATCATCGATGCTACATGAAACCATATTGGGACATTTAATTCTGCTGTTATCTTGCATTGATGCAACCTAATCAGACACATTTTAAGTAACTCAATTTAAAGTGGTGTACTCTCAAATGAGAGGAAATTGCAGCAAAATAAGACACCCATATGGCTCTATTCACAATTCACAGCTAACTCATATAGCAGATATTGTTCAATTTCTGACATTTGCTCAGGTCATTTGGAGCCCGAAAGGAAATTCTCAATATATTCTTATGCTCAATAATACAAAGAGTTATGCAGCACAAACACTCTGTCTGGATCAGTGGTTATACTGTTCAACTGAAAGCCAGCGTTCAGTTACTGGGGATTTGCTCCAAGGTGGTGGGTCACCATGTGGAAAATACCTTTATTGAAAGCTGAATTAGGTTTACTGTCAGAATGGACTACAGGACGTTTGTTTGAACTTAAAAGCAGATGGGAAATAAAGGATTAAAAACACCTTTTTTGTGGATTTTCTTATTATTTCTCACTGGATTTTGAAGGTTAGTTAAAAAAAAATTAAGGTTGTACTCCATCCATATGTGGAAGTATACAAAACTGGTCACAGCTGCGACATAACACTAGCATATGGATATGGGGAAATATTTCAGCTACTACTGAGGCAGTTAATTTTATGTAACATAAGCAAAAATTACTTGCAGATATAACATTACTAAATTGCAAAATTGTACTTACATCTAAAAAGTTAAGAGAATCAGAAAATAATTTGTGATCTCCATCTTTTGTACTATCGCAACACATTTTCTCATAATTATAATTTTCAAGGACTCATGCAGTGGTAGTCTCGATTGACAGTCCACACATACACTTCACTGTAGTTTTTGTTGATGAAAATATGACACATAGTAAACGGTGGAGCCTGTCATTTTCCCACAGAGTCTGATCCCCTGTGGTGAAGTTGCCTGGTAGCAAATCAGCCTTGTTCATGTTCCGGTGTTCTGGATCCTCTGTCATACAAAATCTACAGCTGGCAAAATTGTCATATGTAATAAACGTCAATCAGACCTCAATATAATTCCCTGCTGCGTCTGTTATTGGCAGTGTATAATTTAATCTTTGGAAATTCTTTCCACCAACAGCCAGAGTTGGAGTTTTCTCAGCGACTCTGGGGTCATGCTATAGGAAGTGTTGGAATAGTGTGAGCAGAGATGTCATTACTGCCTCTCGCTGCTGTTCCCATTATAAAAGATCAAGTGAAACAGCAGCTGCTTTTCTGCCTCTGGAAAGCTGTGATAATAATTGTGTGTGGTTTCACTCAGTGTGTGTGCGTTTGTTTCTGTCTGTGTGGTTGGCAGGACGCTGCATAAGTCTGAGAAATAGAAGAGAGAACCATAAAAACAGGGCTTTACTACTTATGTCAGTAGAACAGTATCATTTCGCCTAAATGCTAGTCCATAAAAGGAAATAAATGTTTTCCAACATTCGCAGAAGCGGTAAAATGTTGGACACACTATACCATCCACTGCCTATCAGCCTATCTCAGATCATGTCAAGGTCAAAGGGATTTTTTTAGTGTAAGGCAATACACTCCACCAAGCTGTTCCAGGGTCTGTTTAATGTGGCGGTCATATCATGCTGAGTTAGCCTTTAAAGTTGACCGCCATTACTTTCTGAGAGTGAGTGATGAGAGACCACAGTCAGAAGCGTATGTAATGGCGCAGTCAGCTGAAGTCGGTTCTTCCTGTTATTGCTTCATATACTCTATAATATAAATTACAATCATTATCCCCACCCTTACACATTTCCCTGCTTCTGTGAACCCCGAAAGGATCGAATCCCACCACAGCTTTCTCTCCATTTCGTACCTCACACTGTTCTTTTGCATCGTCTAAATAAACAATAAGAAACTAATGAAAAGCTCATTGGATTTCCCATAAAGAAGGGTGTCGGATTGAATTTGTGTCTGTTAAATCAATTTTTTAACATACATTAAGACCGACACAGGATCATGTTAAGTTTTTCCTGGCTCTGTCCGAAGGTAATCAAAGTCTGACTTACCAAGTAACATTGGGTTATGTGGGGGAATATGTTTTGGCCAATGGTAGTGACAAGATCTCCAGAAAAAGCATTGCATCTAAGTAGTTGTGCACAAAATATTGTTTTTAGACAGTTTCAAGAGTTCGGTACCACTTTACAATAAGACTACACTTATAAAGGATTCATAAAGGGTTTATAATTAGGTTATGAGTTACTGTAAACACTTTATTAGTCATAAAGTACAATTTGTAAACAAGTTCTAACATAGTTTTCATACGTCAACACAGGCTCACTATTTGGCAAGATGACTAAGCCTTATATTGGCTACCTAGCGAGAATCAACTCAGTGAACAACAGATACCAAGGATGGTGGCTGATGAAGAAGACAAAGTAAGCTAAGTAGCCAATATAAAACTTAGCAGTAAAGATAAATGTGGGCAAACTATTTGGCAAGCAACCGGTCACAGTTGCCCTGTTTATCTCATGTCTTATAAAAGCTTATTAATGATTTATAAAGTGTTCACAACCTAATTAATTAATTAATTACAAACTATTCGTAAACCCTTTATAACAACAAGTCCTCCAACTCATACGACCAAATAGGTTGATTGTTCATGCGCTTCTTACAACCTATAATCCAACACAGTCTCACTCCCTGATAGTCCAATAGCGACGCTTGGTCAGGGTCCTTTGGCGTGCAGTTGTGACGCGGTGAGTCTCCTTCAGCTTCGTAAACGGACGCAAAGAGCTTTGAACTGATTGCAATGTATTCCCATCGGCTGCATTTAAAGGCAATGTGAGTGTCCATTCCCATTGGATAACGGAGGATTTTACACCTGGAAGTAAGTATTCTCCTTACTGTTGATTGATTTTACAGAGATATCTGCACTACTCATCAACTAAAAAACACCAGATTATCCTTGTTAATTACATAACATTGATTGGATTAAATTGTGTACAATGCTTTTGTATTTTCCCCCTTCGATTCGGAGAAACAAATATTTTTTCGGAGTTTAGGATAGCAGAAGACACTAAACTATCTAGAACCCTCAGCTATCGTTTGGGACTACACCATGTGCTTTGCTTGACAAACCATGTGATTGGATATTGGAGTGGCAGTGCGTGAAGTTTACGCAGAGCGTCAAATAGCACTTTGAAATGGAATGAAACCCATCAACGGCACAGGCTCCTCCAACAGTGCAACACAATAAAACAGATAGTAACAGTCTACATGGGCCATTCTACCGAATTGGACCAAAGTCAGATTGGACAAAAAACGTTGTCCACATATATTTGTACCATTATCTAAATTACTCATATTTGGTAAAAGAACCTTATATTTTTATATCGTATTGTCAGACTGTTTCGGAATGTTCTTTATCTACCAAAAATGGTCACTACCGAAACATGCATTTCATTTTTGATTTGTGCCACGAATTACACATGATGTTTGCATACACTGTAGTAAAAAAGTATTATATTAACCCATTAAGATTGTTTTACCTTCCCTTCTCTAAATAGTATTTTAACAAATATTTCTAGAGGGTTTTCAAAATTAAATTAATAAAAGTCAATTTTTTTATCAAATTTCAAAGTTCAATTTATACAATTCATAAAAATCATAATGCAAACTTTATTTGTGCATAATACTGATCATATTGATTCCAGAGTTAATATACTTCAACATAATATTTTTCAAAACATCCACTGTTTCGGTAGTGACCACAGTATTTTGTTCTCAAGGTTGTGTTATATTCCATCCATCCATCCATCTTCTCCCGCTTATCCGTGGTTGGGTCGCGGAGGTAGCAGTTCCAGCAGAGAGCCCCAAACGTTCTTTTCCCTGGCCACATCAACCAGCTCTGACTGGGGGATCCCAAGGCGCTCCCAGGCCAGAGAAGAGATATAATCCCTCCACCTGGTCCTAGGTCTACGCCTTGGTCTCTTCCCAGCTGGACATGCCTGGAACACCTCCCTAGGGAGGCGCCCAGGTGGCATCCTTACTAGGTGCCCGAACCACCTCAACTGGCTCCTTTCGAGCGGTTCAACTCAGAGTCCCTCCCGGATGACTGAACTTCTCACCTTATCCCTAAGGGAGACGCCAGCCACCCTGCGGAGAAAACCCATCTCGGCCACTTGTATCATATTTCCTCAACCTTATTGCTTAATCTTTACTCATAAAATGCCTTATGTTGAAGTGTGAATGTTTGAAGCTACTGACCCAGTATCAGCACTTTAGTAACAGGCTGAAATAGAGGGGGATGAGGCTAGAATGGGTGATCTGTTTGGTATTTTGAGCAAAACACTTCATAGACATGTTTTTTATATATCTGAGACCTATAATATATGCCTAACAATCAGAGATGGGGTCGTTACTAGGGCCGGGACTCGATTAAAAAAAAATTAATCTAATTAATTAGAGGCTTTGTAATTAATTAATCAAAATTAATCGCATTTTTAATCACATATAAATATTTGACCTGAGAACAGTGAGAAGTAATTTTTTTCACATGGATTTTAGTATACCATTGAATAATGACTGAATACATAAGCTTAAGCAACAACACATTGTTTATTTTTTTCAAGGTGGTACTTAACCAAGACCAACAGAAAAGTGCAATTTTTGCCATAAAGTGTAGCAATAGCATATTTAGGAATATAGTACATTTCAGAGATTCAGGTAGCCTATAGGTAGGTAGACCTTCTGTAAACTATAACACTTTGTTTTTTAAGTAAAACACAATACTTTCAAGTACATTCAGAACATTGGAAACCCTGACTATTAGAAAACATCTCTCTGTTGCTTCAGAGGCCATAACAGACTTTGTTGATTTACCAACAGTTGATTTAAAAATGGGTGTGGGTCCTTGTACTCCGAGTCGGGCTAACGTCCACGCTAGCTTCCACGCTAGCTGCTATAGGTTTTGCATTGAGGTGATACTTGAGGCTTGATGTGCTGCGGTGATATGCAAATTCCTTTTTGCATAATTTGCAAACAACCTTGCTCTTATCAACGCTTCCATCCGTCCGTTTTTTAAAACAAAATGTCCCATCCACGGGGCCAACCAAAGCGGTCTCATCAGCTTCTTCGTTCACGTTTGACTATTGTTCACTGTGGTTTGTTGTTGTCTGAAGTCATGAACGTTAGTTGGTGCTCCAGTATAATCGGTACCCCTGAAACTCATCCAGTGAGAAACGTTCCGCGGTGCAAAAATAAGTGCGATTAAAATGCGTTAATTTTTTTAACGCGTTAATATTTGTGTAATTAATTAATCTTAATTAACGCGTTAAAGTCCCGGCCCTAGTCGTTACTAAAACAAAGTAATATATTACATATTACATATTACTTTAAAAAAAAGTAATATATTACACTACTTCGTTACTGTCACAGTTTTGCCTCTGCGAGACTCCACTTGTACCCCAATTACTATTGCATTAAGGAAGACATAACACAAGTCTTTCTTTTGATATGCTCTTTAATAAAATAGGCTACCAGCCTACCACAACAAGATAACAGTCTGTGAAACGTAAAGACACTAATTAATTAAACCAGTTCAAGACGCATTATTTTTATTCTTATCATTCTTTATGAGCGCAGTAACGGTAAGCTATCTAATTACTTATTTATTTAGTTTTCCATAACTTAGTAACCAGAGATGGGGTCGTCACAAAAAAATAATAATATATTACATATTACTTTAAAAAAAAATATATATATTACATTACTTTGTTACTGTCTACATAAAGTAACTCGTTACTTTACTCGTTACTTTACTCATTACTTTACTCGCAGAGCCGGCCCGCCCCTCCCTACAGGCAGATCACGCAGACTGCGGCGCACCTACACTGTAAGCGCGCCACAGTTTGGCCTCTGCGAGACTCCACTTGCACCCCCAATTACTATTGCATTTTAAGAAAGACATAACACAAGTCTTTCTTTTGATATGCTCTTTAATAAAATAGGCTACCAGCCTACCAGAACAAGCTAACAGTCTGTGAAACGTAAAGACACTAATTAATAAAACCAGTTCAAGACGAATTATTCTTATTCTTATCATTCTTTATGAGCGCAGTAACGGTAAGGTACTAATTACTTATTTATTTAGTTTTCCATAACTTAGTAACAGAGATGGTCAAACTAAAGTGGTATAGACATGGCAGAATTCCTACAATGAAGCGGGACATTGAACTGTTCACCCGTGAGAGGGCAATCAAGAAAAGAGAGCGAGCGGCCCCGTTGAGGAAGTTTACAAATGAAAAGACTCAGCCATGTTTATGCAGCACTACACGTGGAGATGTGGACGCGCAAATCGCGCACATTAGGCGTACATGTATACAAACCTGCGGCGGAAACCCCTCTTGTCTGTCAGTGAGTGTGATTATTTTATAAAAGTAACAAAGTAACGCGTGTCGGGGCAATGTTAGTAACTGTAGTGTGATTACTGAATTGTAAAAGTAACGCGTTACACTACTCCGTTACCGACAAAAGTAATATTATTACAGTAAGGCGTTACTTTGTAACGCGTTACACCCAACTCTGTTAGTAACAGAGATGGTCAAACTAAAGTGGTATAGACATGGCAGAATTCCTACAATGAAGCGGGACATTGAACTGTTCACCCGTGAGAGGGCAATCAAGAAAAGAGAGCGAGCGGCCCCGTTGAGGAAGTTTACAGATGAAAAGACTCAGCCATGTTTATGCAGCACTGCACGTGGAGATGTGGACGCGCAAATCAGGCCGATTACGTAGGCCTACATGTATACAAACCTGCTGCGGAAACCCCTCTTGTCTGTCAGTGAGTGATTATTTTATAAAAGTAACGAAGTAACGCGTGTCGGGGCAATGTTAGTAACTGTTGTGTGATTACTGAATTATAAAAGTAACGCGTTACACTACTCCGTTACCGACAAAAGTAATATTATTACAGTAACTCCCAACTCTGCTAACAATAGTATACGAGACCTTTAAAGTAACACACTGATTTTCAGACTTTAAAACACATTTATTTCAAAATGGTGGGATTTACCTGCTTACCATTCCATTTTTTCACAACCGAAACGATCATGTCAAGTAGTGACTGTTTCGGTAGTGATGATTCTAGCTAAAATTTAGCATAACTAAAGAATGCTAGCAAGTACATGGCTAGCATACACGTTTTTGAAGAGGTTTACACTCATAAATGTTGTACCCTTAAAAAGGGAAATAATGAATGAGAGAAGTGAAGAAATACAACTACGCAGCTCCCGCCTTCACTCGTCTGAATCGAGCCATCTTTATAATGAAGCTTGTACATTTACAATGAATACACTCAAGTTTCAGGACTAATAATAATGACTAAATTCTCCTTTATCCTTAGCTCTTTAACAGTGATAACACAACATCTGTATGGGAATGTGAATATAACAGTACCTAGCTTAGCTGCTAACAACATGATTCAGATTCAGCAGCACCACGAAGTATACAGCAGCTAGCTTCAATACCCACAAAGTTAGCCAGAATTAGCAAGAACCTTCAAACAATACAACAAAGTACAAAATACACACTTTCCTCTCACAACGAACCACGGTGATGTAATACAGACTATATATAACATGGGTTGATACATTTATAGTGCTTTGTTTACTGTAATTACCTTAAAAAGGGAAATAATGAATGAGAGAAGTGAAGAAATACAACTACACAGCCCCCGCCTTCACTCGTCTGAATCTAGCGAGGAAGAGCGCAGTGATCCCTCCCACTGGAACCCCAAGGCGTTAGCAACAGGTTAACGCACAATCAACCCATACAGCAGGATACATCTATCTCTCAGAATTGACTATTCTTGTCTGTCACCTACTCCCCTTCAAAATAGATGTTGTCCCCAACATCCTAAAACGTTGACCTCTAGCGGCCTTTAGTGCAATTAAAGGTTAAACTGTATACCATCAATACACATAATATGTATTATTTCAGGCTAAACATTTTTGCTACATTTACCTATAAAGTGCAATGTTACAGTGTGGAACTCTTTTCATACATTTGTTCTGACCTACTTTATCACACATAGTTTCAACATAGTCCGTTGCTACCTTGTTAACAGTTCTGCTTGTGCAGCATGTCCAAGTGAACTACACTCCTTTAAAACAGGTGAGTGAGATATTATTGACTGCAACAGTGTCATGTAAATGGTATTATTGGGTGAAAACACAGCCCATAAATGTATCTCATGTCAACAGTCACTTTGAATGTGAACTCTGCCGTCCATTTTCCTTTTTATGTGTTCTTTGAGTGTAATGTATGTGCATTTACTCAGTTCAATGGTGTGCAATGTCACTACCCTCATATCCATAGTACTGCTGAAAGTGGTATGGCGGTACAGTGTGTGTCCATGGCACCTTTAAGTTTGTATGCAGAGGTGGTGCTTTTATGTTGTAGCAGGCTGGTGAGCCAAGCCTATCATATGTGAAGACCTTTGGCCGTCTGCATTGTCGTCGATGCCCCTGAAGCTCCTTACAACTGGTGTCACTTTGAGCAGGTAATGGGACAGCATTCTCCACAGGTAGATCGTCAACGTAGCTGTCCTCAACGTAGCTGTTCTCAACGTAGCTGTCCTCTCCCTCCGGCAAACTACCCAACTTCGTGTGCCATTTCTTTTTCTTTCTCTGGCTCAGCTGACAGGTTTTCCTCAGAGTGTATGCATTCAAGCTCCACAAGTGTACTAGTGCACGCAGGATTCACTGTCTCAGGTGGGCATGGATTTGATTGCTGCTTAAGTGGTGCTAGATAATACTCATCATCCTCTTCCTCTGTTTGCTCCGCCTCCTCATTTCTCTCCACGCTCTTTCTCTTTGCACGTGGCTGTACTTGAGTTTCCAGCGGCAGGTTGTCACATGGGAGGAGAAGATTATGATGTAAAACCCTTGATCTCCCTGTCCCTCTCTCAGGTCTGAGTTCATAAACAGGGATATCTTGACCCACTTGACGCACAACTGTGTGAACAGCATCTTCCCAGTGATTTCTCCGTTTGCCAGGACCACCTAGAGTTGTCATGTTCCTGATTAATACATGATCACCAGGCTGTAATACTGAACTTCTCACCTTATTGTAATAATGTCTCTTGCTTCTCATAGCAGCTTTGTGAGCATTTTCTCTTGTGATCTCGTATGCCTCCTCCATGCCCTGCTTCCACTTTTCCATGTAACGATGATGATTACTGTCCCCTTGCTCTATGGTTAAGTCGAACAGCATATCAACTGGCAACCGTGGAGAGCGTCCATACAACAGGTTGAAGGGTGAGAAACCTGTTACATCACTACGAGTACAGTTGTAGGCGTAAATCAATTTATTTAGTGAGTCTTTCCAGTTAGTCCTTTGTCTCTCTGTGAGAGTCTTTAACATCTGGAGTAATGTTCGGTTAAACCGCTCGACCTGTCCGTTTCCTTGTGGGTGGTAGGGAGTGGTTCTCGACCCAGCAACTCCACAGTACTTTCTCAATTGTGTGAACAATTGGTTTTCAAATTCACCACACTGATCATGGTGTATTCTTGTCGGAAAGCCAAATCTCAGCACATAGTCGTTAAAGATTTTTTCTCCAACTGTTTTGCCTGATTTGGAAGTCGTGGCGTAGGCCTGGGCAAAACGTGTAAAGTGGTCAACAATTACAAGAATATATTCATAACCACGCTTGCATTTGTCAAGGTGCAAGAAATCAATTGAGACAAGCTCAAACGGTTGAGTGGTGACAATGTTCGTCAGTGGCGCTCTTGTCTGACGGCTTGGCTTCTTGTGCTTGAGGCACACACATCTCCTCATGACATAATCTTCGATTTCTCGTTGAATGTAAGGCCAGTAAAACCGGTCCCGTACCAAAGATGTAGTCCTGTCTGCACCTTGATGGCCCATTTCATCGTGGAGCTCCTTTAATACTTTACTTTTGTGCTTTTCTGGAAGCACAAGCTGTGTTCTGTTTGCAGTTTTCCTGTACAACACTCCACTCTCATTAATCTCCAACTTGACCCACTCTCTTAGCAGACATAAGATTTGTGAACTGAGTTGTTTGAGTTCTGGGCCTGATGGCTTATTTTCTGCCAGCTTGTACTGAATCACTGCTCCAACATTGGGATCATTTCTTTGGTCATGTTTGATCTGTCCTATTGTTAATGGAATGATGGAGGCGTCTACAGTTATTGCTGCACAACTTAATGAGACACCCATGGACCATGACACACTGGATTCATCCTGGTTCTCCACTGCTATTGTAGCTGCTCCAATCACATCATATGACATTTCCTCTGTACACTCATCCATGAATACTTCCACGTCCAAAGGCATTCTGAACAGACTGCCGGCATCAATGTTTTCCTTACCAGGACGGTATTTAATTGTGAAATGGAAGTCTGCTAGTTCTGCTACCCATCGACAACCTGTTGCATTCAGTTTGGCAGTGGACAGTACATATGTAAGTGGGTTATTGTCACTGTAGACGGTGAAGAATGGTGCTTAGTATAGGTAATCACGGAATTTTTCTGTGATTGCCCATTTGAGGACAATAAACTCTAATTTGCCTGAGTGTAGATTGTAATTTTTCTCTGCTGTAGTTAAAGCAGGGTATTTGCAGAAATCCTGAGGTCAAATTTAATACCTTTTAAGACCTTTTTTAAGACCCTTTCCATCCATTTTAAGACCTCATCGCAACTTTGAGTTCTAACCGGTTACGTTGGCGACACACTTTACCTCATATTGACTATATTGATTGTAAGATAGCACAACTAAACAAAGTGCAGACAGACTACTGAAGCCTCCTCTCCACATGAACTTCAACCTCTCTGTGAAGGTCAGGTTTAATGCAGTATGCTGCTTTTTTGCTTCTGTACTCTGTGCTCTTTCATTCCAGTAAAACTCCTCAGAAACGAGTATTTGACCAATAAACAAAACAATTGACAAAACTTTGAACTATGAAATATATTAAACTTTGGTGAGCTTCAGCGGGGTAATGCCATGTAGGAGCTCCCTCACAAATACCCAGGGGTTAAATTGGGCTGGGGCTGTCTGGGCTAAGCCTTGGCACATAGGACGATGCTCTGACGTCATCACCCTCACACATTTGTCATATGTTTACAAAAAACGATATATGTTAAGACTTTTCTCGTTCTTAATATAGACTATATTAGGGTCGATATGTGTTGACTTTACTTTAAAATAGCAGATCTCTGTGACCGGATGTAGTTTGGCTTAGACCCCGGCCCCACGAGGACGCATACGGTAAAACGCATACGCAAACGCAAAAAAGTCTTCCGTTCACACGCATTCAATTCATTAATGTGTCCGTTCACACTAGACCGCTGGAAATCCTGGAGACGCTGTAGTACATATGCCAGGCCTGTAAGTGGCGCTGCTGCCGCCACAAAATACACCAAAAGCAGCGAAGAAGACCCCGGAGCATAGTTGCCATGGTTGCCCTTCTGTTTATTCTCCGCGGTGGACGGCGTGTTCTCCTGCTGTATATCTCTCTGTAGTCCACCAGCAGATGAAAAAAGCCCACCTCTCCGCCTCTTCCAAGGGACGAGGGAACCGTGCGGCAGAGTTTCCGTTAAAAAAATGTTTCGCCGGTCAACATGTCCGTTAATGTTTAAATCTTCCGTACAAAATTAGAAAAGTGCCGATCAGAGGTCTTCTTTGTTAATTATTGAGCTTTAAAAGAAATTGATAACGACTCTGTTCTCTGTATAATAATATTTAATAAGCGGTGCCTGCCTCTCTTTTCCTCCCCCTCTTCTGACAGCCCTACCAGCAGCAGGAGACGTGGGGAGAGGGAGGCGGGCTATTTCATCGTTATCAGAAAATGATCATATAGGCTAGGGCTTACACACGGAGCCGTGGGTCGGTCTACCCACCTTGGGACCCCCCACAGAGCGGAGCAAGGCAACGAAACTTAAAATAAGAAGCAACATTTTAGGGCGCGCTATGCATGGGGCCGCCTTGAGGGGGTTTCCCGACATGTCGTTTCAGTAAATTAAAGGGTGTTTCATGTTTTCGTTGCTGTGGGACTTCTTAATACCTTGGACAATTCTGTTTAATACTTTTTAATACTTTTTAATAGCCTTAATATTCGCTAAATTGATTTATCAACTTTTAATACTTTTTAAGACCCCGCGGACACCCTGTAAAGTACGGGAACCATAAGCAATCACACGAACCTTTCCATTTTGCTTTGGTACAATACTGCCCCCAATCCCTGGTTGGAAGCATCGGTATGGAGGACAAATGGCTGTGAAAACTCTGGGAAACCTAGAACAGGAGGCTGCGAGAGACAGTCTATTAACTGTTCCAATACTAACTGATGCATGTCAGTCCACTTGATGGGTGCGTTGGATGAAACTCCTCTACTGTTTCTTTTTGTTTTCCACTTATTTTTGTTTTTCAGCGTTTCAGTTTCTGTAGGTGCTTTAAGCAGGTCATACAAGGGACAGGCAATATGTGAAAAATCTTTGATATACTGCCTGTAATAACTTAATAGTCCCATTATTGCTCTTAACTCACCGACAGTTCCTGGATGCTTGTTTTTCAGGGCCGTTACTGCAGCAGTATCGGCAGGGTCCACTCTATTTCCCTCAGCGGACACAATTCTTCCAAGGTAACGTACTTGTGTTTTAAACAGGTCACATTTTCTGGCCTTTAGTTTTATCCCATGCCCCCTCAGCCGTTGTAGCACCCTTCTGACAGCATTGATATGATCCTCAAATGTCCTGCTGAACACAAGAACATCATCAAGATATGGCACACATATTTCATCCCTTAAGCCCTCCAAGCACTCTTCCATGCAGCGCTGGAATGCTGCAGGGGCATTCATGAGTCCAAAAGGGATTCGTACCCACTCATAAAGGCCCCAGGGGGTCACAAAGGCTGTTAGGTGTCTACTGTCTTTGGCCATGAAACCCTGGTGGTATGCCTTACGCTGGTCCAGCAGTGAAAAGAGTGTGTTTCCTCCCAGGTTATCCATAATGTCCTGTACTCTGGGGATGGGATGGTGATCTGAGTGGGTTTTCCTGTTGAGCTCCCTGTAGTCAATACATAAACGTAGAGTTCCGTCCTTTTTTCTTACGCAGACGATTGGAGAGGAGTAGGAAGACATGGACTTTTCAACCCACCCTTGTGCTATCAAGTCCAGCAAGTAATTTTCATCTCTTTGTATAAGGGTTTTGGAATAGAGCGGTAGGCTCTTGACACTGGCTCAGCATCCTGTAGTGAAATCTTCATTTGCAAGTTTTCCACACAGCCTATGTCGTCGTCAGACTTGGAAAATGACTCTGATTCTTCTCTTAGCATCTGACTGACTATTTGTCTCTGTTGTTCATCAAGGTGAGTCAAATCCACAGGGGGATCCCACTGCTCATGCACAGGGGGGCTTTCACTGGAGATCTGGGCGTTGACATGGTGGATGGATGCAGCAGGTTTTTGGTCTGTTTTAAATATGTTTGCAGGATATACTGATCTGACTGACTGTACAGTTCCAATAATAGTTCTTCCTACCATCGTAATGTCATGACTTGTAGTGTTTTGCACACTAACAATCATTCTTGGGACTGTATCTGCCTTAACGGACACAAGAGTATCACAAAACTCTAATCCTTCAGGCCATTGTGGGTTCTCATTTGGCTCAAAAACCAGAGTTTTATCCTCTTTGAAAAGTGGAGCCTGTACTCGACACTCAAGTTGAATGGAGCTACGTTTAGGCACACTAACTCTCTCATTTGCTGTTCTTACGTTATAGTCACATGTCTGTCTTACACTCACAACATTAATAAAGGCTTTTACTTTGTTTTTTCGAAGATGAGGAAAGGCAATTTTTACTGCACAAGTTTGTCTTTATCCCCATGTCTTTCCTGGCCTGGCTGACTGGCTATCACAAGGTGCTCAATGACATTAAAGCCAATAATGGGACACTGCTGTTGGTTACCTTCTAGCACTAGCATGGGTATTAGCAACTCGGTATCACTTGCAGTAAGTTTAAAGGACACTTCAAGCCAACCAACATATGGCATTTCTATGCCATTGGCTGCTTCAATTTGTAAAGAGTCTATGGGGTCAATTAGCTCTGCTACATCTCTTAGCGTTACATCAGTTAAATGGCTTTCTTTCCATACCTCATCTATAGCACAAATTTGTGAGCCTGTATCCCAGAGGGCCTGAGTTTTCTGTTCGTGTAGGAAACACCTGATGAGGCACTTTTTTCCTACTAACTCCCTCACAGTAGCTGTTTTTTCTTTAGCATTATTTTGTTTGTGCTTGGATTTGTCATGTGACTGTGTCGCTTTCTTAATACCTGAACATGTGTATGTCTTACAATGCCTGTTGTGTGCAGGCCAATGGTTCTCCTGACATTCTTTAGAACAATACAGTGTAATTTTGCAAGTTGAACAGTATTGTAGTTCCTCACTCTTTTTCTCTTCATTACAATTTGCACAAGATTGGGACTTATCCGTGTGGCCGGTTGCTGCATGTCCCCTGGGAGCAAACCCTCCTAGTTTAAAGGGCTCCGCCTAGTGGATCCCTCCACCCTCTGTGCCTTACAACCTACTCTGAAATGTTCACTGCTTCCACACCTAAAGCAATGCTGACAGTACTCTTCACCTGCATGAGTACAGGAAACACACCTAGGTCGGGGGCGTGGTGCTGGGTAGTATCGCTGCGGTGCATACCCTTGTTGGAACTGAGCCGTTTCTCTCACTCGTGCAAGGTGGAATGCCGGTCGGTACTCCTGCACTGCTGCTGGTGGCTGCTGGTGGTACACGTCGTTGGCATTGAATTCAGCCCTATAGGGAGAGGGTTGTTGGGGTGAAAACACAGGATAAGGGGCGGACATATTAGCTGGTTCTGTGCTTGGTGAGGGATGCTGTGGGGGTGCAGATGTGGCCGTTTGGATCGTTTCTCTGATTTGGGAGACCTCAGCTCTCAGGGCTTGTAACAGCACCATGTCAGAGCGCATTCCTTTGATTTCTGACAGCAGATCAGGGGGCAGAGTAACAGTGTCCTGCTTGCTGGTGCTTTCCATTTCCACCGGAACTTCAGTGGACTTGACTGTATTCACATGTGTTACTCGTGATGGGGCAGCAAGTTTCTTTTTGTCCTGTCTCTCTTTTTCATTGGTGTACGCAATGTTCACTTTCTCCAGCAGCAGCTCATCCGAGGTGTTTATCTGCATGAGGAGAGGCTGCAGGTCACTTTTAATATTGTCGTTCTGTAGACCAGTCAGGACAGTATGCATGAAGAGACTCTGGACTAGTGCTGGGTCATATTTTAGGTTTGACTCGGCTTCTTCAGAAGCAAACAGGATTTTCTGTCTCATGTCCATTGTTCTAATCAGGAAGTTTTTAGGCGTTTCTTTACTACTCTGAACCTCAGAGGTGAGTTGTTTGTATAACTCTGTGGCACCTTTCTCCTGGTAATGAGACCTGAGAATTTGGCGAAGGGCAGGCAGCGTAAGGTTTTCCTTCCCTTCAAGGTAACTCCGTAACTGCAGGCCTGGTGTGATGGCACGGATTACAGCATCAGTGATCTCTGACTCTGGGTAGCCCTTACTAAACCCATTTTCATTTTTTCTGGCCAGACTAGAGAATGTGAGCCTATCTTTTTGTCCTGGCTCGCCTATTTGGCCTGCGATCTTAAGATCTTTGCGATTCGAGATTTTCCCTTTTGACACTTTGATTTAAGATTTCACTGTCATGTACATTTGTTGCAATTTGGGCTTTGTCTATGATATCCTGCACATTAAGAAGTTCGGACATGCCTTCATCCTCTAGCTCGGCCATTTCTTCACGTTCATTATGCTTTGTGACATAAGAAATTAATTGTCTGCGAGATTTACCAGTCACATGCTCATTATCCGGTCCTGAAATCTCCAGTTCATTGCACACTTTAATCAGCTGTTCTACAGTCAGTGTATACAATGCACCTGTAATCTCGAGCTGCAGCTTCTCCAATTCAGACTCCATTGTATCAGAGGAGTGGGCAGAATTAGCGAATGAGGGTTTATCTGACTTAATTAGGTTTTTTGCTGCTCCCTAGTGGTGACTTTTCGCACTTCCGGATGCAGGTTACCAACGTTGTCTGAAGATGACCTCGACTGCCTTGCCAAGCTCCTTTCTCCGATGACTGGGTTGTTTAAGGGGATGATTGATCAGAGGATTCCACTAACAACTCAGGGATGGTCCTCAAATCAAAGCTCCCAGCAGCGCTTCCAAATGTTGTACCCTTAAAAAGGGAAATAATGAATGAGAGAAGTGAAGAAATACAACTACGCAGCTCCCGCCTTCACTCGTCTGAATCGAGCCATCTTTATAATGAAGCTTGTACATTTACAATGAATACACTCAAGTTTCAGGACTAATAATAATGACTAAATTCTCCTTTATCCTTAGCTCTTTAACAGTGATAACACAACATCTATATGGGAATGTGAATGTAACAGTGCCTAGCTTAGCTGCTAACAACATGACAAACGGTCAGTTTCAGCGGCACCACGAAGTATACAGCAGCTAGCTTCAATACCCATAAAGTTAGCCAGAATTAGCAAGAACCTTCAAACAATACAACAAAGTACAAAATACACACTTTCCTCTCACAACGAACCACGGTGATGTAATACAGACTATATATAACATGGGTTGATACTAGGGGTTTCACAACTAACAATATTTACTAGTCGACACATTTTTCAAAATAGTAGTCGACTAGTCGACTAGTCGTTACGTCATAATAAAGACACACAAAGAGAGGTGTACAACTGTATTTTATATTGGAACTCATACAGTAAGATTAAACACTGCATTTTAATTTGTGTTACATGGCTGAGTAAATAACAAACAGTAACTGGACTCACCAAAATCGACAGCAAAAAACTCTTGTTTACATAAATGCCACGTAAATCCAGTGCGCAACACTTTATTCGCTGTCCTCCACGATAACGTCCACCTTTCCATATTTTTGGTTTGGTTTGAACACCAATGCATCGACATGTGAGGGAAGGAGGCTTGACCGCTTTCGGGTGACAGTGTTGCCTGCCAGGGAAAAAACCCTCTCACTCGGGGTGCTTGTGGCTGGAATAGCCAGGTAGCTCCTCGAAAGCGGGGGAAGCGGTGCACGTTTTCTGCCCACCACTCCAGTGGATTATCCATTGTGGGGATATGCGGTGTCCGCTGGCAGTAATCCCGTAGCTCATCATCCGCATCACTGTTGACCCGTGTTTTCTTGCTGTTCGTTTGCCTCTGTCAGTGCTGACGCCGGTCCGTTGCTCACTGGTGCTAGCATTACTGCTAGTGCTAGCTGTCGGCAGCGGGTGTCTCATCTTCAGATGGTTGCGCATAGCAGATGCATTTGTATTGTACTTCAGTACAGCTGTACACAACTGACACTTCACTGTGGAGTTGGTTACATCTTCGTTGAAGTACTGCCATACATAAGAATGTCGGACGTGTTTTGGAGCATTTTGAAGCACCTCGTTTACCTCAATTTTTTTCACGACTAGTTGACTAGGACCTACAGCGCCGACTAGTGGTAAAGGTAGTCGACTAGTCGACTAGTCGATTAGTTGGTGAAACCCCTAGTTGATACATTTATAGTGCTTTGTTTACTGTAATTACCTTAAAAAGAGAAATAATGAATGAGAGAAGTAAAGAAATACAACTACACAGCTCCCGCCTTCACTCGTCTGAATCGAGCGAGGAAGAGCGCAGTGATCCCTCCCACTGGAACCCCAAGGCATTAGCAACAGATTAACACACAATCAACCCATACAGCAGGATACATCTATCTCTTAGAATTGACTATTCTTGTCTGTCACATAAAAACATAATACTTTGTAGAAAACCCCGAAAATGTTACTTAATTGAAGAAAATATGTGTACGGTAGTGACAATTCTTAAGGTTACACGGCGATTTTCAGATTTATATCAAAAGTATGGGATATAGCTACTTGCCATTCAGCCATGAGTGACAGGGATGCAATGTCACTGCCTAGTCAAAAGTGCAGGGGTGTGGCTAAAAACCAGGCTCAGCCATTGGACTAAAACCCCTTGTGTTTCGGTGGTGACATGAAAACTGGGGACATGATTTTTTTAGTATAGAATGGCGAAATCACGTCCATTAACTTCCGGTCCATGGGACCTTATTTCGGAAAAATTATGTATTGAAGTCAATGGAGAGAGAAAAGTATCTTTCGATCCCGTTTGAATTGTGTCACCAGTGTGAGAAAAAGTTTTTAGAGAGTACTTGTCCATGGACAAGTGAGTTTGGCAATTTACTTGTCCGAATACATTTTTCACTTGTCCAGAATGGACAAAAATTGGGGCCACTGGAATCTTCTTCTTCGCCATCGTATTTTACATTTTCACACATAGGGTTGGGTATCGTTTGGATTCGAACAATTCCGGTTCTGCTTTTCGATTCTGGTTATTTTCGGTTCTTTGAGAGGGTAAAAATAAGTCCCATGATAAAGTGGGAGAAAAATATATTTATGAAAACATTAAGTCAAATCTGTGTTCCTATTTACAAATCACTTCATACTGTTTAATTTATTATGGTTATTGAATACAATTATATAAAAATAATCTCTGCATTGTTTAGTTAGTTCTAAGTGGTGCAGTTTGAGAATGTACAATTGGCCCAGTCTCCTCTGATGTTACACTGCAACCTGCCTGATACCTGCCTATGTAGAAAAGCGCTAGGCCTTAAATATAACGATAATAGGCTAATAATAATAGCTTATAATAATAAGTAATAATTAATTATTCGCTTTTCTACAACTCAAAGACGCTTGCACGCTTACACATGTCCTTACGCATGTGTATTACATGCTGCAGCTGCCCAGCTGCTCACTGTTTGTAAAAGTAAATAAATAGTATTTTCATTTCAATAATGTAGTTTCTATACCCTGCTTCATAAACAACACTGACATCCCTTTGCTCCTCCGAGTCTGGGGGTCCGGGGATGTGAGGACAGCGCGAGGACACAGGGAGGCAGCTTCACTTCATAAAGGAAATGGCGGTCAATATTAACAACACATGAGCTAAAACGCTTAATAACCTTCATTACGTGTCAGAGAAAGAACATAAGAAAGTTTGAAAAAGATGAGGCTGTTAAACGGGCAGCGGATCCGCTGTGTGTAGAAAGAGAGAGAGACGCTGAGCTGCACCATGCAGCGAACAGCTGATCCGGAGCATAGAGAGAGAGCTGTGGTCCGCGGGGCTCGGCCTCGCCTCCTATCCTCACAACTCTTATTAATCCCGGTACCGGACAATTGTTATTTGTTCCTACTCGGAACAGAGTTTTGCTTCCCAACCCTGCCACTGTGCTACACTTCCAGCGCTGCCCCGCCCCGCCCCCGTCTGTACAGAAAGCAGCGAGATGCATTTCCTTAGGAATCGACAAGCAGAACCGAAACTAACATTTCTAAACGAACAATGGCGGACACTGACAATTTGCGAATGAGTTCTGCCTTTTGTAAACTGAATTTATCAATAAATCAGGGCGAAAAACGTCACTTGTCCGCCGGACAAGTCAATTGAAATATCTACTTGTCCGATATTGTAAATAACACGTCCCGGACGGTGGGACGTGTACTTTTTCGCACACTGGTCACGAATTACACATGATGTTTGTCAATCTTAAAACATCATTTCCTTGTCAAAAAAGTCACAATTTGTCGTAAAACTGTTGAAATATAAGACTATGAAAAATACACAACTAGAAAGACTACAAATCCCAGAGTCGCATAAGTGATGTCATAACTGATGTCACAATTGTTTTCCTACGCTAAATATAAGAGATAGCTAAAATAAGATAACTTTAACAAGATGCCTGTGTGCTTCGTACCAGGTTGTTGTCATACCAACAATGGGTCTTTCTCGTTCTTTCGCTTCCCGTCTGATGAAAGGACCAGGAGTGGCTGGATCAAGTTAGCTACCTAGCTAGTAGCAAGCATGTTAGTTAGCATTACAGCCTTAGCCTTGTCATTTTTACTAGCCTTAACATGAAGTAACATTAAGTAACCCAAAATGTTAAACAGTAAGAGTAGTAGTCATATTTCGTGAACCCTTTGAAGAGTACTGTCACACCGGTGTGATCATTCTATAATACACCATTTAAGCCCAGGGGAGAAATGCTAACGCTAATGCTACATTAGCATCGGCGATATTTTGTACTTCATGCTATCTGCACAAATGATTGACATTAAACATTAAAAAGATCAGGCAGTTCAGAGAGAATCAAAGGAAGGATGGCAGGCAGGCAGGCAGGCAGCTTTGCATGACGTTCTTCTGGACGTGTTTCATTGTGGTGATAGTGAGGGTAGTCAATCCCTTGTTTAGCAAGACAGTAGTGACGGCCATCTTGGTGATGTGTGTTGTTATGCAAGACCAGAGATGTAGTTCATTGACCGTTTCACACAAAAAATGTTGTTGCTTCACAGTTTTACGACACATTTTTTCTTTTTGACTGGCAAAATTAGCTTTTAAATTGACAAACATCATATGTGTAATTTGTGGCACAATTCAAACGGGATCTAAAGATAATCTTTCTCTCTCCATTGACTTCAATACATAATTTTTCCGAAATAAGGTCCCATGGAGGTCCACCGGAAGGGGAGGGACTTTGCCACTCTTTAGTTTTTTTATTAAAAAATGATACCCACAATAAATCTAAATATTCCAACTTCTGTTTGAATGTAATCATAAAGCTCTTAAATACACCATTTAACTAAATAAAATAAAAAAATGTAAGTGTTATTTCCAGAAATTGAAATGTAGATGTCAGGGTTGGGGACAGCTACTTCCCAATAGAAAGTAACCTATAAATGATGTTTTTGTATATATTAAGCTTAATACTATCATTTAATGCTTTATGTTTGAATAGACCATGACATATTCTTAGTACATTTTTTTGTGTTGACATCCTCGTGGATTCGTCTTCTTATTACAGACACATGCATTTCCAAACATTCGGTCTACCTACGCTGTAAAATGTATTATCTTTTCGATTTACACACCGCATCTATTGCACGTCTGACCGTCCTGGGAGAGGTATCCCTCCTATGTTGCTCTCCCTGAGGTTTCTCCCATTTTCCCCTTTAAACTGTGGGTTTTTTCTCCGGAAGTTTTTCCTTGTATGATGTGAGGGTCTAAGGTCAGAGGGTGTCATTTTCTCATATTGATATTCTGCGCAAACTGTGGTGTTGTATTTATTGTATAGTGTCCTTACTGTAAGGTAATTATTATATGTCCAGCACTTTGGCTTGACCAAAAATCGTCTTAAAAATGTGCTATATGAATAAAACTTGATTTGATTTGATAAATATCTATGTCTGAATACTTAATTGTTTTGTTAAATAGTTTTTCTTGTTGTGGGACCGCACTTTGCATCAATTCGGTAGAATGCCCCATATACAAGTGATTGGAATATGATATATTAGATACACAATTTCTAAGTAGCAGCCAGATTAATGTTATGGATGTTGTTTCAAAGTTCAGGTGTTTAATAGTCTTATGGCCTGTGGGATGAAACTGTCCCTGAGTCTGGTGGTTTTAGTCCGGATGCTGCGGTACCGCCTGCCAGACAGCAGCAGACAGAGCAGTTTGTGGCTGGGGTGTTGGGGTTCTTTTATAATCCGGAGGGATTTCTTTAAGGTTAACCTGATATTTTTACTCCACTACATTTATTTTAGTTACTTTGCAGATTCTGATTAATGATGTGAAATATATACAACCCTTAAATCAGACTTTTGAGTTTTTTACTCAGACCTGAGTAAAATTCAGGGAAGGTCATTGTCAAGTGCCAAAATAAACGATGCGATATATTAAACGTTAAGTACTTTGTCAGGCTTAATATTTATCTATAGATAGATACCCCCAAAGTTTTTTTCTTATTCAAAAGAAGACGTTAACTTAAAGTATTCTTTAATGTTTGAATAAAGCCTTATTAGTTTGTCTGTTTTGAACATCCTCATTCATATCTTTGTACATCGTGCACTAAACAGTTTTATTGTAGAGATCACTACAGTATCTTCTTGATAATTTCTACTCTATATTTCTATCATTGACCTTCTACTTTCCCCCTATTTTGTATGTAGGCTACTCTTAATATTTTTAATCAAATATAACATATTCAATAAGAAAATTAAATAACGTGCTTTGACCACTAGGCGGTGCAGGTTAACAGTTTAAGACAATCAATTATACTTTCCAGTATAATTTATTTATCCGCACCGCCTAGCGGTTAAAGCACTTTATTGAATTTAGTTGTTGAATAAGTTATATTTGATGAAAACATTTAAATATTAAGAGTAGCCTATATACAAAATAGGGAGGATAAACAGAAGGGCAACCATGCGCGGGAAGTCTTTTTCGCTGCTTTTGTGGCAGACTACAGCACCACTGTAGGTACAGGCCTGGCATATGTACTACAGCGTCTCCAGCGCTTTCGAGCGGCAATGGCCGGCTGTGGCCCAACCTCATCATTCTCCTGATAGGTGCAGAATTGACCATTAAGCGGAGCACCCCTTTTGTGACGTAGATAATCATTCAAATCTGGATCAGTCTGTATCAGATCCTTTACAGCCCCTTTTTTTTAGAGATTTGGGTATAGAGGAAAAGAGAGAGGGTTGTATTTTCTGACACTTGGCAGGGCTTGACAGTAACGGTTGCCAGGTTGCCGTTGGCAACCATTCAGAAAATATGTCAACCACTTCTTGGCCTTTGGTTGCCATTAGTGGCAACCAGTTTTTAACATATAGAAATAAGGACAGCAAATAGCTAAATGTGCACCCCAAAATTGGTGTTACTGTGCGCCGTGTGTTTGTTTTTAAAAAAATGGCGAAGCAAATTAAGATGTTTGTCTGTGGGGCAAAAGTTCGGCCAACCCGTCAACATCTCAGACGAATGTTCAAAGTGATTCAACTGATAAAGTGCAAGGTGAACCCGAACGAAAACTAAAGAGGACATTTGTAAAGTCTTGGGAGGCGAAATATATATGTACATTCTGTTTCATTGTGCATTCACTTTCGGTAAAAGTTCCTTCAAAATAAGAGTCCCGATCTTGTTACTACCAAAATAAAAGTACAAAACGAAACTTTACCATACTGTAGGAAAATATTGGCAAACAAATATAATCACTTCTATAAAAAGATAAGACATGTTAAATATAAATTAGACATATAAAAGGTAATTTACAGCATTAATAATTAACTAATTCCTAACTATGAATGGTTTTAATGTATTTAACATTAGAAATGTATTAGTCTGGCCAATCCAAGACTTCGATGCTGAAGGGCCAATGGATCTATGGTGGGGATCAGCACAAAGGTCAAGGAAACCCAAATGTGAAAGGGAGACAACGGATGACCAAGAAATCAGTGATCTGTGAAGAACAGAACAACAGCTGCACTACTGGTGTATTGTATACCAGCAATTGAGGGTGGACAAGTTTACTACCACTTAAGTTTTAAATAATTGTGTTAATTACTTATTGTAAAGCATTTGCAAATTCTTTTGTGTCACATTTTCATTATTAAGTTGATGTATAACTGCATAGCCTGGCAACCACTTAAAAAAGTTAGCATTGAGCCCTGCTTGGTGAGTTCCCTGACACACCGGGGACACATATTCATGTATAAAATATGTGCAAGAGTGCATTTTGCATGATAGGTCCACTTTAAGTTAAGGTCTTCTTTTGAATAAGAAAAAAACGTTGGGGGTATCAACAGATAAATATTAAGTCTGACAAAGTACTTAACGTCTAATATATTGCATCGTTTGTTTTGGCACTTGACAATCACCTTCCCCGAATTTGTAAGTGTAACTAAAGTCCGATTTAAGTTTTTTTTTTTATTTCACATCAATAATCAGAATCTGCAAAGTAACAAAAATAAATGTATGTGGAGTAATTCCCAACTTGGGATCAATAAAATATATCTTATCTTATCTTAAGATAATCGATGGCTACTGCCATATTTGCAAAATGTGCCTCTGAACCTTGACAAGTGCATGTTTCAGGCTTATCAATGAACAACAGGAGGGGTCACAGACATAAGACCAGCTGTTAAAGATCCCATGTCATGGCCATTTCTACTGATCATAATTCCATTGTTGAGGTATACTAAAATAGACTGTGCAATTTTCCAAACTCACATTGGTTTCTCATACAGCACCTCTGTAAAGTATGTGTATTCACCGGTATTCACTCTCTGTCCTAAACGGCTTGTTGGAGCTCCTGCCCCCCCCCTCCCTGTGAGTAGTGTGCTCTGATTGGTCGCGACGTGAGAGGCTTGTTGCTGCTCACAGCTGCTGCTCGCAGACAGGCAAGGCTTCTGTGTCGACGACAGGCTTCCGTGTCGACGATACAGCTAGAACAAGCGAAACTCATCCTGAGCACAAACACACACAAACACTCACAGCCGAAGTAAAAACAATAAGTGTGGCTTGATATTGAGTAAGAAAAAGGTTTATAACGCATGGGTCTGCGGAGAGCATTTCAACGTAGTAGTCCGAAAAACGTTTACCCATTTAAACAGTCGTGGTAGATACCTTGTTTTTTTAAACATCATAAATATACAAACAACAATGAATACTTACAGGTTGTGTACCCGAATCTCCCGCTAGTCCAGACAAAGTAGGAACAGCATCGTTCTTCAGTGCACTACACTGTACACAGGGCCGTATCCAGGATTTCCTAAATACCGAGGTCCAAACATGGTAGGGGGGGTTCGGGGGATACCCCACGAGATTTTTGGGATTTTCATGATCTAGTTAGGTGCTTCTTAAGTCCTGTGGGGGGTCACAAATTGGATAATATATTGATTTCAAAACATGTCAGTGGGCTGACAATGTCAGCATAAATTATTTTTGAAAGTGTCAAACATAAGAATCAGTTGATTGTTACTATTAATGATCTGGACATGCAGAAGAGGCTAAAATGATCACAAAACATTGTCAACATTCATTTTCCATGTCTCTCTCATTTCCATAACCTGCACCCTCTCTTCCATCTTCTTTAGTCTCACTAGAGGTTTCTCAATACTCAAATTTCCCCTCCTCGACTCCTCGGTCCTCCGGTAGTGACCCGGAAATGAATTTCAGCGCGCCATTTTGAAGGACATCTCATTTCTCTAAATGCACTTAGAGGACCGAGCATCGAGCATCGAGGAGGCTCTATGGAGGAGCTCTAACCGAGGAGACACTGATGCATCCTCCACGGCTCCTCCACGGATGCATTTCCGGGAACCGTGGAGGCGTGATGCACGGCCGGACTTATCTCAGCCAATGACAGCTCTGCATGCATCCCTTGGATATTATTTTAGTAACTGTCTGCTTTCATCGAAACGCGATGTTTACAGTGAGAACAGCTGTGAGGTCCGTGCAGAAAGCAGAGCAGTGTGTAAAATATATATCACTCAGTATAACAGGCCTACATTACTTTCTGTATTTGTATGCTGTAGTTTAGTAGATATCTACAAACAAAGAGTCGATATTTTGCTAAGACCATTTAGTGCTTCACATAATAAAATACACAACGGCTGTAGCCTGATTATGCTTTAGGTGTTACAATCTGTCTGTGTTGTGTTTTTGTCATGTCTGGTTCTGTCTTTGGTTTACTGTCTCTGTGTTTCCCCTCCCATCGTGTCTGTTTCTGCTGATTGTGAGCACCTGGTGCCCGGTGTTGTCTCCTCCCCTCTTATCTGTGTCTTTTTCAGTTGATTAGTTTGTGTGTATTTAGGTTCTGGTTTTTCTGTTGGTCTTTGTGGGATTATTTATGTTGTTGGAAGGTTCTTTGTTCAGAGGGATTTTTGTGTTTTTTGCCTTGCTGTATTTTTACTTTGTTGCTAGTTTTTGCAATAAAAGTATTTTTGAAGTTGGATATTCTGCTTTTGGGTCCTGCGTACCTTGCCCTCCAGCCGTGACAGAGGATATTCTGCTTTTGGGTCCTGTGTACCTTGCCCTCCAGCCGTGACATTAGGAGCAGTAGGTGTATGTGGTACAGTGTGTAGGTGTGTGGTACAGTGTGTAGGTGTGTGTTGTTCAGTGCGTAGATGCGGCGGACAGACGGGTTTCAGTTGGTTTGGTGTCCTATGCTTACTTTTAATACTTGTACAACTTTTGGCCCGTATTTCAATTCCCCATTTGAGCGACCAGAGAGAGAGGGAGGGTGGGGGGGGGAATATATCCAGTCTCTGATTGTGTTACGTTATTATGAGAGTGCTCTCATACTTGTTTGATTCTGAAATTGTATATATTTATATAAATATATGTGTGTGTGTGTATATGTAGCCTGTTATTGTCTCATTATACCGCACTGTCAATGCATTAAAAGTAAATATATATAAGTCGTCATGAACACATCTGTCCATCAGAGTGCTGCTGTGCCTCCTGTCATCATTAATGGACGTCTCTTTAAAATGACCGCTCAGAGGAGAGGAGTTCTCATTTCTCTAACCGCCTGCTGCTTCCCCTCCTCTCTCCTCGTTTCCTCTCCTCAGTCCTCCGCTCGCATCTCCTGTGGGCGGCACCAAGTCTCGAGGAGAGGAGTCGAGGATAGGAGTCGAGGAGGGGAAATTTGAGTATTGAGAAACCTCTTCTGTCTTCTTCCTGGTCATTACTCTCTCTGTCCTCTACTCTTTCTCTTTGTTCAATCTCTCCCTCGTTGTTCACTTTTTGCTTCTTCTCACTTGTTGCTCCTGCCAGTAAATTAAAGGCAGTTCAGAAATTTAGTCGATTTCACTTGTTTGTTTGCATTTTTAAATTTTTTTAATCTGTTTTGTTTGATTCTCAAGAGAGAACAAAGATGTAGCAAATGGTGTTTTATACAATTGTATGTTATTATGACATAACTGCAATAGATGTATGTTGTTTAAAAATGATGCCTATTGTAAATGAAGACTATTGTTATAGATATATAGATGGATATATAGATGGATATATAGATAGATGGATGGGGTTATTAAGCCTACATTCTTTTGTGTGACTGTACCTGCAGTTCCTCCCTGACTTCCATCACTTTGTCTCTTTCTCTTTCTCTCTGCCTGTCCTGTCTCTTCCTTGCCAACGCTGAGCTTCAACCGACGTAGTCTTTTCATTATAGCTGAGTCAGTGTAAAAAGAAAACAATAGAATGTTATATCTTCAATGTTTTACTCAAATTGAAATGAAAGAAAACCATTACAACGTTTGTTAAAAGGTAATCCTTCTGAAATTGGATGAATGTAATTAACTTTAGCTCTCTAGCTAGTTTATTCACGCAATTTAAACCAAAGTATAGCCTATAGCTGCAATATAAGTTAGTGTGCATGTTGTCGGACGTCCACTGACTAACGTAGAGCGTTCACACAGGATCTGCTGGTCATATGATGTCCTGATGAACAGGAACACAAGCAGCCCGCTGGACTCCGATCTCTAGATACTTCATCACTCCTTCGCTGCTCCGATACAAGTCCGCGCTGCGGTGGTTTGTTGATACATGTCGTCTTTTTCTGTTTGCTTTAACCGAGGCTACGTAGTTATGCAGCGCCCCCATCGTCAGTAAATGGAAGTACTACAAAGAACCCCGTTTAGTGCAATTATTTCACAAGTTTTGTATACACAGCTCGAAAAAAATTACCCGAGGCCCGGACCTCGTTGACCTCAATGGTGTATACGGCCATGGCTGTAGATATCCGGAATGAAGCTTTGTTTCGTGAAGGGCTGGCAGAGGGTGTGGCCTCTGGGTATCCCCTCGTCAGAGTGACCAGGAAGTAAACAATGGAAAATGAGAAAATCTCCAACGAGGCGTTTTGGGGAGTTCTTTTCTGTGTTAGAGTTTTACTCCCTACAGGGTGTACTTTGAGGGTTTGCAGACGATTACATGCATAAAAACCTTCATAACACACAAGGGGACGGGTAATAACCGGAAAAGCATGACATGGGACCTTTAAATAAAGCTCTTCTGACCTTAGCTGTCATGTGGGTATATTAATGCTGCCCATTATGGATACAAGCAATTTTCACCCATTTACTAATTATATGTTTTACATTTGATAACACCACTGTACACAGTTTAATATTGGCAACTTCTAATTATGGGAAATACGAACACGTCTTTTAAAACTACAATTCCCAGTAGAGAGGTGCCACGTAGTTCTGGGGGGGGGAGGGGGCTGGAGCCGTTCGAGTCCAGTTTTGGATAGTCTGCCGTGGTTTCATTCCATTTCAAAGAGCTCGGCGTAACCTTGGCGCACTGCCACTCCAACATCAAATCACAGAGCTTGAGGACTAATCTTGGGGTTATTCACGGGGTCAAGCAAAGCGGATGGTGTAGTCCCAAACAATAGCTCAGGATTATGGGTAGTGTAGTGTCTTCGGCCATCCTAAACTCCTAAAAAACTATTTGTTTCTCCGAATCGAAGGTTAAAAACAGAAAAGCATTCTACACAATTTAAACCAATCAATTTTGTGTAATTAACAAGGATAAACTGATGTTTTTAGTACTGCAGATATATCACTGTGTAATCATTTGACAGTGAGGGGAATACTTCCGGTTTTAATATGAAAACTTTGAGACCGGAGATACTGTTTTCACCCCGTGAGGGTTGACGCCAACTTCACATGGACGCTGTGGGGAAAGACATAGTATAGGCTATTAACGTTTCATGACAAGACCTCAAATCATCTTCGTAATATCTATCAAACTATAATTGGAACCTGTAAATGTTACTAGCTATGTTAACTGTAGTCGCTGTAAATATGCTGTATGATGTCCTTTTTGTTTTTCTGTTATGTTTATATGTAGGCCTATTCATGTGGAACCTACTTGCAGCAGGTCACCCTTGAAAAAGAGATCAATGATCTCAATGGGATTCACCCGCATAAATAAAGGTTTGGAGGAAAGGCTGCTTTATAAGGGTAGTCTTATTGTAAAGTGGTACCAAGAGTTGTTTTCAGTCTTCATGCTATGCTAAGCTAACTGGCTGAATCTTCATTTTTAATCTTTAAATATGAGAGTTGTTCAATTGTCTTAGCTCTCGGCAAGAAATAACCAATATTTCAATCTTGTGTCACCATTCCTGTTTCAATTATTTCCTCTGCCAATAAATGTATGTTGACTTTTTTCATTGGACTGTCTGTTTGTCAGAAGGATAACGTAAAAACTACCGCCCTGGTTTTTATGAAACCTGGTGGAAGGGTGTTGATCCGTTCCCATAAGAACCCCTTAAAATTTGGTTGGCATTCGATTCATCGGGTGAATACACAATTAATCTTACACCTTTATTATTACCTTGCGAAAAATAGATTTCCGGTCATGGCGGAGGTCTTGGAGTGACCTTGTAGATTTGTTCTTTATTAAATGATTCAGGTGTAAGCCAGGATTTTAAATTAATGTCTGAAAAATAATACTTCAAAAATGATGAAAGAGCAACTGGTGTGGAAATAACATTCTTTCTCCTGGTGAACGTTTCAACCTGTGGGTTGGACGCCTCAGGAATAAAGGAACATTGGTTTGTTTGATTTATTCAGGGAACAGGGAGCAGCAGTTGTAAGTATCACAGGCTCATGTAAACAGTTTAACCCCAATAAGACACCAGCCTGGCCAGTATCCAATAACCAGTTTACCACATGCACATACTGTAAACCCTGCTATTGACTTTGTCTTAACAGGCCATGAAGGGGGGGGGGGGGGGGGGCTGGCAGTAACACCCTGCCAATGCTCCACTGCAGTTTAACTACTCACATCATTGACACATTTGTGTTGTCTTGGCTCTGTACACTGGATTTGAAATGAAACACTGACTATGAGGTTAAAGTGCCAGCTTTCAGCTTTAATTTGAGGGTGTGCCTCCCCTGAGGTCTTCATCCAATTTAAAAAAACCTGAAGTGAAGTGACTGACTTGGACAAAGAACACACTTTCTGACCCGTAAAACCTTTAGTTGACTTGTCTGTGTGTTCAAAATCAAGTTTTTACTAGAGCATTTTACCAAATAATGATTTGAACAACCTCAAACACCCTTTAAGTCAAGTAGGTCAAAACTTGAAACACATCTCAATGCAATGTGCTGGAGTAGGTTCAAAACAATAAAAACTAATGACTTCCCGAATGCCTTTTAACTTTTTTCTGAGTATGATGTATATGTACAAACTGTATTCCAGTTATATATGGTATGGTAAGACATGCCCACATAATATTCCTGAAAGTATACTTTAATTTCTGTACATGAGTGAGTTTTTTTTACCTTTTCACTTGACACTGCTCCCCAACAGCTCCAATCATTTGTATACCTTTTAACTGTTGTATTTTCTTTGCATTGTATGTATGTATATGTAAATATTTATACACATATTTTCTTTCTCTACGTCTTTTCCTCCTTCAATTGTCTACACTGCAGTGTCTGTTTTTGGTTTGGGGTTGTGATTTTTGTTGTTTTGTTTCCTGGGTGTGTACTTGTTTTTTGACATTCAAAATCAATAAAAAAAAACATAAAAACAACACATGATATGAGCTACTTGCAGAGATAGTCCCACAGAGAATATTTACCAGATACTGTCAGGATTCGGGAAAAGGTTGGACCCAAATGCAGTATAAAAAGACAAAAAGGTCAAGGAACAAAAGTCAAGCTTTATTTAAAAAGCCGATGACAGAAAAAACATGACATAAAATAAACACTAATTAACTGGGAGCACATGAAGCAGGACAAACTTACAGACGGGAGAACGCAGACAAGGTAAGGAAAGACAATGAACCGACATGGAGCACAGGGGAAGACAAGACTAAATACAAAGAAGGGTAATCACAGGAGCAGTCTCGGGTGGATGGCCCGGTGGCAAGGCAGAGGCAGAGAAGCGGCTAAGGCCGCGGCGGGCATAGTCAGGGAGGACTGACAAGGACTGACCGGGTTTGTGGCCGACTGGATCACCGGCGGAATAGGATCTGGTGTCGGCGGGACACCCAGCAGGACACAGTTTGTAGCCGGTGGAGCCAACGGCGTAACAGGAACCAGTGTTGTCCGGACAGGAACCCTGGACGGGACATGGGCTGGTGTCAGTGGGACCCCGGACGGAGCAAGGGCTGGTGTCGACGGGACCTCCAACAGGACAGGACATGGTGTTGGCAGGAAACCCGGCGGAGCAGGTGTTGGCGTGACCCCCAACAAGACATGGTATTGGCAGGAAATCCGGCGGAGTAGGTGTCGGCAGAACCCCCAACAGGACAGGACACAGAGTTGGCAGGACCCCCAGTGGAACCCCCAACGAAACAGGACATAGAGATGGCAGGACCCCCAGCAGAACCCCCAACGACACAGGACATGGAGTTGGCAGGACCCCTCAGCAGAACCCCCAACGACACAGGACATGGAGTTGGCACATGAGTTGGGACTAGAGAAGGGATTTGAGAAGGGACTTGAAAAGTGACTCGAGAGGGGACTCGAGAAGGGACTTGAAAAGGGACTCGAGAGGGGACTTGATAGGGGACTCGAGAAGGGACTTGAGAAGGGACTCGAGAAGGGTCTTGAGAAGGGACTTGATAGGGGACTCGAGAAGGGACTTGAGAAGGGACTCGAGAAGGGACTAGAGAAGGAACTTGAGTCTTGACTCGGCGGGACCCCCGAGTCGGCGGGACAAGTTTTCAGGGCTACTTGTAAAAGTATTTAGCCACTCAGGCAACAAGCTCCTGAGCCAGGGCTTGCGGGCAACCTCCTGGTGAGCTTCCTTCAAAGCAGCCTCTTTACCCCGTCTAGATGAGGCGTCATACCAGGTATAAAAAATGTACTCCAGAGAGTACCCGAGATGGTTCCGCCTGTAGAGCCAACAACAAATAATCTGCTGAGTCCAAATTTGGTCGGTTCATTCTGTCAGGATTCGGGAAAAGGTAGGACCCAAATGCAGTATAAAAAAGACAAAAAGGTCAAGGAACAAAAGGTGAGCATTATTTAAAAAGCCGATGACAGAAAAAACATGAAATGAAATAAACACTTACTAACTGGGAGCACATGAAGCAGGACTAACTTACAGACGGGAGAACGCAGGTGACAAGGTAAGGAAAGACAATGAACCGACATGGAGCACAGGGGAAGAAAAAACTAAATACAAAGAAGGGTAATCACAGGACAAGAAACAGCTGGGCAGGGGAGGCAGAAACACAAGGGCAACAGGTGAACACAATCAGACACAGGAGGGAAAACACAGGAAGGAAGACAAGACACAGGGAGAACAGAATTGCAAAAATAAAACCATGACAAGACAGATAAAACTCAATTTGTGACATAAAACTAAGATCGTGACAGATACTGCTGTTTCCCTCAGCTCCACAAAGTATGTGAGCTTATTTCAGCTCATTGTTATGGTTTTATGACCCCAAACATTTTATGTTTTCTTTCCCATCACTGTTGTCTCCAGCTGCAGCAGCCGGCTGCATTTAGCTAAATAGTATTGATTAACCCACTGTGGGCTACCTGTAGAGCAGCAATACTCAGACATACAAGTAAATAACTAGCATGTGTACATAACATAGCATGATGCAGGCAGAGAGACAGATAGTTCTCTCTGAGGGTGGTGGAGACCAAAACAGAGCAACTATAGGAGTGAATATTGGATTACATCTTTCAGTTTGCAATTTTAAACAAATTATAATGTCTGCTGGATGAGTAGGCACATTTTCTTTTCTTTACTTGGGAAAAAAGTTGTGCGCTCTTCACAAATATAAGAATGAATATTCAGAAAGCATTCCATGTTGTTTCTGATAGATGAAAACTGTTTGTTGTCCACAGTTGATGTTAAAATGACCAAACCTCTTTCTGCGAATTGATACAACTGCATATCCTCTTTAGAAACGGTTATGTTTTGCTTGAAGCTGATATATCTTCTTACACTGCCCCTAAGTGGCCAAACAAAATCTATTAGTACAGCTTTAAAGGAAAAACAAAGATGTCTCTCTCTTAGCCCTAATGGGTTATTAACACGATGGACTAAGTTAAGCAAAGCTTCAGCCTGGAATAGGTTTATAGTAAAAGATAATGGTTCATAAACAGCTAATCCAGGCATTTTTCTGCTCCTAGCTTGTCAATTAACCTGCACAAACCTGTGTGTTGGTGTTGTGTTTCAGGACATTTAGCAATAGTTTAGAAGCCTATTACTTTGCTCTTCACTCGCAAGCAGCAGCCAGGACTCCTTTCCCGCTTATTTATTTGCCTGGAGGATAATTAATCCTGCTAATTCTCGAGAAGTTGAAGTGTTTAATTGCTAAATGCAGACTTTTCTCTGCTGGATCATTGCCAAGGGAAGAGATGGAATGAGAGCTGCTGGGATGAATACATGGAGTAGTGTTGTTAACCTTTCGGTGTAATGTTTTACAGAGTGAGGAATATTTCCCCAGTTTCTTCCTGAAATTGTAAAGGTCACATTGTCAGCAGAGCAAGCTTTATATCGTTGCTTTATTGACAAACTTCTTTATAAAGGCATGATAAGATGATAAGAAGCGTAAAAAATGTTGCTTTTGACCTGCATATACAGGAACCAGATAATAGGCTCCTAATAATACAAAAGAAAAGCACAAAGTATTATCATGTTGGATGTTTAAGAGGCATAACATATGTGCTGCTTCCTTTGGTTGCTACCAGTAACCTCCAGCAACACTTATGTATTCTGTGGCTGGAGAGGCAACTCAGCAGAAGAGAAATGAGAAATGTATTCGAGGAAAATATTTTTACTGTTTACTGAAAATACAAGTGAATGGGGGCCAGTGAATGTGGTAGGCAAGGGCTGGAGGTGCAGCGGTGAAACACACTGAAAACCAACATTAGATTTGTTCCACAATGTAAATGATACTCACTAGGCTGCTTTAAAAATGTGCATTAAATGTATAATACTAATTAAATTAAATCAAAAATGTGTTTCTCTCTACCCTACGAAATTACAACCCAGTCTCACGGCATTCCGTGTTATAGTCACGACATTTAATCTATTGATTCGTGTTCAACAACACGATTTTCCCCTTTTTTTCTTTTTCTTTTTTTTTCTTGGAAGACCGGAAGCTGTGGGGTTCATAAAAACATGTTCTTACTCAATATCAAGCCACGATTATTGTTTTTATTTTAAATCGTATAATGTCGGACTTTTTTTGTCGTCTGTGAGGAAAATAAATGGGGCTCAGAGCCTCAGAATACTGAAATCTGTATTTTTTTTTATATTTTTTCCTTCTAATTTGTTATTCTTTTCTAAATAACACACTGTTATTTACTCACCAATAACACACAATTATCCTTGTTTTTATTTATTTGTTTGATTCCATAATCTCTGGCTTTTTTGGCGTCCGTCAGGAACTGAATTTCAAAATAAAATTAACCGGAAACAGACGTAGGCCTATAAGGGACATTTCGAGCATCATTGCGATACACAGCCACTGAACTGATTACCCAAGATCCTCAGCTATGGTTTAAGCTTGCTGATTGGATGTTTTAGCCGCAAGGGATATGGTGTCAATGCCATATCAAATCCGAAAAACCTTTCTGAGTTTAGGATGGCCGAAGACACTACACTACCCATAATCCCCAGCTATCGTTTAGTTCAATCAGGAGAGACGTGATGTATGGAATACATGTTTATTATCGGGTCACATTATATAAATGAAACATAATGATGACAGTTTATAACAAGTGAATGAAATGGTGTTTGGCGATTAGGCCCAGGTTTTGTAGGATGTCATTCGGGAAGGGAAGAACCGTTTCCGATGAACCCCCCTGGGTCTAGACACTGGTGGTGGTGATAAGTGGTTGGGTCCAGTTGGAAGGGAGAAGGTTGAGCTTGGCCCTGAGTTGGAAGCAGGAGGCGAAGGGGTGGAGGAGGGTTGCGCGTTGACACCTGGAAGACAGCTGATGGAAAAGGGGAGAGCATATATAGAGGGATTAACAGGTGTGATTTCTAGGCTTGTGAATGGAGGGAAGTGATAGGTTAGCTGAGGAGTGGCGCTCCCTATCCTTTAGTGAAGGGAGCGAGTATTGCCATGACGCGCAATACGAAGTGATAGGTCTTCCTGCCTGAACTTACGCTGAGCTTCATTTCAATCAGGAGAGACGTGATGTATGGAATACATGTTTATTATCGGGTCACATTATATAAATGAAACATAATGATGACAGTTTATAACAAGTGAATGAAATGGTGTTTGGCGATTAGGCCCAGGTTTTGTAGGATGTCATTCGGGAAGGGAAGAACCGTTTCCGATGAACCCCCAAAAGAAGTGAAAGTATGAAGTACTGAACGTAATGAAATCTTACCTTGTGGGATGCAGTGGAAATCTATGGAGGAAAAGAGAGGTTAATACATGTGGGGATTTAGACATACTGATGCCTCCTAGGCATCCTCCCTGGACGTACAGGGCTTCCTGGACGTACAGGGCATCCTGGACATACAGGGCTTCCCGGACGTACGGGGCATCCCGGACATACGGGCTTCCCGGACATACGGGGCATCCCGGACATACGGGGCGTCCCGGACATACGGGGCTTCCCGGACGTACGGGGCATCCCGGACATACGGGGCATCCTGGACGTACAGGGCGTCCTGGACATACAGGGCTTCCCGGATGTACGGGGCATCCCGGACGAACGGGGCATCCTGGACGTACAGGGCATCCCGGACGTATGGGGCAACCTGACTTCGCAGGGACACATTTTATACAGACCCGAAGGTTACAACCTGGACGTACAGGGTTAGACATGCAAGGATAAACATGAGCCGCGGGGCGAATATACGTGCTAACATGCTAAGAACCACCACCAGTTATATGCGTACGTACCAATTTGAAGGTTGGAGAGACCTTTGGATAGCCAGCACGGCACTGAGGTTCGGACGAATGTAGGATGAGAAGCGGTTGTTGTAGGGAAGAGGAACAATTACCTTGATTGCGGCAGGTTTGCTGCACCTATCCTGAACGAGCCCTGAAATGCTCTTAAGACACCACCACCAGTTATATGCATGTTTACCAGAGGTAAGCTGGAGAGATCTTGGATAGCCGGCACGAGCCGATGCCCGGCGAAGAGGGAGATGTAGACAATGTAATGCGGCTGTTAGCTTGTGTACAATGATGCATGAATATCATACCCTGCTTAACATAAGCCATGTGAGCATGAAACCAAATATATGAGTGCAATATGAGCAGCATGAAATAATATTTGCTTAGGTAAATACTGAGACATGACCCATGATATAGGCAGGGCTCAACACTAACTTTTAAAAGTGGTTGCCAGGCTGGCAACCGGGCATCCGCTTTTGGTTGCCAAAACTGAAAATACGGTTGCCCTTTTTTTAGATACCTTATATTTTAAATAATTAAGATGCTATACAGTTATACATCAACTTAATAATGAACATGTGACACAAGAATGTTCAAATGCTTTACAATAAGTAATTAACGCACTTATTTGAACCTAAGTGGCAGTAAACTTGTCCACCCTCAATTGCTGGTATACAAAATACCAGTAGTGCTGCTGTTGTCCTGTTCTTCATAGATCCCTCACAAATGAATTGAGCAAGTCACCAGTTTCTTGATCATCCGTTGTCTCCCTTTCAAATGTGGGTTTTCTTGACCTTGTGCTGACCCCCACCATAGACCCATTGGCCATTCAGCATTGAAGTCTTGGATTGGCCAGACTAATACATTTCTAATGTTAAATAAATGAAAACCATTCACAGTTAAACATTTGATATTAATTATTGATGCTGTAAATTACCTTTAATATGTCTAACTATATTTAAAATGTGTTACCTTTTTATAGAAGTGATTATAATTTAATGCAACCATTTTCTATGGTAAAGTTTCGTTTTGCACTTTTATTTTGGTAGTAATAAGATCGGGACTCTTATTTTGAAGGAACTTTTACCGGAAGTGAATGGAAAACATTCCTCTTTGTTTTTCGTTCGGGTTTTACCTTACGCTCCATCAGTTGAATCACTTTGAACATTCATTGGAGAAGTTGAGGTGTTGGCTGAACTTTTTATCACACAGTCGAGCAACTTATTTTTGCTTCGCCATTTTGTTGTAAAACAAACACACGGCGCACCGCGCACGCGAGTAAACGTGCATCGCTTTCTGGCTCCGTAATCACGCCAATGCACGTGCAATTTAGGTATCAGGTTCCGACTGGTCACAACAATTAAATATCACTCTTAAAACGAATATGAACATTTATCTATTTTGGGGTGCATGTTTTGCTGTCCTTATTTCTTATGTTAAAAACTGGTTGCCATTGATGGCAACCAAAGTCCAAGAAGTGGTTGACATTTTCCAAATGGTTGCCAATGGCAACCTGGCAACCGTTACTGTCGAGCCCTGATATAGGACTAGCTTAATTAGCAGTTTAATTACGCCACGGTGAGACGTAGATGCTGATGTGCTGGTTGGGTGATTAGACTGTCTTCTATCATCTTACATGAGCTTCTCTTTCTCCCTGAAAGAAACCCCTCAAAACCATGGATGGGCAGCATCCGTGGCTGTGTTGAAGCTTGAAACTACGGTACTTACTGAGCATTGTGACGGGTAGTAGTTACCCGAACTGCATAACTCCATGCTGTAACGCGTTACGCCCGACACTTTTTGGGTAGATTCAGCGTGTGGGCTGTGGCTCAGCTGGAAAGCAGCCGACCCACGACCGCAGGGTTTGCTTGTAGAAGCTACAGCTAAATGAGATAATGCAGTTAATAAATGTATTCCTGATATGGTTTAGCCTTCTCAGGCTACAACATGGTTAAGTTTATAAATAATTAAGGAATACGAATCCCTCTTTGCAATGTTTACCAGCTTCCTATAGGCTTTTCGATCACAATCGTTCAACTGGAATGAAAACAATAAGGTTAACATGAAAATAGGATTTTATGTTTGTTGTTTCGAGTTATTGTAAGGCTTTACTCATTGGGAACTCGGTATGAGATAGAGCATAACTGTTGAGATTTCCAATTTGCCTGTTTTACACGCTTTGACCAACAGGGGGTTTATGTTCAATGAAGCCCATGATGAAGCCTCATGAGATGAACCCTTTGGGAACCAATTGGCTGGAAAGCTTCAAAGCTTCGGAAGGCTTCATCTCGCCATCACTACCTGCTTGCCACCTAAGACGCACTTAGTGACCAGTACTGCTACTGAGCCGGGAGGAGAAGTAGCTTCGATGAGATGTAGCTTGAGCCCTGCCTGCCTGCAAGAGGGGTTGTGGTTGAAGCCTGAAGTGGGTGAAGCTTCGCAAGCGATGAGGGCCCGTTCCGCGTGAAGGCCGGAAGCGCCGCATTGAGCGGCCCTGGTGCCAGTGATGCCCTCTCGAGAGACTGAAGGCGTGTGTCAATTGTTTGCCTGAAGTAGCCCATTTCCATTACGCCGGAGGAACTTCCGTGGAGCCCAGTATCCTTGTCTTTTTCTTCCGCGTCCGGGTTTGTGGGGTGGCCGGCTAGAACCGCTAGCCAACTGGGGAACGCCGCCTGTAGCTTAATCCGCAAGACTGCGGAGCTGATGAATATATACCCGGAGCTGGGACGAAGCCCTGCTGCTGCTTGCGCGTTGACACCTGGAAGACAGCTGATGGAAAAGGGGAGAGCATATATAGAGGGATTAACAGGTGCGATGATTAGGCTTGTGAATGGAGGGAAGTGATAGGTTAGCTGAGGAGTGGCGCTCCCTATCCTTTAGTGAAGGGAGCGAGTATTGCCATGACGCGCAATACGAAGTGATAGGTCTTCCTGCCTGAACTTGCGCTGAGCTTCATGACTACTGTCCCCGTGATTAATCTTCAAACTCTGGGATTGGATGTTGGAGTGGCAGTGCGCCAAGGTTACACCGAGCGTCAAACAGCTGTTTGAAATGGAACGAAACCACGCCAGACTATCCAAAACTGGAATCGAACGCACCCCCAGAATGCTGGCTATTGTGTTTCGCAAAATGTTCTATGGGACGTCTCCACTGAATGTCTTCGTTTTTTCGTACAATTAGAAGTTGCCAGTATTAAACCCATTGATGTTATCAAATGTAAAACATATAATTAATAAATGGGTGAAAATCGCTTGTGTCCATAATGCGCAGCATTAATATATACCCACATGACAGGTCATTGTTACTTTGTAATTCTACTCCACTACAATTCAAAGGTTAATCTGATATGTTTACTCCACTACATTTATTTGAGTTACTTTGCAGATTCTGATTAATGATGTGAAATATAAACAACCCTTAAATCAGACTTTAGTTACACCTGAGTAAAATTCAGGGAAGTTGATTGTCAAGTGCCAACAATCAGGTGAGATATTTGATAGTTGGTGCTTGAGAAGACTAAACATTTATCTGCAATTGACATGAATGGAAACGAGTAATAAAGTATATTCATCACTCGTTATTCTCTACTAATAGTTAATTAAAGACTGCATGATGGCTATTTTGCACATCCCTTTCAAGATTTCAAGATTTTCTAAGGTTTATTGACATATCATATACACAACTACGGTGTAGTTATGCAATGAATGAAAAACTTGGGTCGGAGCTGAGGTTCCTCAACAGTGCATTACAAGACATCTATCAATATGTGTCTATACCTCCACCATTAGACTGTCATATTCTGCACATTTATTATACTATCTACATACATAAGAGTATAATTCATATGTATAATATCAGTTAAAATAAGTGCTTCAACATAGTTAACATTGCAGGAAAGCAATATATTAGACGTTAAGTACTTTGTCAGGCTTAATATTTACCTGTAGATAGATAAACCCAAAGCTTTTTTCTTATTTGAAAGAAGACCTTAATCTAAAGTATTATTTCATGTTTAAATAAAGGTTAATTCATTTGTCTGTTTTGCACCTCCTCCTATTAATATCTTTGTACATCCTGCACTAAACTGTTTTATGGTAGAGATCACTTATAGTATCTTCTTGATTTCTATCATTGACCTTCTACTTCCCCCCTATGAAAGTATGTACTCTTAATATTTATTTCATCAAATAAAACACATAAAAACAAAAAAATCAATAACGTGCTTTAACCACTAGGTGGTGCACACAAGGTACACACAGCCATAATAACTTTGTATTATTAGTGTAGGACACTTATGTATGTACAATATCTGAAGATGTGTAGTTTTATTCATGTTTTCACATAATTCTACAGCATATTGCTATATTATTTCAGACTCAGTATATTCATTCTTATATTCAAAGAAAATCCGTAATATCTTTAAAAACTACAAGTCCTTTTATAGCAGCTGTGCACCGTTATGGTGTAAATATAACCTATCTACGAATAAGATCAAATGTAAAAGTTAGCGGAATTAGTGTTGATACTGCAAGGAGACGTATTGTGTGAAGATGTTGTTTAATTGTTGATATATGTATGGTCCACGTCAAGTATTCAGTTTCGGCGGCATTTCTTCCAGTTTTTCCAAAGGTCTTCTCATCAGGGCTCTATAAATAAAGAACTACAGCAGATCTGTAATATTTAATGCAGCCGAACCGTGTATTACAATGCCGTTATGTGATGACTTTCAAAGAGAAAAGAACACTCGGAATAAAGTATTATTTAAAAAAAAGTTTTTCTGATTTGATATGGCTTGAAAACCATATCCCTACATGCATTGCAGCTAAAACATCCAATCAGCAAGCTTAAACCATAGCTGAGGATCTTGGGTAATCAGTTCAGTGGCTGTGTATCGCAATGATGCTACGTCTGCTTCCGGTTATTTTTATTTGAAATTCAATTCCTGACGGACGCCAAGAGAGCCTGAGATTATGGAATTAAACAAATAAATAAAAACAAGGATAATTGTGTGTTATTGGTGAGTAAATAACAGTGTGTTATTTTGAAAAGAATAACAAATTAGAAGGAAAAAAAGACTGTACTGTACTGTGGTGAGGACGAAAGCCAGACGGAAGGGGTTCATAAAGCTGGTTGGTTTGGAGATGGCAGTGAATTTGTTTGGCTACAATGCATTCAAGAGTTTTTGAGAGGAAAGGTAAGTTGGAGATGTGGCGGTAATTAGTGAGGGAGGAGGGATCAAGACCAGGTTTTTTGAGGATTGGAGTAACGGCAGCAGTTTTGAAGGCAGAGGGGACGGTTCCATGGGACAGCGAGGAGTTGAAAAGGTTAGCAAAATAGGGGCAGAGGACGGGGAGGGAGAACTTCAGGAGAGGAGTGGGTACAGGGTCAAGGGAGCAGGTTGTGGGATTTGAGGAACCGATCAGATGGAGTATTTCAAGTGGGGTAACCAGGTTGAACTGGGAGAGGCGGCGCTGGGGAGGAGGAGTCAGGAGGTCAAGGGAGATGGGGGGAGAAATGGTAGCGGTGGAGGTTGGGGGAGGTGCTTGTATATCAGATGGAGCTGAGAAGTGGAGAGTGGTTAATGGCGTTAATTTGGTCTGCGAAAAACTGGAGGAATGAGCTGCAAGTAGCGGAAGTAGAAGTAGGGAGGTTATCAGCACGGGGTTTGAAGAGCTTGTTAACTGTGGAGAAGAGGGTCCTGGGGTTACGGGAGGAGTCAGTGAAGATGTTGGAGAGTTAGGCAGATTTAGCGGCAATAAGAGCATCTCTGTATGCATTGAGATGGAGTTTGTAGCTTATGTAATGGACTGTGAGGGAGGATTTCTTTGAAAGACGTTCAAGTTGGCGGCCTCGCTGCTTCATTTTACGCAGTGTGGGTGTGAACCAGGGTGAGAAGGTCTTGAAAGTAACAGTTTTATTTTTGAGGGGGGCTAAAGTGTTGAGGGAGGTGAGTAGGGTGGGGTTGAGGTGGTTGAGCAGATCATCAGGTGAGCTGAGGGTTGCCTCCAGGGGGAGATTAGACGATAGCAGTTCGGAGAGATGGTTATGGTCAATGGAGTGTAGATTACAGAAGGTGATGTTTCTGGGTGGGCAGGGGTTTCGGGTGGGGGAGGCAATGGTGAATTGTATGAGTTTGTGGTCGGAGAGGGGAAATGGGCAAGGGTGGAGGTCAATCACTGGGAGGTTGGTAGAGCAGACAAGATCAAGAATGTGTCCTTTGTCATGGGTGGGGAAGGTGACATGTTGGGTGATAGAGAAATTGTCCAGTAGGGTTGTGAATTCGGATGCTAGCTTGCAGGTGGGTGAGTCAATGTGAATGTTGAGGTCACCAAGCAGTAACAGACGTTGAGACAGGGATGAGGCAAGTGTGAGGAATTCAGTGAAATCGGAGAGGAAGGAGGGATGAGGTTTAGGAGGTCGGTAGATGAGGATGACTGTCAGTGAGGGAGGGGCTTTGAAGGCAATGAACTCAAAGGATGATACTGAGGGGAGGGTTAGTTCTGTGATCTAGATGTTCTGATTGTGGATTACAGCAAGGCCGCCACCACGGCGGGAGGGGCGGGGTTTAGTGATGTATTTAAAGCCAGGGGGGATGTTTGGTTGAGGGAGAAGAAGTCATCGGGCTGTTGCCAGGTTTCGGTGAGCAGAAGGAAATCCAGGGATTTTTCCAAGATTAGTTCATGGAGGATGAGGGCTTTCTTGTGTAGTGATCGGATGTTAAGGAGGGCAATATTAGTTGAGTGGGAGGGGCGTGGTGTGGTCACAGGCTGAAGAGGTAAGAGGTTGTCCAGGTTGACAGTGCGGGAGGAATATGAGATGGGGGGGAGGAGCGGAGAGGAGGTGGAAGGAAGTGTGTTATTATCCATTTTTGGTGGTTGAGGGCGGTGGAATCCACTCCAGGTGTTTGGGCCAGCTCTGAGCAGAGGGCAGTGGGATCCACTCGAGGAATTTGGACCAGCTCTGAGCAGAGGGCAGTAGAATCCACTCCAGGTATTTGGGCCAGCTCTGAGCACAGGGCGGTGGAATCCACTCCAGGTATTTGGGCCAGCTCTGAGCAGAGGGCAGTGGGATCCAATCCAGGAATTTGGACCAGCTCTGAGAAGAGGGCAGTGGAATCCACTCCAGGTTTTCGGTACAGCAGGGATTGTAACGGACCAGTGGTGGGTGTATAATATGGAGTAATCAGTGCGCTCAGATGACATGACAGTTGTGGGACATGGCGGTTTGTCGACCAGATAGATGTTATGGATGATTTTCCGGACTGGGAGTAAACAAATCTGCGTTTGGAACCTCTATGGACATACCTCGGTCTGCGTAGAAGCCCGAGGCAATTGATGACAAACAGGGCGGCGCCAGGGGGTTGCTGGCAGTTGCTATAGCAACTCCACCAATTGGCCTAGCAACGGCTTTGCAACCCCATTGTTTTGTTATGAAAAAAATGTATCTATATTTACACATTCTCGCGAGATCTTTCTGGGGTCTTTGTAAGTTAAAGCGCACATTCTCAGTATGTGAAGTGAACACACAGATCGAAAATGGAAAAATGTCTAACAAGCCAGCGAAAACGACCGCGATCTCAAACTCAGCGAGGGACATTCAAAAACTGTATGTGAAAACAAGGAATATATGCGGGCAAACCATTGCACTACGGGGGCATAGGGAGAGTGAAGCAGCCAACAGGGGGAACTTCATCGAACTTTTAGACCTGATTGGCAAGTTTGACAAAACTGTGGGAAAAAAAATATATCTGACAATCCAAGAAATGCAAAGTACACGCACCACGACATACAAGGTGAGCTAATTGAGCTGATGTCAAATATGGTCAGGGATCAAATCAGTGGGGAAGTACAGGAAGTGTTTGCACTGATGGTGGATGAGAGCAAAGATGTGAGTAAAAAGGAGCAGGTGTCTGTGGCAGTGCGGTATATACATGAAGATGGCATAAAGGAGGAGTTCCTTCACTTCACCCCAGTTGATGGACTAGACACAGATTCACTTTTGACAACGATCAAACAGACGCTCAGTAAATGCAACATTGATCACAACATGTGCATTGGCCAATGCTACGACGGTGCCGCTGTCATGTCGGGGTGTAATAACGGTGTGCAGGAAAGATTTCGGAAGGATGTGCCATAGGCCCTTTATGTACATTGCCATGCCCACTGGCTAAATTTAGTTTTAGTTGACTGTGTCAAGAATGTAAGACCAGCAGGGATTTTTTTTTGAAGTTGTGCAGATGCTGTATAATTGCTTTTCTGGCTCTGTTGTGCACAACATTTTCCATACAAAACAAAAGGAACTTGAACCAAAAGAAAAGCCAGTTGAACTAAAAAAGCTGTCAGACACTAGATGGGCTTGTCAGTATTCAGCACTTTGGGCCATTCAGAAAACCCTGCCAGCTATCTGTGCCACACTCGATGAGGTCATCACGCAGTCAAACGCTCGCAGGAGTCATGAAAAATCATGGGAGGAAATTTTGGACAAAGCACACGCCCTCGACACCAAGACTGGCATCCCCGTCAAGTTGAGACAAGAGCGACGTCAGACTCAGCCTGCATGCCACCTACAGGAGTTTGTAGTTGATGCTCCAACAGGAAAACTTCCACCTCTCACCTCCTCTGATGACATCCGCAAGCACTGCTACTACCCTGTCATTGATAGACTTGTCAATGAAATGAAAAGGCGGTTTTCTTCTGAATCTTGTGGCGTGCTGCAGGGCACGTCTGCCTTAAATCCAACTCACAAGTCATTCCTTGAGCTGGAGCACCTATCACCCATGGCCCAGTATTATGGGGTAAAAAGGGACAACCTGTCTGCAGAACTGCACCAAGTTCGACGGCTCCTTGACCAAAAAAAGCAGCAGCAGCAGGGACAAACTGTGAAAACCACGCACACATTTCTCTCTCTTCTCCGGCCATACAAGGACGCATTTATTGATTTGCACAGACTTTTGTGTATATCGGTCACACTGCCTGTCACGTCTGCAACCTGCGAACGCAGCTTTTCTTGTTTGCGGCGTGTGAAAAACTACATGAGGAGCAACAGCGGGGACTTGAGGAATAGCAATTTGGCTTTGCTGTCGATCAATGCCGAACGAGCAAGAGCCCTGGATGTGCAGGAGGTCATAGACGCGTTTGCTTTGAACCACAACAACAGACGCATTGTCCTGCTGTAACAGATGTGACCAAGCCCGCCTTAACCTGCCATCAGGCCCTGGGGCTGATAGTTTTTGTAGGCCCCCTATTTAAACAACAAATCAAAGTCATTTATAGCCTCGGCAGGCTCTGTGATCGCACTTCTCCACTCTGCTCTACACGCGCCTGGTCCTCTCCTCCATATGAGTGACGTATCGGGCCTCCCTCATGTATTTGTCCGGTTGCCGTTGGCTCCCCTCCACGTAGCAAGTCCTCGTCGTCCTCTCCATCTCCTCCAACAGATAATGTCCCTCCTGTCTGTTTTTCCTCTCCCGCTACTCCATCGCTATCAGAACCAGACGGCCTACTTGTCTCCGAGGCCCCGCGGCCGGCACCGCTACCGCTCGGTACAGAACTCATCTGTCCTTCCTCCTCATCCTGGCCTACAGCTTTAAAATAACCTGTAAGCTTCGGCATTTTTTGTAACAGCTGCTTGTCTCGAAACTCCTTTTCCCTCAACAATTTCCTTTTCCGAGCGCCACTCTCAAACTTTTTCTTCACTCAATCACTCGCAATTTGAATAAGTCACATGTGAAACATATTCTCATTCTGACGTGTGGGTGTTTGTGTATATTTGCGTTTGTGTGTATTGTGTTTGTTTCCCGGGGAAAACACTCACGAGAAACACCGGCTTTTGTTATGCCTGCTGTGACGTTATGTTACTCCGTTCTCCACTTGTAATTATGCCGTTACAAGCTTCAAAGCTGTATTTATCATCTGAATTTGCCGAAACAAGTTTAATATTCTGAAAGCCAAGACTTTGTTTTTTTAAAATCAGATGAAAACAAACTGTAACGGACCTTGCTGTGTTATCTATCATTACTCTACGTCTTACAATAATAATTTCAGTGGAGGGAGGGGGGCGGCGCTGTGGAACAGCAGAGTGGCGAGGGAGAGCTGTCGTCTTCCCTTTACAAGATTCAAAAATGTATTTATCGTGTGATTTTGGAAATGAAAGTTTCCTATTCTGAAAGCCAAGAATTTGTTTATTTAAAAAAAAAAAAAAACACCCGAAATAAAAAAAAAAGAATTTTTATTTTTTAATTTTTTAATTGGCTCATGATAGGCCCCCGATCTCCGTAGGCCCCTGGGCTTCAGCCCAGGTCAGCCCGTGCATTAAGGCGGCCCTGGATGTGACCCATTGGTGAGTGGCTCTGCCCCCCTTTTCACGTACACGTGTGTGTGTGTGTGTGTGTGTGTGTGTGTGTGTGTGTGTGTGTGTGTGTGTGTGTGTGTGTGTGTGTGTGTGTGTGTGTGTGTGTGTGTGTGTGTGTGTGTGTGTGTGTGTGTGTGTGTGTGTGTGTGTGTGTGTGTGTGTGTGTGTGTGTGTGATCAGATGTGCACAGTTTAGTACATTTATCACATTGTAAAGTTAAGTTATATAGGCAATGTTGTTTGTGGGAGTTACACCTCCCAGGTGTGTGTGTGTGCGTTTTCCGGTGTGTGCAGGCAGGGAGTACGAGACGAGTTGTGTTCGAGTGTGGGGAAAAGTGTTATACTATTTATTGGTTCTGTAAATAAAGAGAGCGTTTTTGACATTAAAGGCTAGAGTGATCTGTGATCTTGCATAGCGGTGAACGCTACAATATGAACAGGCTCGTGCTTGGCCCACTGGTATTGTTTGTTTATTTATTTTGAAAATTAACTAGCAACGCCGTGCTGTCATATAGCAACTGCTAAGCTACTGCAGCAAAAAAATCCTGGCGCCGCCCATGATGACAGACAAGTTTAGAGGAAGCGCAGAAAGGTTATTGAGATTAAAAAGTTGGGAGACAGAGTATCGTAACATCGTAGTGCCGCGGTAGGATGCTAGCATTAGCACAGTGCTTGCTATGTAGACCAGCGGCGCTGAAAGTGGAGCTGTTGGCAGCCGTCAGACAGGATGAGAGGTCAGTTGCAGGCTGTCCTTTACAGCAGATGGGGGGACCGGTAGGAGCCGGAGGTTTAAAGAACCAGTGTCAGGGCCCACAGGGAGGGGCAGGACGAAGAATGGGGCTGTTTATTTGATGGATGGAGCAGCGTTAGCAGGTGGGCTACAATGGCAGGTGTAGCAGGGTAGAAAACCACAGCGTCCGTCAAAAATGACAATCGGGTGTAACAAATATGACCAGATCAGAACACAAAAGCCACAGAATAGTTAGAAAACTATAGAAGTAGAAAGTGGTCAGAAACTCTTAGATTAACACAAAGAAAGACGAGAATTTCGGACAGAGAAGTGGCGAACAGTCAGCGCCAGCGTCCTCTCACGCCGTCCTCTCACGCCGACTTCGAAAAGTCTATTACATGTTATGACCAATGCATAAACATGTGAAGAATAACACTATAGACATGTTTAGACATTTTTTTTATGTAAACTGCAGTAAATAGGACGATAGTAAAAGACCTAAATACCCTAAAGTGTTTATACCAGGAATCCATCCAACTAATATTAAAACAGAAAGCTTAAATTAAAGGTGCTCCCTCCATGCTGAGCGTAAGGGTTTTATCTTGGAATAAATATCCTGAGGGAGCAGTCTTCCTGCTTTCACTGGGGAAAATCATTAAAACATGTTCAAGTAAAAAAGGAGGCGTTTGACTCCATTTGGGAACATTTTATTCATTCATCGAAAATAAAGCGACGTCTGAAGCACCACTAAAGGCTGCGGAAAGGGGGTGATGATTTAATGCTATAAAACATTGAACAGGGAAAAGGAATAACATTTTACTCCATTCTTAATCCTTTATTTGAATATAAAATCAATGAAAATAGTGTTAGAAAATGCAAACAGTGGCTTCCCTTTAGAAGTGTTGATGTGAACCTAAATTTAGTCAAAAATAATTAGAGTGGGAAAAATATGTTTTCCTACAACAATCCAATTACAAAACAGATAAACAGCCTGAGGTGTCTTGATGATCACTCGACTTCAACTAAAAACATAATTAATTGATGTTCTCTGTTCACATTTGTCCTCGTATTTTTTTGTTGCCATAATGAGTCTAAAATTAGCACTGAATATAATATTTTTAGAGCATTGAAAGGTGCCATTTTTCTTTGAAACCATGACGCTCTTAGCCCACTTTTCTCCCAAAAGCTATTTGCACCTGTGGCTCCTGCACCAACGGTAGCCTACTCTGACAGTAAGTCAGCACGTGGGATCTATAATAGAGTATCCAGCATACTTGCCACTTTTATTAGGACAGCATGACCCGCACTAGAAAAATAGGAAAAGAAACTTGGAAAAAATGACTTCTCTGCATTTTTCAAAGTTTGTGAAGTCATTCAAACAATCAGAATTGACCATGCGGTGGGCAGGTTCAGGCCCTCGGGACAGAACATTATATTGTAGACATGAGAAATTGAGACAAACGACTTCTATCTTTGACTACAGAACGTGCATGTTTATTTTTGAGCTCGAAACTCTAAACCATTGGAAAACTCAACACACTGTTTCTAAACACCAGCTGTTAATGTGAAGGTTCAACATCACAGAAAAGGCACATCAGTTGATTTATAGTGTTTAACCACAGACAATTGAAGAATCTGTTACATTTAAGCATTGTTTATTTTCCATTTTCCATTATTGAAAACCAGGCTCCAATATTCAAGACCTTTTCCAAAACAAAGGTGTAGATAAATATAATTAAATAGTAATAATCTCTGCATAAGAAATGTGTCATGTATTCCTACAACCTTGCCTTTTTTTGTGTCTGTGTGGTAGTCATGGGTTACTGTGTTAGGCACTTATAAATAGGATGTCACATGCCTCTCTTTCCTCTGTCTCAGTGGGCCCAGATCGGGCTTTATGTGTGGGACTTTGTGCAGAGCCAGCACTGATGAAGGGCCTTGCACACTGATGCAGAAATAAATAGGCGAGACGAATGTAGTACTGTCTGCCGATTGATTTTCAGAGGCGATCCTTGTATCATCCTCGGCTCTGATATCCTATCTGTCTCCACGTCGGCTCGCAGACACCCATCTGAGATGAAAAACCCAACACAGTGCCATGTAATAGTGCTTTGAACCCGGAGCACTGGGGCTTTTCAATCACACCCCAGATGGAATGAATGCCCTTGCACACAGCAAAAAAGCGTCAGCATTAGTCATTTTTTCACCAGTGTTTCATGCCTTTGGAATTGAAAAATAAATGGGCGTTTTTGTAGTATTTCTTTTATATGAAATCCCATCCCCACAGTGTGTCAAGATAGGTGCTTTTGAAGTAGAGAGGTGAACTTTTTTTCCTGAAGAAACCTTTAGAAGTTCACCTTCTCAACTGTCTTTGTAGTTTCACTACAGAATTTCCGATGTTGTTGAGCGTTATTATTACAGTTCAGCTCAGCTCTGGAAACTGATAATTCACCACGCCGCTGTCTGTGACAAATACGAATTGGGAAATGTTCACTAAATAACACTGAAAAGTTCATGATTTAAAAAAAGTACTTTTACTTGAGTAACATTTTGAATGCAGGACTTTTACTTTTAACAGAGTATTTCTACACTCTACTTTTACTCAAGTACAAGATCTGAGTATTTCTCCCACCTCTGAATAGGGGTATCAAGATCCTGACAGGATCCCCATCCGGCTTGCTGCACATTATCCCGCTGATTACATGGTAACATACTAAATAAACCAATGACTTGACTCACAATATAGAAAACAAATTTAAAAAAAAGATCACATTGCATCTGCTTATAAATAAATAGTCCGTTCAACTGCGTACCAACGCCTGGAACTGCAGCAACAGCAATGTAACTTAAAATGATGGCAGCACTGATCAAGGTTTTCTGTAACTGTCGAAATCTGTTCAGTTTCTCTTCCATTCACAGGTCTTCAAACAATGCCAGAGGCCACACCATGTTAGTGTTTACTTCCTGTCTGTCTTCTTCTGTAAATATCTCTAACTTCCGGTGCTCCTCTTTCGTTCTCTTGCACTCTCATTTTTGGACTTGAGATAATTCAGCCATTGTGAATCCAAAGTTTCCTGCTCCCCACGATTATTCAAAAATTGTGGTAAAAGTATTCCAAGGTTGTTTTCTGATGTAGAAAAACCAATGTTTTTTGTTTACACCTGACACTAAAGTAACCAAACTTCTTTCTGCAGATTGATGATCGCATAGTCCCCTTAGCAGTGGTTTGATTTCCTTAGCAACGGTCTGTTAGCGAAAATTAACAACCAGTCGAATGTTGAAATCAACCAATCAGAATCGAGTATAAAACTGAGCTGTTTAATAAATATTGGTAAGACATATTTCCTTTTGCTCGAAATGCAAGAAAAGCACTTTTTATCACTTCAATTGTATAACAGCCAAAATCAAAGTTAAAGTGAGAGCCAAGAAATGAAATGAACCAACATCAGAGCATAGCTGACAGAACGGCTTCTCTGTTATTCAGAGGCCGCTGTAGAAGTATTGAATCATGGAAAGAGCAAATCATTAAAGCCTTTGAGTAAATGTGTGTCTCCTTTTATTGGCCTGGCTTGCTGTGCAGCTAGAGCATGACGGTTAAGCCTCGCCTCACTCCCCACAGCGACTTTAAAGACGGGTCAGGAATACTTGCCCCTGTTTGGCCGGATAGCAGCAAGAGATTGCCTTTGCCTCCCAGTGTTTTAACTTCAGGAGACATTTGGAATCTGAGAGCACACCGTGCCCCCCTGCCATTGGTCTAATGCGGGGCCATGTGGTCTGATTTTGTGGGAAATCTTTGAAATGGTAATAAGGTTGAGGGGATGCATCGTTTTTCTCTCCGGGAGAGAAGGAAGGAGCAGGGAGGGAGGGAGGAAGTCGGGGGGGTTTCGGAAGCTCTAGGTCACAGAGATGTAATGATGGGCTGGGATGAGCTGGGGTGTGCCAGAGGATTACCGTTTGTCTTTCCAAGCGAACGCTGCTCTCCAAGGCCAGTGTTTCAATCCCGACAGAGACGATTTGCTCCCAATGCCAATATGATAATAGAAGGGGCAGCATGTGCTCTAAAAAAATAATCACTCTGTTTGATGGGTTGTGTGTATGGAGCAAAAATCCACCAGCCAACAGGAAGGCAAACAATGCACTATTTTCCTCTCTGTGGTGGCATTCAAGCCATTGCATCAACTGTGACCTGCGTTGGTATTATCGCAAGTGAATGTGCTGTTAAAGACGGTGATTTAATGAAAGCTGAATCCTATTTATGTAGCTTTTCTTTTCTCATTTTTTCCCTCTTTGTGCTTTTACCACAAATGAAAGCTTTAATGTATGAAAGAATCGAAAGAAAAATAATCACTGAAATTAGTGCCTGTAATAAAAGGGTCTATTCAATTCAATTACAAACATTTTGCCAGTTATTTTGGGTGGTATCCTTCCATGCAGTTTACATTTGATTTCATCCAACCAAAATAATCAAGATAATTAGAATATTAAAGAGGATACTTTTAAATTTGAAAGCTTTAAAGCATTTAACTACAAGGTAATAGTTATTCTCACGATGGCGGAGATGTGGGAATTTAGTGCAACATCTGGTGGAGTAAAAACAAGCAATCACACAGGTTGAAAACAAGCCAGCTCACAAATTAACATGGTTAGTATAACAGCTTTATTGGTGATATCAATGAGAGTCAACGCTACCAAAGTAAGACGGAATTAAAAACTGATATCATCCTTCAAAGAACTCTATTTAGGGTAAGTCACAGTTTGGTTTTCACCAGTTTTCATTACCATAAACTGGGGAGTATCCTAACCAGAACATCGGGCCATATGTAGGCCTATGAAACATTTGTTCTTTGATGAAGATTCCCAGGTGGGATCCTCTTTTCCCAGCTGATCTACAGTAGGAACTGATGCTATGTAACAGATCTGACTACACCAATTACCATTGGAATAATAATGCTGAATGCACTTCAAGACTCCCAACAGTGAAAGGGATAAAAAAGTAGTTTAAAGGTCCCCTATCATGCTGAATGCACTTTTTGATATATGTTATACTGTACATCAATATGTCCCCGGTGTGTCAGGGAACTCACAAAGTGTCAGAAAATAAAACCCTCTCTCTTTTTCTCCATACCAACATCTCTAAAAATGGGGGTCAGTGTTTCCCCTAGGTTTGCTGCTTTGGGGGGGGTGCTGCCAGGGCAGGATGAGGGCGGTCTGATGATGGCGATCCGTGCAGGGTGGGGGGGAGAAAGTTACTTTGGCTTGAGAAGTGGGGGGGACACAAAACTGGGGTTCTGTGGGCCCTCCGCAATGGAAATAGTTCTCGATTTGAATCCCTTTTCTTGCCTTTCGAACAAAATATATTGTTAGGACTATGGTGCAATCCAAGAAAATGTGTAGAGTATAATGCCTGGCAAATTTATCTAATATCCTCTCCATGTGAACCTGCTTTATTTGGTGGACCTCACATCCTCTAGGGGGGTCCAGGGGCATGTAACTTCAACATGTTTTAAATGTTGAAGCTAAATGCATCAATCTGGTGCACTTTGAGCACAAGTTAAGAGATTTATGGATACAGCTCAGTGGCATTGGGATATATATTGTTTTAATCCTCAGAGCAGAGAGAGGAGCTGTGGATTATTGTTATTGATTAATGCATCAGTGTTTCTTAGGGTCAAAAACACTAAACTCACAACTTAAAATGAAAGTGTTTAGTTTATTTAATAAAAGAGCACATGTTCAATGTGAAAAGTGACAGTAGATATAGATTAGTTGCATTTGGTGCTATATTATATATATTAAAAAAATATATATATCTATCAAACTATAGATCCTACATATCGACTGGACGTGGATTCTAAATGTACAATATACATTTCTCACTAGAAATCTAATCAAAAAGCGTTTTAATGGCCAAACTATCCTACAATTTAGGATTTTACAAAGAGGGTTATTTGTGAATAAACGACCATCTGTAACATTTGTATTCAACCGGAGCACTAGAGGACGAAAACTTTAAAACGTAATTATAGGACGTACTAAGCGCTTGAACAAACAACATATTTGGTCGTAATAAGGGCCTGAACAATGGGCCCATTTGGTCTTATCAGTTTGAGGACTTGTTGTTTATTAGCCATAAGCTTCATGTAACATCACATTTGGTGTCAACAGTGAATGAAATAAAAAGACAGTGCTCCAGAGTAGATTTATGTTATGGTGGTCCATATGGTGGACTCGGAAATAAGTTAGGATTTTACCAATCCGGGCTCCATCCTCCAAGTCAACAAGTTTTCATGCTTTGTTCTATCCTGCTGAAAAAATGTGTAAGAATCATAAATGCCTGTTTGCCACAGAGCTTATTTTCTGCAATATTGCCGAATGGAAATCCCCATTGCCTTTTGTTGATGGAGCCCTTCAGATGATTACTTTCGACCGTATTTGTCTTAGTAAGAATGTGGTTTATTTACTTTTTAACAAATTTTCCCTAATGTTCTTACTTTCTCACCTCTGTCACTATTTTCTACGGCTATTACATAATTGATTCCATTTTAGTATCCCGCTGTCCACCTACCATCTAAGTCATGCCAGCTTTGCTTTTTAAAGACACTTTTTAGCAACTAACTTTATGACAAACCATTCCCTCTTTATTTCTGTCACCTAACAGCGCTGCCTTGTTAATGCCTCATTGCCAGCTGTTAATGAATGTGTTCTAATAGTTTTGGGATCCTTAATACGACTACTGACAGTCTCAATTTGTCAAGTCATTACCTGTTTATTTCTGACAGCTGGATTCGAAGCTCAAAATGTAATTTTGTTTTACTATTTAACGTCTTTGTTAGTGGAGCTCAAAAAGTGGAACAGGCAGCCATACATTTCAATTCAGGTTGGTTTAGTGAATCTAAATAAAGCAAGCCATCCTCACAAAACAAATGAGGAGCTTTAGGATAGTAACCAAACAATATCATTTCATGAGGTAAAGTGTCTCTGAACAAAACAATATGAAACTTGATAGATATTCAATTTACTAAATGTTGTTTTTCAAGGTTTTGAGCACCACAAATGACATTCCATTTACCTCTATTGTTTTAAAAATATATATAATTCAAATGTACAGGAAGATTGAAGATAAGCAGGTAACCAGACAGTTGGCAACAATTACTAATGTACTGTACTGATATACAGTATGTCCATTGAAGCTTTCCCATCCCAGCATTTATCCACATCATGTTTTCAGGGTAGGAGTTAAATCACTTTTGAACATCTTAGAATCAACCAAGCACAGGTTATTAAGTCACTTATTAATACTCTAAATGCAAATATACTCAACTGTGGCCCTACAGATTTATCCCCAGGGAAACATTACGTTGGTGATCTGGGCTGTTCACATTCAAACCACTTGCACATAAATTATACTCCAGGGAGAAACCAAGGGACGTTCACACATGCTCTTAAGTACAGTGTTCTGTTTTACCACATTTCCAACATAAGCTGTCTTCATAAGATCCATGTTGTGTTCTTTTAGAGAATATATATTAGGACATTTATACTGAATAAATGTGCCTGTGGCTTCTCTGATTTATACCCATGTTGAATAGAATCCCGTCCAATGTTTCTTCATCAATTTAAGTCTGTTTCATTCACCTCTATTGTTAAGTTAAACGCCCTAGAGCCTGATTTCTCAAGAAACTTGGCAAGTCAAATCTAAACAATCGCTACAGCCAGATATAATTGGGAAAGAGATATTAGTGAGCTGGCCCTTGAAGCTAAGCAGCATAAAGACTGAGCTGAAACTTGATATCACCGTTTCCCTATGTATTACCGGACAATCTCCGAGGTAGCTGAACCTTTGACCACAGCGCGTCCTTAGCCGAAGACATGATGAAGAGGTTGTCAGTTTCTTTACAGCAACCGCTATCTTCTTCACCTTTTCCCCCTGCGCTCTCCTTCTGTGGAAAAATCTGGAAGTCATCACCGTGCCTTCATATCTCCCTCTGGCTAGATATGAAGTGAGCTCACATTATAAATATCTCCATTCTGTTTGATTGCCCTCCAAATAAGTCACACTGTTCAAACAAGCAGAGAGCGCCCCTCCACTGCCTCCCATTGTCTGGCTTTGAGCTATTGACGCGGCAGTTGACGATTTATTATAGGCACCTTTCCCAAGTGACCGATAAGCATTGTGATGGATGCAGGATTTTACAGTGCCAAAATGGTTTTATCTCTCCACCCTCGAAGCTACTATCTCGAGCTGATGAGCTGTGCTTATTGTCTCTCCTCTGACTTTCTTTCTCTCATCTCTCAGATGCCAGCCAAGCACTGTCAGTGTTATCCTTCAAAGAGCCCATTTCACCAGGAACAAATGTATTCTATTATTTACTGATTTAGCCCATTTCACCAGGAACAAATGTATTCTATTATTTACTTGGTGGCTTCTCCCTTTTTCTCCCGTTTATTCGCCTGTGTTTATGTATGTTTCTGTCAGCGCCCCGACGCCTGTGAGGATGACTTTACAAGCATATGCATCTGTGCATGTGCCCGGGCAGCGCTCACAGCATCCGAGCTGAGCAGAAAAAGCAATTGTGTTTTCTCCATGATGCCGTTTCACGTTGTTATTTTACGCTCTAAATGCAATATCCTGCTATTTAGAGAGCCCAACTATCAATCATCTCAATTGTTGCTGGCAAGCTTGAAAGCACTTTCGACTTGCTGCTCATTTTCTTTCTATTAGTAACACTCAAGTGGATAGAAACACAAAGGAGCAGAAATTACAGAAGGGTGTGTGTGTGTTTTTGGAACGTGGTTTTGGAGAGATGAAAATGAGTAGGAGTGACAAGAAATATCTTCATTTTGAGCTCAAATGTGGGACTTTTACACTCTGCTTGATGTTTAATTAATTATGTTGTGATCTTTTCTTCTGTACTACATGAGTGTCGGCTGTTTGATATGAACTCACTCCCTGGGCCTGTGAGCTTAAGAACAGAGGTGTTTTAAGTTTGTGCAATGAGTTTTATCAATGCACGATTATTTTTGTAATAGTGGTATTTTCTGATTTATGCGGAAACAACTGTGGAATTTAATTTTGGTCATGTTATATAGTAAAATCAATTGGTCACCCACATTTTTTAAAACAAACAAGCGGCAACTTCCTGGAACAAAATGTAATCCCATGTCTTAATCTTGCCTTCTTTCTAATGACAAGCAGAGGCCAATCCTACTGGTTGCAGAAAGCTACTGATTGTATATAAGTCTATAAGAAAGTGACCTAATTTCTAACTTAATTTAATACCTCAGAAAACATTTTCCCTATGAATTTTTGGTTTTCATTGCTAGTTTCAGTCTTGTTCAATCCTGCATGATGTTCCCTTTGTGTAAAATAAACAATAAACAGGGTATGCTCTACGTCGTGATTGAAAACGTCAATAAATGCTGCATATCAACTCAGATCATTCTTTCTTGGCCTCTTGGGTCAACATCCACAAACTATAGCACACTTTATTCAATATCATGGAAACCATAATATAAGTATATTTATAAGCAGAGCTAAATGGCTGTCAAACTGATTTATACTGATACATTAATATTGATGTAGGATTAGGGGTTATTAGAGATCACCGTCCAAGATCAATAAATGGACTGAGCTTGGACCCTTTATTTTTTGGGGCCTGTGCGTAGAAGATACAGTAATCAATTTATTGTACATATAGTCCGTTTGTATCTGTGTGTGTCTATTTGTATCTGTGTGTATCTATTTGTTTTTGGCAGAAATAAATCCCAGCCTCTTCTTCTGTCCTCTCGTTCCTCTCCGTGGTATTAGGTATCACTCAGTGCTCCTCCAACACTGTCAAGCTCAATTTAAAAGTTTTCTTCTTCTTCCAAATCCAGCTGCATTTTCCGGCTCAGATTTGGTGATCACGCTGCGGTCAGGGGGGGGGGTTTCTCAACGAAGCCAGTGAAGCATTTCAAAGCCTGCTATCATTCCCAGAAAAAAAGCACCAGCCATGGCCCAGTTCTGCTTGCTGCTTTGCACGGAGAAGTCAATACATTTCTTAATTAAATCAATGCATCTCGCACACACAGCTCCTTCTTACTGTTGTATTTGCTGAGATTAAAGTTGTAGATTTGAATTTGTTTTTATGCATTCTAATTTTCCTGTCATCATACATTAGTCCCAAAGGGGAAGTCTATCTTAACACAGTGAGTGAGATTGTGTCAGAGCACTAACGGGTCTTCCAAATTGCATCTACTGGAAAATGGGATGTGTTTGCCAACGCTGCTAATCAAAGCAAGCTGAGTGAATAATATTTGGGTAATTTATGACAAGTTACATTTGGACGGTGTTCTTCCCCCTCTATATCTCCACACAGAAATAAATTGCAGTTAAGCTGAACACAGCTTGGGTCACAGATTTCTAACCATGGGAAGCAATGTTTTGGTAATGATAAGAACCCCCAAGGCACGTTGGGCGATATATAATGCCCTTTTTTTTCTCCTCTTCGTGTTTATTTACCTAGGAAATAAATGCAGCAAGTCTCTTTCTGGCCCAGGGCTCTCACTTACTCGGGGTTGCGGAGGAGATGTGCTTCCGAAACGTAGAAGGAAGGAGCAAGACAAAGTAAGTCCCCCTTTATTACATCTGCTTTATTGTGGGTGCCCACTCTTCCATTGCAAAGCTCCACTCCCATATTCAGAGAGCCTTTGAGTCCGTATTTCCTTTGCCAATGATAATTACAGTAATGTGCGCTCAACATGCCTCATTGAAACTGATGAAATCAATATTTTAAGTATGCTGTTTTTCCAACTGATGAAACGTCCCATTACATAATAAAGCACGGCAATTACCCTGCACTAAATGGATCACTAACAATGGAGATCACATTCAACTTTACTTAACTAAATAAGAAGTTTGTTTTCACTCATATGCCTATTTTCATTGTTCCACTTCCATCAACAGTGTTCATTACCTAGGGACTATTTTTGGTAGTTCCAAAGAAAACTGTTTACAGTGAGGTTTGTTCGTTTGTTGAATTTATATTATAACTTTTCCTTAAACTTGTTAGAAAATAAATTGAGTCGTTAAAATGTTTTTTACCGAGAGCATCATAGTTTGAAATGTCAGCGTGTTTTGCAGGTCATTTCTCAATCTGCAAAGTAAAAAAGTAACTAGAGCTGTCAAATAGATGTGTTCGAATTACCCATTTGCTTTCGGGGAGCCCTATTTTTCAGTGCACATCCTGCTACTAAATATATCACACCCACGCTCTGTTGACTGGCGAAGCAGCGCGGATTCGATCAATTACTATAAAATCACTCTGCTACTACTACAGACGGTGTCCCAATACGCCGGCGGCTGTGGCCATTGTTGAAGCCTCTTCAGGCTCCGCATCGGCAGGCCTCTCCCTCGGTGTGGAAGTTGAGTAAAGTTAGAACGATATTGGAAGATTCAGATTTCACGGATCAATAACTCAAGAAACAAAACGTTATTCAGACACAAATTACGTCTCCTAAGTACCGTGGTAAGGTAAGGTTGACAACGAATTACAATCACATGTTGATAAAAAAAAAGCAAATACGTGCTGTCCTCCAAACTGGACACATTAAATTGGTCTCTCTCTTTCCGCAGCCGGAGAAGAAACGAGTGCTCAGGGACCGTCTGCAAAGTGCAACACCGAAAAAAGAGAATACAATAGTATTCAATCACTATTATACAGTATATTACTACCAAACTCACTATACACATCAATAGTCTCCTGATGTTCATACTACAGCAGAGAGTTTGGAAGAATGTGCTTTTGAATAATTTTGGGGAATATTTCTAATGTAAAATCTTCAATAAATATGCTATAATCTTCAATAACGTTACTATTATATTTATACCAAACTCACCACACACATCAATTGACTCCTGTTGGTCATTCTACAGCAGATAGTTTGGAAGAATATGGTTTGGAATAATTTTGGTGAATATTTATACTGTATAATAGTTATTGAAGATGATGCCATGTTTATTGAATATTTTAAATTAGAAATATTCACCAACATTATTCAAAAGCACATTCTTCCAAACTCTCTGCTGTAGTATGAGCAACAGGAGACTATTGATGTGTGTAGTGAGTTTTGTAGAAATATACTGTATAAATGTGAAGTGATTGAATATTATTGTATTGTATATTTTTTCGGAGTTGCACTTTGCAGACGGTCCCTGAGCACTCGTTTCTTCTCGGTCTGCGGATAGAGACCAATGTAATGTGTCCAGTTTGGAGGACAGCACGTATCGCTTTTTTTTAATCAAAATGTGATTGTAGTTCGTTGTCAACCTTACCACGGTACTTAGGAGACGTACTTTGTGTCTGAACAACGTTTTGTTCATGAGTTATTGATCTGTGAAATCTGAATCTGCCAATAGGCTAGTTGCACAAGATGGCGTCATTCAACTTCCGGCGGCTGGGTGTGAGCCCGAGTACTTCCGGTCTTCGGTGTGGAGTTGTTTGGGGAGTTAGCGATATACATACAATAGATAGAGAGAGATAGATAGATAAATAGATAGAGAGAGAGAGAGAGAGAGAGAGAGAGAGAGAGAGAGAGAGAGAGAGAGAGAGAGAGAGAGAGAGAGAGAGAGAGATGGAGAGTTTATAAGTTTATAAGGTTATCAGGATGTTGTTATGGCCACTAGTTTGATAAACACTTTTCATTTGGGGAAGCTAATTTAAGAAACAAAACTATGTCTAACATGAACAATATTACATTCTTAGATTTGCAACATACAAGCATTTCCTCGCCTTTTGGAAAATTGTGGAACCTGCAGCCAACACCAAGATGGTGCGGATCACCAACGCCAAGGCATCCTCTGCCAGCAGCTCGGATTCCTCTCAACCATCAACAACGGTAAGCAGCATACAAGCATGGATATATATTAATAATTATGCACGCTGCACACTATACCACCGTTTAACAAGCGCATCACATCACTCACAAAACACACACACACACACCACACACACCCCACACACACACACACACACACACACACACACACACACACACACACACACACACACACACACACACACACACACACACACACACACACACACACACACACACACACACACACACACACACACAGAACAACAAAACCCAGGAAAATGTGTTACAACTGTACCCAGTCTCCCCTATAACAGTATCTACAGTTTGCCTAACACTTATTTGTTTTCACAGAAACTTCCACCCATAGATGAGCTGCTGCTGTTCCTCATGCACCTGTCAGTGGGCCTACATCTGAGGGATCTAGCAGAACGGTTTGGCATTCACCGCACTACAGTCAGCAGAATTACTTCCACCTGGACACACTTCCTCTACCAACTGCTTGGAAGCAAACGTCTGTGGATCCCACGCGAAGTTGTCAAAGCTCACCTTCCACCAGAGTTTTCAGCTTTCCCTGACACACAAGTGGTGCTTGACTGCACTGAAGTATTCTGCCAGACTCCATCATCGCTCCTGCTGCAGAGTGAGGTGTTTTCTACATACAAGTCGCATGCTACATTCAAGGCCATGATCGGCATGGCACCACATGGTGCCATTACATTTCTGTCTGGCCTGTATGCAGGATCTATGAGTGACCGGGAGATCTTCAAGCTGTCTGGCATCGTGAGCCTGCTCACACCAGACATGGCGATAATGGTCGACAAAGGGTTCCTTGTGAACAATCTGGTTGAGTGTAAAGTGTACTGGCCTGCTTTTCTGCACAAAAAGACCCAAATGAGCAGGGAGGATGTCAGGCAGACTCAATCCATTGCACGTCTGAGGGTCCATGTGGAGAGGTGCATCAGAAGAGTCAAAGAGAACAAACTATTTGACAAAGCCATACCACTGTTTGTTTTATTTTTTATTTTACCTTTATTTAACCAGGATAGGTCTCATTGAGATTAAAAATCTCTTTTTCAAGAGAGTCCTGGCCCAAGAATGGTAACAGCACAGTTTCAGACAGTTTTACAGTTACAAACAATTAAAAAACACACAATCACAACACAGTCATACACCAAGTTTAGCCAAAGCATTTACAGACACAGCGGCCTGCTTCGAGGTCAGTTAAAGTTGCTTTGAGTGTTTCTAATGAGACCAGCTCTCTGAGTTTCAGCTAAGTTTGAAGCAGGTTCCAAGCTTGAGGGGCAGCGTATCTGAACGCCCTTTTCCCAAGTTCAGTACGGACCTTTGGAAAAAAGGTAAAAGTTCTCTGAGCGAAGCCGATAGGATCCAGTGCATTTTGTATTTATGTACGTACTTAAATAAGGGGGAAGAGCACCAAGAATAGCCTTATATGTAAGGATGTGCCAATGTTTCAGTCTACGCGTGGTCAGGGAAGACCATCCAACACGAGTGTATAGATTGCAGTGGTGCGTCAAAGATCTGAGGTTTGTGATGAATCTCAGTGCACCGTGGTAGACGGTGTCCAGCGAGTGAAGGCACTGAGAAGATGCATTCATATCAACCACATCTCCATAATCCAGCATAGACAGAAAGGTTGCAGTCACTAGTCTCTTTTTGGCCTCATAGGAAAAACAAGACTTGTTTCTAAAGAAAAAAACTAATTTTATTCTTAATTTTTTCAAGAGTTCCACAATGTGTGGTTTAAAAGAGAGCGAATTGTCAATTATAATTCCAAGATACTTATACTGCAACACAGATTCAACCTCCGTCCCCTGCAAGGTGGTGATAGGAGGAAGGTTCAAGACCTTTGCTTTTGCTTTCGAGAACATCATTAGGTTTGTCTTGGCAGCATTTAAAACAAGTTTCAAATCACACATGTTGGATTGTACAATGTTAAAAGCATTCTGGAGCTGACAAAGAGCCTGCTTTGGGGTGGACGCAGAACAATAAATAACTGTATCATCAGCATAAAAATGCAAAATTTGCATTCAAAACATTGTTATTAAGACTTTTAATGTAAATAATAAATAACAATGGTCCTAAAACAGATCCCTGTGGCACACCCTTGGATACCGGAAGAGATGTTGAAGTTAAGCCTTCTGCCCGCACACACTGATCTGCATGAAAGATAATTCTTGAACCAATAGACAGCCTTACCTGAAAGACCGATACTAACAAGTCTTTGTAACAGTAAGGCATGATCCACTGTGTCAAAAGCCTTTGACAAGTGTGTGTGGAAGCATTGAGGAGCTCTTCAATGTGGCTTGCTTCCTGGTCAACTACCAGAACGGACCGCTGGTAAAAGCATGGGCAAGCCTGGGCAGCAATTAGTGATGGGAATTATGGCTCTTTGAAGGGAAAATAAGCTAAATAATCACCAGGATAATGATTGACTGTATTGCCCGACCTAATGTCAATAATCTTCTTTGTAAACATGACACAAGGTGGCGCCATATCCATGTCAGTGAATGTACTACTTTGAATTTACCCTCTGTATGTGTTAGGTAAATAAAGTTGTCTTGCCTTGAATGAAATTCACGCAACTCTTTATATTAGATACTGTGTTTTTAAGTGGCGATGGAGACTATTTGTTGACCCTGCTTTAAAGGATAGTTTGCCTTTACAAATGGTGCGCTTTATCACTGCCTGGGTTTTGGTTGAAGTGCATCCAAATGCTGCTGCGTTTGGCTCATTTTCCATTTTTCATTTTCAAAAGAGTCGGCTAATGAATATAACTAATATATATATATATATATATTATATATATAACTAATGAATTATAACCTCAAAACAAATGCACACAAAAATAACATAGGACAATACATAATATAATAAATCCACAATATGATAACATGATGTAGTGTGGTACACTAATGTTTCATTTAATTTCGAACCTTTATTTATTCCGATTTGTCCCTTGAGATCATAGATCTCTTTTACAAGGGAGACCTGCAGCAATTTAAGTTCCACATAAAACATAAAAACAAACAATAGAGGATATCATACAACATATTTATACTTATCAACATTTACAAATACCCATAGTTTCAGAAAGCATTTCACTTAGACGTGCTTTAAAATTGCTTAATTTCAATTTTAGCTGTAGACTGTTCCAAGCAAGTGGAGCTGCGCACATAAAAGCTGTCTTACCTAAGACAGTCCTTACTCTTGGCACATCTAACAAGACTACATTATGCGATCTCAGACAAAAGCTGCTTGCAACTTTCTGCTTTATCAGTGAACAGATGTAATACGGGAGATTGCCCAACATAGCTTTATAAATAAGTGTGTACCAATGACTGAGACTCCGTACAGTGAGTGATGGCAAACCTGCCAATGTAGTGTAGTGCATATCACTCCATGTACAAATAAAAATAATCTCCTTTCTCCCTAATGGTTTTAGCCACCTCGTAGTCTCTGCAGATACGCTGTATAAGGATATCATCCTTCGCAAAAACGACGAAATCGCACCACTCCATCCCTGTGAGTAGGAGCTGGCCTTTCACCTGCCAATAGTAGCTATGAGACTGCTTCAGTTTTAATGTGCCACTCTGCATTTTTAAGTAGCTACAGTCCACATAACTCCCCAAACAACTCCACACCGAAGACCGGAAGTACTCACGCTCACACCCAGTCGCCGGAAGTTGATAGACGCCATCTTGTGCAACTAGCCCATATCGTTCCAACTTTACTCAACTCGGTGAGGAGCTGTCAGACTCGACCCTAACGCTGCTTACAGCCGGCCAACTAAAAGTTGTTTTCCGTTCACGTTGTCATTTTTAGACTCCTTCGCTTCTTTGCTTGTGAATCCAAAAGCTGCGAGGCATGGCTTTTTTGTTTTTTTTATCACAAAGTCGGAGTTAAAAAAATATCAATATGAACATTTCAAATACCGCGCCGGCATTGCCGTAACCATAGCAGCGTAAGTAGCGTAAAGAATGCAGCGCCGCCACGTACAGATGGCAACACCCAGAAATATTCACAAATATAAAACAAATATTCAGAAACTGTAATTAAGAATAACTATTATTTATTTCAAGAACTTTTATTTACAGAAACTCAAAATTTCTAATCTGTGTGAAACAAATATGCACGATTGTTTTGGGCTCCCCCTATTTATCTCAAAGTCAACCTTCAGGGGAGCTCCCTCCCTCTTCGGGGGAGCCAAGCTCCCCCTGGCTCCCCCCCATTTCGAACAGTGGATGTAGTATAGTTAAAAAACCTTGAAATATAGTGAAGCAGAGTACCATAAGAGGCCAGAGAGAGGTGAAACTTACCATCACTTATTTAAGGATTTGTATTTTTACCAAGGATAAATTACCTTTCGTTTATTTTTCCAAAAGGCGTTCAGTAACATTTCATTTCTTGGCCATGGTTCTCAACTGCAACCTAATTGGATGCTGTCAAATTGGTTCAAACAGAGTGATCTGGGGAATTAAGTGGTGAAATGCTGGGAATGAATAGTCTTAATGTAACCTGATGGAAAGAGATATATTCTTTTGTTGAACACTATTTTCTTTAATGCAACATACATTTTAATATTTGGGCTTATGGGAAGGTTTCAAGTATTTTAAAATCAAAAAGCTTAAGTGATGTCAAAAGTCATTGTGGTAATGTCTGAGTCCAGTTGTACATCATGGGTTAGTCTTTAAATGTATAATGTGACTCGAGTATACACCCAAGATTCTCTTTGTGCATCACCTTGAGAGCATAAAATTGATCAGCCGTTATATCGAGCAAGAAGAAGACTGATGTATTGTTCAATTGCAATTTGTGACTTGTATTTAATCAGAATAACCCTGCAGGTGTGTATTGTTGTTATCGCATTAGCTGATCAGATTTAAAAAGCTGATCAAATACTAAATTATTTGGACATACATGGGAAAGTGTGGATGTGTGTGTCGGTGTAGGTTCATTTTAAGTGTATACCCATTTAGGTGTCTCGCCATGCATACAGTATACGTGTGTGTTGACATGAGTGAGTGTTGCTTGGCTGTGTGAGATAAACAGGACATGCTCCAAGGAGTGGGACGATGGCCAGTGGACACAGCTGAGGAGGCAGCTGTGAGGAGCAGGAGAAGTGGAAGGGGGGAGGAGGGGGGGAAGGAAAGACAGAGAGGGAGGGGTAGGATGGGAGGAGAGCAACACACTGTGGAGGGCAAAGTGCACTGACAGACACGGGAGTCGCAGAGTGGGACCTCTCCAGACCTGACAGATGGACAGACAGGGCGATGCCCCGCTGGAGGCCTCCGTCTCACGATGCTAGCGTGAGCGCACGGACACATCAACGTGCACCCACAAACACCTATATAAGCACTCTGAAAGATACTCATACTAATGTCAAAAACCCCAACGCTAAGATTGGAACATGGCAGAGATGACAAAAGTACACACATCCGTTACTCAAGTAGAAGTACAAGTACTGACTAAACTTCTTTACTCAAGTAAAAGTAAAGAAGTATGGGCTTTGAAATGTATTTAAGTAAAAAGTACCCATAACTCCCACCTGTTTTAAAGAGTACTTTTTTTTTTCAAATAACTTTTTTTTATTAGTATTATTGACCTCCCTTTAGAAGAATAATGTCATTGTTAGCTTATGAATGTTTCCATGCTGAACAACGGCAACATGAAAACGTTTTCATTGGTCCGACTTCTTTAGAGAAGACCGGGAAATGATGGATACACGGATCGTGTTCAAATCAATAGGCACGCAATGACTCTAATAATAACGATCACGCCACCAAACACACATTCAAACTGAAGGAACCAGCCTGTTTGGGAAATATAAGAAGTAGAAAGTACAGGTATTTGTGTTCAAAATGTAAAAAGTAAAAGTAAATAAGTAGTGGAGTAAAGTACTAATACCAGAAAAATGTACTTAAGGTAACAAAGTATTTGTACTCCACTACTTCCCACCCAACCCTTAAGATTGGAACATGCTTACGAACAAAGATCTCAAATTGTTACTTTTCCACAAATGAACACCATGCTCTACCTTTCTCTTTAGTTTTGCGTCAATACGGCGAAAGAGAGAGCCCTGTCTGAGGCAACTTGTCAGGGGGAATAAAGGTGAATCAAGTCCAAAGATTTGTATCCCGTTCGATTCGGAACAGTGCAAAAAACCGCAGGGAGTTGCTGAGCATTGACTTGTGTGTAGACCAGTTTTCCGGGGACACAAAGGACAGTATTTGCCAAGATGCGAGACCTGCAGTGAAGCGACTGGGGGCAGGAAAGAAATGGGGGGGGCGGGGGGAGAATTCAATCAGAGTTGACCATCTGCCAGATCACTTGCGATGCCAAAGGTGTCATTCCCCTGTGCAATATATCCAAAGCGGGTGAACCATGACATGCAGTTTCAGGAAATCTTGTACACAAATACAGTATTTTGGGATTTTGGACTCGTTTAGCAATTCTAGAGTTCATATTAAAAACTTTGACACATGGATTATAGCCTTCTCAGACTATTTACGTGCAGAAAAAACTCAAAAGGCATAATAGTGCCTCTTTAAAGATCAAGATTTAAATCAATTCCTCAATGAAACTGTAGTTCGCAGTCAATGAAAATTGTTAAAAATATCCCTATTCTGGCTATAAAATGACACTGCCTCTAATAAAAATTGTAGAATATGCCATTGAGGGAGGGAGAAAACTCAAACAACGTACTTCCCCAATTGCTGCAGCTACCCTTGATGTCTTTCTAAAACATAATTGATGCAGAAAAAGAGTGCTCAGATGTGTAAAGAGCAGTAAATTCACCGTTAAAAGCCGAGCTGTACAATGCTACCACGGAGTATCCTCCCTCTCGTGCAGTGCTTTACAGAATAGTGCAATAAGCAGAGCAGACAGGCCGAGTAAGAGAAAGCCTGTTAGGCGTGGGGAGCGCTAGATGAAAAAGGAGGTGGAGTAGGAGGAGGAAGCAGTGAAAAAGGAGGAGCGGGGTGATACCATTTAAATCGATTCCTCGACCTGCAGGGCCTGCATCCTGTCACGCTTTCTTACAGCTCCGCTCCTCTGCCAGTCCCATCCAGGGAGCACATCTGAGGAGACTCGCAGCTCTTTTTCCTCCCGTTTCCTCTCTAGGGGTAGGTATTTCCATCCCGCGGTATTTCACGGCTCTTCCATGGCCATCCCTTTCTCATTCTCCTATCTTCCACACTGTCACAAACATTCAACCATAGGCTTCAGCAAGGAGCCTGAGCTTTTTTCTTTTTTCAAAGTTTCTTCCCTCCATCTTTACTTTTTCTCCCCTCTTTTGCCATTTCCTAGCCTGTCATCTCAGTGTGCCTTCCTTTCACATCTCCTATACTCTTTCCTTTTTCACACTTTCACTTTCTGTTAATGAAGGCTCTTCTCCGTCCCACATCTCGTCCGCTCTTCAGCCTCCCTTCTCTGTCCCTCACTATCTTTGTTCTTCCTTGTGCCATATGCTCCCCTTCTCTCTCTCTCTGTGCTTCTGACTTGAGTGCCATTTGATGAGCCCAGGATTGAGAGCACTGGAGTATCGGCGCCGTGCAGCAGTGCGCCCAGGAGAGGATGTCAGGGAAGGAGACAGGCCCTCTTCACATTAAATATCATTTGACACCTAATCTGCAGCACCTTCTGCTGTAGTGATGAGGGGAAGAGGATGGAACTGTTCCCCATGCTCCCAAAAAAAACAACCAGCCCCAAACATCCCTCTTTGTTTCAAGTTGGTAGAGAAAGGTGCCTCGTAATACATCTAAGCAAAGACTGTCGTGAGCATGTCTATCTTTGAGGGCAAGAGAGGAAGGGGGAAATGGGGACAGACTTTTTAAATGAACACCCATATAGAGTGGTGCAGTCCTTAAATCCAGAAATGATTAGGAATCAACCCCCCAGTTTTTCTAGTCTCGAAATCAATGATTCTCTTTGATCGTATTTGTGGTTAAAAGCCTGAATTAAGGTCTGTGGTTACCGCAAGCTGAAGGGATTTTGAAAGGTTTTACAACATAAAATACCTCAGTGAAATACCCCACTCGTGAATATCCGAAGCTTCTATCAGGGTTCGTACGGTCATTGAAAACCTGGAAAAGTCATGGAAATTCAAAATGCAAATTCCAGGCCCTGGAAAAGTTAAGGAAAACAATATTTTTCCCAAAGTTTGGAAAAGTCATGGAAATGTCACTAAAGTTGCTTCAAATATAATTTACATTTTATCTAATCGCTGAAATAATCTGCGGTCGCGAACTGTTATGTGCCATCATGACACGCATGGTGTTATTTTTTAATATATGAGGCGCGAGCTGTGTGCTCGAGTCTTCCTGCCTGAACTCTGCTGCTCCGGGATGAGGGTCAGCTACATTATCTACGGTGCGTTCGTTAACTGTGCGGAGTCACTGTGGCACAGACTGCACCGCTGGTGAACAGCTGTTAGAACGGGCCGTTCAGGTGTTCAGAGCAGAGCGGCAGACCGTGGTGTGAACTGAAAAGTTTTTCTGTCGCAATATTATTTAAGGAATCGTTGAGCTAGCTAGCTAGCTAGCATACATTGTCACTATCTGCTAACTTTAGCTTTAGCCTTCGTTTTGTAATAGTTTTTTTCATAGGCTATAAACAGAGGTGGTATAAGTATAGATATTGTACTACACTCATAAAAACGATTCAAGCCCTTCTTAGACTTGACACAATATACAAATGTTCGCTTTTTTAAATATTTTTAATTAAGAAATAAACCTAAGTATAGTTCATTAGTGTAACACAAATTAGTTTAATCAATTCACTTATTAAATGTATTTAGGACAGATCAACTCAAAATGAATTGTTTTCATCTGGGGACCGCCCCTTTGCACATCCCCTTTGCGCATGCGCACATCCGTTCTGTCTTTTGCCTCCTTTTCTCTGACACTGACTGTGGAAACTGACTGGGGAAAGTCTATTCTTTGGTAAGTATTTTAGTAGTTTTTTAGTAGTCTCTAGTAGTTTAGAACGTACCCTGTTTCCAAGTAATGCCTTTTCATACAGTAATATCGACAAGAATATTTGAAACCACCGGGTTATATTTTGCTCCGTTTTTTGTTGTAAACGGCAAGCTAGCTATGGCTAGCCAGATAACTGGTAGCTAGAAGCTAGCTTGCTACATGTGGGTAGCATTGAATACCTGCTGGATAATGGAGATCAGTGGATTGTATTATATTAGATTTAATGTTATTTTCATTGAACACAGTACACCAAAATTGAGTTTATATCCAACCAAAAAAATGCAAAGAGTAATTAAAGTGCATGAGGTAAGCGCCGCCATTTTCTATCATAATGCTCAGGTCTGTCCATCTCTTCTGGCCTTAGTGCAGGCAGGCAGAGGAGGACTGTAGGAGTTCAGTTGAGTTTAGGCACTGGTCTTTTTTTTACTGCCAAATATTTAATCTAAATAATGAGATAATATATGTGCTGAGTCTTTTATGGGTAACCTCACTCACAAGCAGGCACCCACAATTTTGCAGAAACGTAGGCCTAAGTTACTTATTTGATTCCATTTGACTTCTCAGAGTAGTTTTAATGCTGCATACTTTTTGCTCGTACTTGAGGTAAACCTTTAGAAAAAGAGTCATCACTTTGAATTTGTTAGATTTGGGTTATTCTCCCGCAGTCCCCTTATATCGTCTCCACACTCAACACAATGGCTAATGCTAAAGCTAACGCAGAACTCCCGTCAACTTGTAATAAAGCTAAAGAGATAGGAGCTAATTTATACAGAAGTATTTACAGCGTTGGCCCACAATGCAGCGGGCTCCAGTAAGTATGTCTTCTGTTCTGTGAAAATGTTAATAACGGTCGAACACAACTTTTTTTCCGTCAGATACCATGTCCTGCTTAGGGACATTTCGACTGATTTGACCTTTCTGGTCTTCAGACAACCGCTCTGTCACACCCACATTAACTAAATTCTGTCCTGATTTGTCGACCCTGCTTTAGTTTGACAACATCAACACCAGGAGGGAGTGCATCCTGAGAAGCCTTGTAATATACCTAACTGAAGATCCAGACTCGTTCTTCAAGGAGTATCTGGTAAGTTTATACAATATTTTTCCCATGTAGCGTTGAACAGTGTTACCCTAATTTATTAATACCATGGCATGTATTTATAATGAGAACATCCTATGGCACACCACCATTCATACCCAAGGCTAGATGTCTATAATGTCAACTTCTCGCTTGTGTGTATTACTTAGGTATCTAACCTGTGTATCCTTGTGACTATTATTATTTTGTTGTTTTGTTTCCCATTGTAAAGGTCCTTGGGTCTCTTGAAAGGCGCTATAAACATTAAAATTATTATTATTATTATCAATAAATAAATGAAAAAATAAATAAGGAAATAAATAAATAAATATGGATATTAATGAATAAATAAATGTATACATTAATTTAGGGATAAATAATAAATAAATGCTGAAATAAATACATTTAAGAATAAATAAATGTAGAAATAAGTAGGTAAATGCATAAATAAATAAATATGGCAATAAATAAACGTATCAATTAATACAGAAATGAATAAATACATGCTGAAATAAATAAATATTGAAATACATATAGAAATAAGTAGGTGAATGGATTAATAAATACAGAAATACATGTTTAAATTATTACAGGAGTAAATAAATAAAATAATAAATAGATCCTGAAATAAATACATGAATAAAATAATAAATATAGAAATAAATAGGTAAATGTATGAATAAATAAGTAAAAGTTGATAAGCAAACAGGACATACATGGATAACTATCTTTATTAGATTTAATTTATTTCTACATTTTGTAAAACTATTTATTTCTGTATTTCAGGCTCTGTATGTTGATAAGGTTGGAGGTCCTTATCTCAGTTTAAAGCAGTATTGGTCAATTAGGCGAGCCAAAAAGAAGCAAATCTGCTTCTCTAAACTGCAGTTGATGATTTAAGAATGCTTATTTATATTTCATACACAGTTTTCTGTTTGTGGGGTTCAGCTTTTTACTTAACATACGTGTTTGTGTTGTTTTCAGGCCTCCGCCGCTGACGATGCAGAGAGGGACATTTCCAACTCAGTCATGGGGATTTACACGATCCGAAGAAACGGGGATGGGGGACCAGAGGACGTGGGAATTGTTATCGAAGGCATTAAAGTCATGGAAAACGTAGGCAGCGTCATTGTGGGACTCATCATGCTCTTGGGGATCATTTATGCCGTTGATCTCAGCTACCCGGACAACCTGAAGTACACCTTTGAGTTTCTACAGAAGGTCGTAATGAACTTGGATGGGCACAAGCTGAATGCAAAAATACAGCAGCTGAAAATCAAGCTGTTTGCATAAGAGGTGAACAAGTGTATTGTCAAGTTTCCTTAACAAATATTTAGCTTTTTTGTAATTGTAGGTTCAAAGCAAATGGCTACAATACACTTATTCAATTACCAAATATACTGTAGGGTTTGTGCAGTGCGCTCTTTTATATATCAAAACCACCCAATGATATTCCCTGTTTGGAGAGCAGTGCAAAGCATCCAACTTTTTATAGTGTCTTTGTTGTTTGTGGCACTTGGAGATCTAGAATAGCTGGGTGTTCATTTTTCACCAGTTTCGGCACTGTTACGGGAGTGCTATTTGCACCACTTTAAAAATGTTCTTTAAAAAAAATATTTTTACATCTTGCTCTGTGTTTTCAAGTAGAGCTAATATTGAGATGTGTATATAAATATTGATGTTGAATTGAGGATTACTGTCACCTTCCTCATCCATGATTGGCATTATTATTATTTTTCTGAGTTGCTTTTATCTCCTGCTCAGTCTGTTTATTGATATGTTTTATAAAAAAAGAAATGCAGACAGACAAATAACTCTGACAGAGAACTTTGACACTGTTTACACAAGTAAAGTGAGGATTGGCTATCCACCTCAAGGTGTAATTGTTATCTGAGAATTTTCAATAAAAATATCTCAACTAGGTTTTGTCTCATGAGTGTCTTAATGAAGAAGAAAGTGAAAAATAATTTTATTTTTACATTATTTATTTACCAATTAATTATATTAGTTTGAGTTGGACAAATGTAAATTCATTTAATTTACTTAACGTAATAATTTTATTTCAGCTTTATTTGATAAAAATGAGTTGGACTAACTCAATTCAATTTTATTAAATGGATGTTTTTAGTTTCAGTTGGGGCTACGAATATTTATTGGATGGAAATCCTGCCCACAATTGAATTGAGTTCATCCAATGAGTTATTTTTTTGAGTGTAGAGTAAAATTAGAAGTACTCAGATCTTGTACTTAATAAAAGTAGAAGTACTCAGATCTTGTACTAGAGTAAAAGTAGAAGTACTCAGATCTTGTACTTGAGTAAAAGTAGAAGTACTCAGATCTTGTACTTGAGTAAAAGTAGAAGTACAGGTCTTGTACTTCAATAAAAGTAGAAGTACCAGAGTGTAGGAATACTCTGTTTCAGTAAAAGTCCTGCATTCAAAATGTTCCTCAAGTAAAAGTATAAAAGTATTATCATCAAAATACAGTTAAAGTAGCGACAGTAAAAGTGGTGATTGTGCAGATTGGTCCATTTCAGAATAATATACAGTATATGATATGTTTTATAATGATTGATCATGAAAGTTTTCTCAAAGCTGGTAAAGGTGCAGCTAGTTTGAATGACTTTGTATACTGCAGGGAAGCTTGTGTATTTACTCCAGGTGGAACTAAAGTTTGATTTAACACTTGATTATATTTCACATCATTCATCCACATCTGTGAAGTAGCTAAAGGGATTAAATACATGTAGTGGAGTAAAAATACACCTTTTACCTCTGAATTGTAGAGGAGTAGAAGTACAAAGTAGCAAAACATTGAAATACTTAATAAAGTACAAGTATCTCAAAACTGTACACCCGTATAGTACTTGTTGAATTTATGAATTTAGTTACTTTAAACCGCTGGCTATAAAGATAGAAATACTAAGCCTTGCACAGAGGCATGAAAATACATTTTCAAAATGCTCAACAGTGCCACCAAAATTATAAACTGACTGCTACACAATTTAAATAAATGCTTTTGTATATTTATATTAGATGTGACTCTTTGGCGTTTGTTATTATTAACACTGCTGCTTTAGTTGTTCTGACTGCTAAAATCCTCTATTATTCCTAATTTTAAAGCCGATATTCGGGGGGGTCGGGGGCTCGGATCCTTGTCACCTTTTTCATACTTGAGTTTGCATCCCTGACTACAGTTGCTTTAGCCTGTAGAAGCTAGTAAGCCTACTATTTGATTTGTTTTAGATAGGCAGAACATGTTTCATATGCAGACCTTATTTTCCTGTTCCATGTTAAAATAAAACATTTTCAGTGGTAATTTTTTTTCGGTCATGGAAAATTAGGTAAAGGTCATTGAGAAGTCATGGAAAAGTCATTGAAAATCCTTGGTGAAAAAGTGTATGAACCCTGTTCAGTGGTTGCGAACAAGTGACTAAACAAACAACTAAACATCACGCAAAACAGTAGCCACCTTTAGCTTAGGGGTGGTGATATGCAGCCATGCGAATATGTTAGCATTTTATTCTAAGAGATTTTTGCTTAAAAACAAGTCACACAACGCGTTTTGTTCATTAGGATAATCTTCACTTAAGAATCATAAACGTGTGTTGGCCACAAAGCTTATTTTCTGCAATATATCGAATTCCAATATGAAAATATGAATATGTCATTGTTTTTTGCGATGCTAATTTCCGGGTAGGCCTACAAAACTATCTCATCCCTGCACCACTCTATTCAACATTAAATTAAACCAACCAAAAGGCACTTTTTGTACTATATTGAGGACCCTTTGTTTTCGGACGGCATCCTATCTTTTGCTAAATTGTCACAATTCTGCATTTTATCAATACATCACTGGGATGATTTGGCAGCGGGATCATGTTTGCAGTTGGGATGCAGGGCAGTGTCCAAGAAAACAGGCCTTTTTATGATTCAACAAAGACTGTGGGCCCGCGCTGATGCAGTTGCAAATTGAAAAATGAATGAGAACTGGCAAGTGTCCGAGGAAAATCAATCCGAAAGAATAGGTTTCCAATATGGAGATACGGGGGAGATGATCACCTGGAAACAGTTGCAGTGTGCATTTTAGATTTTTTTATTTGAGCCGATGAATTGGTTTGTCCCATGGGGTTACATTTGCATTATTTTAAAGGGGATTGGTATTCCAATTCCATCTGTTTATTATTATATTTGATTAAAGTCCTGAAAGCCTATTTCTCTATCAGGTTCGTATAAAAACTGATAAGGTTAATCATGACCACACATTTTTCTGTAAAACTGTTTTAATTTCACATTAAATATTCCTCTATTTCTGTTTTGGCTGAAGTTTTATTCAATGGTTTGAATTGGGAAAGCTCAGTTGGAAAAAGCAATGTCACACAAAACAAAATAGCTGAGTTTTTGGGTAATGACTCATTATTAATACCTATGAGCAATATATATAATATTTGTTTCCAAAGTTTTCATATCCTTTCTGTGATATCAAACCCAAAGGTTTAAACTATTGATGGTTAGCATTTCATTCTCTATATTGATATTATGTCTGGTTACATTAATTATTTAAGTTTTTTTTTAAAGTTTAAAATGCCAGGATTAGATGAAAAAGAAACAATGTTTGCACAAGCTGGATGACATTTGAAATACACTTTCACAGTTGATGGAATCATTGTAATATTGGTGACAAACTACCTGCACAAAGCGTTTTTCCAGTAAATACTTCACCTGTGTTATTATAAACGTTATTCACAGTAGAGCGAGTAACCACAGGTCTCGCCAAATAAACAAGAACTTAATTATTTGGGAATGTAACCATATATACGGAAGAATGAGTCCAATGACTCCAAAAAAAAAAACTGGCAGTTGAAACTTTAATTAAAATGTCACATTGATATTTTATCGTTTATGCCCGACTGAATTTGATTCTAACAAGCCTAAGACAAATCTCCTCTTCAACCGACAGTCACCCACGGGTTCCGCCACAGCGGCCGCTAAATCATTCTCACTCAATTTCCAACGAGGTTCGGTCATTTGATGCCTTCAGGGAATATAGTTCTGCCTCTTGTGTTTCTTCTTCTGGAAGTAAGCTTGTTTAAAGATTGTCTCAACTTTCTCAGATCATAGAACAGACATATGTGTTGTTTTAATATGGGTTTTCGCTTTAAGGAAAAAATAATGGAAAACACTCCCCCACATCCACTGCCAGGAAATGGTCTTGATTATGAAGCAGAGATGGCAAAAGTGCACACATCCTTTACTCAAGTAGAAGTACAGATACTCATGTTTAAAAAAGACTGGTAAAAGTAGAAGTACTGACCAAACTTCTTTACTCAAGTAAAAGTAAAGAAGTATGGGCTTCGGAAAGGTATAAAACTTTGTGTCCTGGGGCAAGACGCTTCACCCTAATTAAGTAATGAACAATTACAGGCCCATATCAAACCTGCCATTTCTAGGTAAAATCACTGAAAAAGTTGTTTTTTCAACAGTTGAGTAATTTCTTGCATTTAAATAACTGTTTGGATGTGTTCCAGTAAGGCTTTCGTCCAAACCACAGCACTGAGACTGCTCTTGTAAAGGTCTTCAATTACATCCACCTAAACACAGACAGTGGCAGAACTTCAGTGTTAGTATTATTAGATCTCAGTGCTGCGTTTGACACTGTTGACCACAACATATTACTCGACCGGGACTGGGTGGGACTTTCGGAAACAGTTCTAAATTGGTTTGAATCCTACTTAAAGGACAGAAAAGACTTTGTTTCTATAGGTAAATACATATCTGAGTTGACAAATATGACATGTGGGGTTCCTCAAGGCTCCACCTTGGGGCCTCTTCTCTTTAACATCTACATTCTATCACTGGCTGAGATAATGAAAAACAACAAAATAAGTTACCATACTGTTGCTATGCGGATGACACACAAATTTACGTAACAATTTCACCAGGAGACTATGCTCCAATTCAAACACTGAGTAAGTGCATTGAACAAATCAATGACTGGATGTGTCAGAACTTTCTCCAATTAAACAAAGATAAAACTGAGGTAATGGTTTTTGGAGCCAAGGCAGAACATATAAAATGTAGCGCTGAGCTTCAGTCTGCAATGTTCAAAACAACAGATAAAGCCAGAAATCTAGGTGTAGTCATGGACTCTGACCTGAGTTTCAACAGTCACATTAAAACAGTTACTAAATCAGCCTACTATCACCTAAAGAATATATCTTGGATTAAAAGACTAATGTCACAGCAGGATTTGGAAAAACTTATCCATGCTTTTATCATCAGTAGACTGGACTAGTGCTACAGTAATGGTGTCTTTACAGGTCTCACTAAAAAATCTATTAGAAAGCTGCAGCTAATTCAGAACCCTGCTGCTCGAGTCCTCACTAACACTAACAAAGTGGATCACATCACTCCTGTTCTGAAGTCTTTACACTGGCTTCCTGTGTGTCAAAGAATAGATTTCAAAATACTGCTGCTGGTTTATAAAGCTTTGAATGGTTTAGGCCCAAAATACATTTCTGACCTACTGCTAAATTATGAACCATCCAGATCTCTCAGGTCTTCAGGGACTGGTCAGCTTTCTGTCCCCAGAGTCAGAATTAAACATGGTAAAGAGGCGTTCAGTTATTATGCTCCAAATATCTGGAAAAAACTCCCAGAAACCTGCAGGTCCGCTGCAACTCTGACTACTTTTAAATCCAGACTAAAGATTTTTATTTTTGTCGCTGCTTTTAATTGAACTATTCATATCTTAAACTGCACTGTAACTTTTATCCATGTATTTTTTCTTTTAATGTTCATTTTATTATCTTTTCTTTTTAATAACTGATTTTAAATGCCATTTTCTTAATGTCTTTCATTTTTTGTAAAATAATTTGAATTGCCTTGTGTTGAAATGTGCTATATAAATAAACTTGCCTTGCCTAATTTGCTGTATTCACTGTTACATGTCTGATAATGTAAAGCGCTTTGAGCATTCAAAACGCAGATTCAAACTAAAGGAACAAACCTGTTTTGAAAATGTAAGAAGTAGAAAGTACAGGTATTTGTGTTAAAGATTTAAGAAGTAAAAGTAAAAAGTTGTCAGTAACGAAGTATTTGTACGCCACCCTTCCCACCTCTGTTATGAAGACATCGTTTTCACTTACCACTGGCCGGGGTCTGGCCTTCTTCTTGGCTTTGATGTGTCTGGACAGGCAGATGTACCAGCACTCTGAGAGGTTGCCAATCGGCCATGTACTCTTTCCGCCATGTCCCCTGGAACCCCCCTAGAGAGGCTACACGACCTGAAAGCCATCAGTGTCTGGGAGTCCATAACAATGCGACCTGTGCTCTGTCTCAGACATTTGTTTCTGCCACTTTGGCACTGAGAGAATTGCTCTCAATCTCTTTCGAGAGAGTCTGGCATCCTTTCACCCCATCCATCACAAGACGTCCAGCGGATGGACCACTTCCACGCCTGTTTCCCAGACTGCCTGTCCGCGGGCTGGAAGCTGCCTCCGTGCACTACAGTCTTCACCACCCCCCCCCCCCCCCCCCGTGCCTGCTGCAATTACCGGGCATCACCCCGGACACCGATGTTTTTTTGACACTGCAGGAATTGACTGATGACAAGTGGCCTGTATATTCTTGGGGAAAAAAACGGGGAGTAAGATTTACTTTATTTTACGCATTCAGAAAACCTAAGTAAATGTAACAACGTATATTTTAAGTAGCTTCTACTTACAGTTAAGAAGTCATGACGTCATCGGGGGCGTCGCCCACCTTTACGCAGCGTCCACGCTGCGGCGTGCGTCGAAGCTTGCTGGCGGGCGTGTCTGAAACTCGACTAACAACCTATCACATGAATCTCCCGCCCCGGACACACAAGCACGCGGTTTGATTGGCTAGAGCTTGTACTGGCATATGACTTGATTGGCTGGCGCTTCCGTCGAAGCTTCAAAAGTTGAACATTGCTCAACTTTTGAAGCGAGCTAAGCAAAGCAACGCACGCCGTCATGTGGATGGGCCGTTACTCACATTGCCCTGTATATTTTACTAGCTGTCACGGGTTGTAGGTCAACACATTACTTTAGTTAACATTTACTTGGTACTATGATTTAAATGTAGATACTAAATTACTTGCAAATTCAAGTAACACATTAAATAAAAGGAGAGATTTTGAGTAAAAGAAAATTATTAATATTGTTTTTATCAGTGAAGAGAACTTAAAGGTGGGGTATGTAATTTTGGAGAAACCAGCTTGAGTGCGCTAGAATTTGAAAATACACAACCCGAAAAAATCTGCCACTTCCTTACAGAGCCCCTCCTCCAACACACACGAACGCGCACATGACCAATGAGGGCACGAGATAAGTTTGTGCACAGATGGAAGGCTGACAGGCAGGTAGGCCATCCAGTTATTTTAGCTAAAATGATTGGTCGTTCTTTTTACAGCGCCACGGCTTCCACAGATGACATTTTTTAATGTATTTATTGTCAAAGTATTTATATATTCATTGCTATTGGGATGTTAAGAGCATTCCATGGAATATAACAAAAAGTGTTTCTGAAAGAAATTAGATACCCCACCTTTAAGGTCGCATTCACACCAGCCTTGTATAGTCCAGTTGAATCGAACCCTTGTGCGTTTAGCCCAACCCACTCTCTTCAGTCTGCGTACAAATGACACGACTTTACACATTGGAAATGCATGCAATAGATACGCAGAAGTCCGATTTTGCGTGCATATGATACGCTAACCATTCCCATTGAGATCTGATGCCGAGTTTTGCGTGCATATGATATGCCACGTTTTGTCCGTTGGGTCTTGGTAGACCGGAAGCTGTGTGGTTCATAAAAACATGTTCTTTCTCAATACCAAACCACGATTATTATTTTAATTTTAAATCGTATAATGTCGTACTTTTTTTGCCGTCTGTGAGGAAAATAAATAGGGCTAATATTGGGTGGTAATTGAAAAAAAGTTAAAGAACTACCCATTTAGATATCTAGCTTTAATTTTCATTTGTGGCCAGTTTGTCAATATAACCATGACTATATTGCAGTCACAATAAATATAATTCAATGACTGATGACTGATGACTGATCTCTGAAGAACCAGCACCTTACCGTGGTAGAGAGGTTTGTGTGCCCTGATGAACCTGGGACTGTGTTGTCTGGAACCTTGTGTTCCTGGTAGGGTCTCCCATGGCAAATTGGTCTCAGGCAAGGGGCCAGTCTAAGATTGTTCACAAGACCTCATGAAAGAACAACAAAGAAGTGAGGATACCCGGCCCGGAGGAAGCCCGGGGTCCCCTTCTGGAGCCAGGCCCAGAAGGAGGACTCGTCGGCGAGCGTCTGGTGGCCGGGCTTGCCACGGAGCCCGGCCGGGCACAGCCCGAAAAGGCAACGTGGGCAACACCTCCGCTTCTCCGTCCCACGGGCCCACCACCTACGGGAAACAGCGATGGGGTCGGGTGCGCTGCCCAGAAAGGTGGCAGTGAAGGCAGAGGGTCTCGACAGACCAGACCCGGGCGACAGAAGCTGGCTTTGGGGACGTGGAACGTGACCTCTCTGGGGGGGAAGGAGTCGGAGCTTGTGCGGGAGGTGGAGCGTTACCAGTTGGATCTGGTTGGGCTCACCTCTACGCACAGCGTCGGCTCTGGAACCTTACTTCTGGATAGGCGTTGGACTCTATTCTTCTCCGGAGTTGCTCAAGGTGTGAGGCACCGGGCGGGTGTGGGGATACTCACAAGTCCCCGGTTGGGTGCTTCGTTGTTGGAGTTTACCCCAGTGGAGGAGAGGGTCGCCCCCCTACGCCTGCGGGTTATGGGGAGAAAACTCTGACTGTTGTGTGTGCTTATGCACCCAACAGCAGTTCAGAGTATACGGCCTTCTTGGAGACCCTGGAAAGAGTCCTGTATGGGGCTCCTGAAGGGGACTCTTTAATCTTGCTGGGAGACTTCAACGCACATGTGGGCAATGATGGAGACACTTGGAGGGGAGTGATTGGGAGGAACGGCCCCCCTGATCTGAACCGGAGTGGGGGTTTATTACTGGACTTCTGTGCTAGTCATGGATTGGCCATAACAAACACCATGTTCGAACATAAGGATGCTCATAAGTGTACGTGGTACCAGAGCACCCTAGGCAGAAGGTCCATGATCGATTTCGTTATCATATCATCGGACCTGAGGCCGTATGTTTTGGACACTCGGGTAAAGAGAGGGGCGGAGTTGTCAACTGATCACCATCTGGTGGTGAGTTGGGTCGAGTGGCGGGGGAAGCCTCTGGATAGACCTGGTAAGCCCAAACGTGTAGTTCGGGTGAACTGGGAACATCTGGAGGAGGCCCAAGTTCAGGAGGCCTTCAACTCACACCTCCGGCGGAGCTTTTCGGGCATTCCTGTGGAGGTTGGGGACATTGAACCAGAGTGGTTGGTGTTCAAAGCCTCTATTGCCGAAGCCGCGGCGGGGAGCTGTGGTCTCAAGGTCCTAGGTTCCTCAAGGGGCGGTAACCCTCGAACCTCCTGGTGGACACCGGTGGTCAGGGAAGCCGTCCGACTGAAGAAGGAGGCCTTCAGGGATTTGTTATCCCGGGGGGACTCCCGGGGCACCGACATGCCCGAAGGGCAGCAGCCTCAGCCGTGGCCGAGGCAAAGCAGCGGTTGTGGGAGAAGTTCGGAGAAGACATGGAAAAGGACTTTCGGGCGGCACCAAAGTTGTTCTGGAAAACTGTCCGACACCTCAGGAGGGGGAAGCAGGGGACCATCCAAGCTGTGTACAGTAAGGATGGGACGTTGTTGACCTCAACTGATTGAGTGTTAGGGCGTTGGAAGGAGCACTTTGAGGAACTCCTGAACCCGACAACTCCGCCCTCTATGTTAGAGGCAGAGCTGGAGTATGACGGGGAATCGACACCAATCTCCCGGGGGGAGGTCACTGAGGTCGTCAAACAACTTCACAGTGGCAAAGCCCCTGGGGTGTATGAGATCCGCCCAGAAATGCTGAAGTCTCTGGGTGTTGAGGGACTGTCATGGTTGACACGTCTCATCAAAGTTGCGTGGAAGTCGGAAACAGTACCGAAGGAGTGGCAGACCGGGGTGGTGGTTCCCCTTTTTTAAAAGGGGGATCAGAGGGTGTGTGCCAATTACAGAGGCATCACACTACTCAGCCTCCCCGGGAAAGTTTACTCTAAGGTACTCGAAAGGAGGGTCAGGCCGATTGTCAAACCTCAGATTGAGGAGGAACAATGCGGATTCCGTCCTGGTCGTGGAACGACGGATCAGCTTTTTACTCTCGCAAAGATCCTGGAGGGGGCCTGGGAGTACGCTCATCCAGTCTACATGTGTTTTGTAGACTTGGAGAAGGCGTATGACCGGGTTCCCAGGTAGTCACTGTGGGAGGTGCTGCGGGAGTATGCGGTGAGGGGATCTCTACTCAGGGCCATCCAATCACTGTATTCCCAAAGCGAGAGCTGTGTCCGGGTCCTCGGCAGTAAGTCGGACCCATTTCAGGTGAGGGTTGGCCTCCGCCAAGGCTGCGCTTTGTCACCAATCCTGTTTGTAATATACATGGATCGGATTTCGAGGTGTAGTCGTGGGGGAGGGGGTCTGCAGTTCAGTGGACTAAGGACTGCACCACTGCTTTTTGCAGATGATGTGGTTCTGATGGCTTCATCGGTCTCCTTCAGCACTCACTGGATCGGTTCGCAACCGAGTGTGAAGCGGCTGGAATGAGGATCAGCACCTCCAAATCTGAGACCATCTGAGGCCATGGTTCTCAGCAGGAAACCGATGGACTGTCCACTCCAAGTAGGGAATGAGTCCTTACCCCAAGTGAAGGAGTTCAAGTATCTCGGGGTCTTGTTCTCGAGTGAGGGAACAATGGAGCGTGAGATGGGTCGGAGAATCAGAGCAGCGGGAGCGGTACTGCAGTTGCTTTACCGCACCGTTGTGACGAAAAGGGAGCTGAGCCAGAAGGCAAAGCTCTCTGTCTACCGTGCCATTTTCGTTCCTACCCTCACCTATGGTCATAGGGGAGGATGGGTAATGACCGAAAGAACGAGATCGCGGGTACAAGCGGCCGAGATGGGTTTTCTACGCAGGGAGGCTGGTGTCTCCCTTAGGGATAAGGTGAGAAGTTCGGTCATCCGGGAGGGACTCGGAGTTGAAACGCTCCTCCTTCGTGTCGAAAGGAGCCAGTTGAGGTGGTTCGGGCACCTAGTAAGGATGCCACCTGGGCGCCTCCCTAGGGAGGTGTTCCAGGCACGTCCAGCTGGGAAGAGACCAAGGGGTAGACCTAGGACCAGGTGGAGGGATTATATCTCTTCGCTGGCCTGGGAGCGCCTTGGGATCCCTCAGTCAGAGCTGGTTGATGTGGCCAGGGAAAAGAAAGTTTGGGGCTCTCTGCTGGAACTGCTACCTCCGCGACCCGACCACTGATAAGCGGGAGAAGATGGATGGATGGATGGATGGAATGATTGTACTCAGTTGTAATATCAAGTGTATCTAATGTCATGACAACGGGAGCAGGTGGACCGAAACACAATGGGATGTAGGGAACATGATCTTGATGAATTATCTTATTCAAGGTTTGTGCAGGTTTGGCGAAACAAAGCATCGACCAAAGGCCAAACTAAAAAGCAGCAATCTAGCAGCTAAAATAATGTTTGGTTCAGAAGTCACCATCCCCTTTAATCCTTAACCAGTTTAGCCCTGAGCCTGTTTTTCAGGTCTCAGGCTCGAAAATGACATTCCCAGAACCAACGCGGGCCGCTAGTGCCTGTTGATCTCCAGATTAACAGCAGCATGAAAATAACCTGCCGAAAGTGCCGATGTTCCATGGCGGAGGCTCCGATAGAAATTGTCGGGATTTGCGTTTTTACCCCCTTAATGTCTGACCAATAGTTGAACAGCATTTCCGAGCACATGACTTGTGTTTAAAGTTTATAGTCAGTTTGAGTTTTGCCCGTGTGAATGCAACCAAACTTCTCAAAAATGTAACAATGTAACAAACGGTCGTCTGGTGCGCACCTGAAAACGGACTATTAGGTGTGAATGCAACCTTAGATTTGTGAGCAAACTCTGCGAACTCAGTAGATTTTGAAGGGGAACAAGTTTTTAGCAAAAACATTTTTTCGCTCAATTCACACCACTGGATTTACCAGCAATTTTTAAAAGCTTCACATGCAGAGCTCGAGGATAATGCAAAAACGGATCTTCCTTTCGTGTCTTTAGCTTTCCTATTTTAACTTCAATTTATCAAGGAAAGACTCCCAGGCATGCTAAGAGGTAAATAACAGCAGTCGCAAATGTAGTGTGTGATGAATGACAGAGTATGACATCTGAAATGGCACAAGAATTCATTTGAAAGGAAATATCACACATTCTTAACGACAAAGCGAGCTGTTTGTTTACGTGTCACACATGTCTGGTTGTGTGGAATATTGATTGCCTGCTCGGGTGAAATCAGCTCTATTTTGGGAGTTAATGACGTGCTGTAGTGGCAATGGCATTCTTTAAGCTTCACCTTTAGTAGGAAGACAGTGCTTTTATATGGAGTGAATAATCCCTGACAAAAATAATCGCCTCCGTAGCCACAATTGACCTCCGACCTGCCTGTGCAGCGGTGAATACAAATAGAAACACCACTAAGAGCATAACAAATATCTCCAAAAAGGCCATTCTTTCACTGCCTCTCCACACATGTGCTGCTAAAGGTTAAACTTCTGCCTACAGTTACTCATTATACTATAGAGTATATGTGTGTATGGGGAGAGGGGGTTCTTGGCTAGTGTCGAAAGCGGTTAAATCATAGCACATAGGACCAAAGTGGCACTTATAGCACATAAACGTCAGTTGGAATGATTTGGTCCTGGGTAGCCACTGTAATATGCATACGTGTGTTTGTGTGTGTGCACTTGTGGAAGTGTAAGAAGCAGAGAAAGCTAAAAACAGAAAGATGAGTCAGTCAAGCATCACTTTCAATTATCCAGGAGAGATTTTGCTAAGTATTATTCCATTTTTTCCTCACATACCTTACAATCAGGGTTGGGAGGGTTACTAAAAATATATATCTGTTACTAGTTGCCTACATAAATGAAAGCAGTAGCATAATCTGACTGTCAGATTATAAAAGTAACTTTACCCGATTTACCGTTTTTGATTACCTTAAATCCAAAGAAATACAAGACAAAATAAACAAGTAGTTTTTTTAATTATAATGTTTTTGTGTATTATGTAAGACAACATAACAATGTAACCCACAATTAAACATATACTACAGTTTAAAAAAGCACAAATCATAGCTGAACTAACAGAAAATGCTCGATTTTAATTCGATATATACAGTTAATTCATACACACTAATTTCCGAACATATTGTTCACTTTAAAAACAGAAGAAATGAACCAAAGAAAGTAAAAACCATAAAGCAAATTCAGGCAATAGGCGTTTAGATTCACACTTAAAGTATAAGCCACACCTTATGCTCTTTTTTAGTAACATTCTTACCTTGCTAGAAATTATTAGAAATGTGACGGTAATGTAATTGTCCTTTTGTATGTATCCTGATGACCCAATCCCATTATGTTATCCGCTACTCCCCAAGCCCTACAATATAAATATGGATGTCTATTCAAGCCAAATGACAGAACTTTTAATCATTTATCCCACCTTGACTAAAAATATGCTCTTTTCCTCTCCGACAGGCCTCATCTCGCAGCAGATTGGGGCTTTTCAGCGAGGCGTTGGATCAGCAAGGGCGGTCGCTCACGCTGCACAAGCAGGTGATGATTAAAGGCTGACCTTACGCTTAATTAGTGGCAACTGGGAGATTTCACAGCCTGGCTATGAATCATGGGAGGGGGAAAAAAGCAGCCGCCAGGGAAATGTTACCTAAGTGATTAGGTGAGGGGTGTAAATCAATAGTGCCGTTGACCTGCGAATGGAGTGGCTAAGGGATGTGAGGTGCAAAAGGAAAAAAAAAGAATGAAAAGACATGATTAACATGACTGAGCTGCTCCTTTCCCACGGACATAAACAACAAAAGGTACACCTTTCAGGGTGAGTTAAGAAACTGAAGCAATTCATTATCTTCATTATCTTTTTTTTATTCAATATGAAGAGAGCTGTGATTAATAAATATTCTTTAATGAGTTTATGTGGTGCCAGGTACTTTCATTTAGTAGAGATTCGAAATGAACAGGATGTTTGATCAGTTTTTTACATTATAAAATAAGTAATAGAAAGTAACACATATGTTTGAAACGTTGCAATTAAGGTGAATTTTAGCACACAGATTAAAAAAAATCAGTACCCAGTGCCCACCTGAACAAGTAAGAAAGAGGCCGGTTGCAGTCCCTTGCTCTCAGGCTGAAATCAAACAATTAATCTTACATTGAGCACTCCACCCCATAGCTAAGAAAAAGGCTAAATGGCTCAGTGAAATCTGAAGATTTAATAGCTTCAGTGAAGGTAGTTTGTGCCAAATCTGATGCTTCATCCCCCCTTTCCACTCTAAATGGGCGAAACTCTTCCTAATATGGAGCCAAGGTCAGGAGACGCATTACTTATTGAGGAGTGGAAATCAATAGCCAAAGCAGTCCTTGACAACACACAGCCTGAGAATGGCTAACTACAACTTATCTGGCTGCCGGTGAGCGTGTGTGCGTGTGTGTTTTTGTGTTTGTGTGGACCAAGCAGCATGTTTGAATCAGTAATCACCACAGTATATCTGCTAGAGCAAAGAACGCAATAAACATTTTTCACAGCAAACAATACTCTGAATACATTAAAGTAAAAAAAAATGCGATCTATAAATTATGGTCAAATACAACAAATATGCTTTGGCTGAGGAGTCACCAAAAAACATCCACTGAAAACTGACAAAACGATGAGTGGTTTTGGCTTTTGTTCAGGTTAACTATTGGGATAGATCAGGTAATCCATCAAGGTTTCGATGCTTGTAAAGGTCCCATGTCATGCTTTTCCGGATATTACCCGTCCCCTTGTGTGTTATGTAGCTTTTTCTGCATGTACATGGACTGCAAAGTCACAAACCCTCAAAAGTACACCCTGTAGCGAGTAAAACTCTAACACAGCAAAGAACTGTCTATGCTGCCCCAGAATGCCTCGTTGGAGATTTTTTCTTTTTCCATTTGTTTCTTCCTGAGTATGGTGACGTAACCATGCCCAGGTCCAAATGGACCAATACGTTGAGCTCCTCTCACACACACACACTCACTCAGCCTTATCTTTTCTCAGCCACGCTACTCCGGAGTTTCGCCGACACACACACACTCACTCAACCTTATATTTTCTCAGGCTGTGAGTGTGTGGCGAACTGTGTCGTGAACAGCCTGTGTCCGGATAAGCTCCGGCTTTACTATGGACTCAATGGACATTTCATTATAGCAAAAGAGTAAAACTAAAATAAAACAGACACTGTACATTGAATTAGTTACACAGAACAGATGACATGCAAAAACATCCAAACAACTAAAATAAGCCTTAAAACTAGAAAATATAGTTTTAAACAACAAATAATTACTTACAAGCAATGCGTACGATGAGCCAAATCAAAGGATTGCACTGGATAGTGAACACCATGTGACTTTTTAAATACTGGTCTACGGTGCAGTACTACGTTTAAACATAGGGGGTGCTAAACAAAACAAAACACAAGATAAACTGCCTGGATCGCAGAACACTCCCCGCCTGGCGTCTGTGATGCCAGTATTACATATTTACATGATCTTAACAGTCCTCTTTAGGCAAAAGAAGAATGACTTCTGCAACAGGTCTTCGGATTTCCTTGAGCAGTGGTCTTAACTTCAACCTTCCGCACCTTTCCGTCCTGGCTTGGAAAGGTAGATGTCACAAGCGCCATGGGCCACTCAATCCTTACAGCTTGGCTGCGTTTTGGTAGGACTAGTGGGTTCTTCTCGGCATGTTCCAGTGGTGCATGTTTGAGTCCGCCTCCAATTCTCATGAGACCTTTTTGAAGCACAGGGCTGAGTTTGAAGGGCGGGCTGCTCTTCCGGAGGGGTTTGTCATCGGTAAGCACAGATAATTCCTCTGGGAAGGCCTCCTTTTGGACCGCTGTTGTGATGAAATTTGACATGACACGCCTCCCAAGATGACAGCACGTTGATTTGTTTTCTGTCTCTGTTAGTGTTTGTCTCATCCTCGTTCTTCTTGTGCATACTGACATTTTATAATTTTTATTTAGCTTTTTAGACCCGTTTTTAAATTGGTCTGCTGCGCTTTTAAAAACGTTTTAAAAGCTTGAGTTTTTGGGCTGTTTTGTGCCGGTGCCTCGCTGTGACTGGATTGTTTGCTCTCTGCCTGAGCTTTCGCTCCTTCGGACTCTGGATTGCTGTCTGTCCTGCCGTGCTGTCGGGGGCTGATGCACCTGAGCTGCGGATTCACCTGAGCTGCGGATCCTGAATTGGGTGTGTTAAGGCACTATGTTGCCTAAAGCTACCCTTGTGTTCGCTTTCTTCCTGGGATTAATTGTCAGACCGCATGTCGGCAAAACTGACGGGTTGCCTCCCAGCAATATCTCTATTCACTTCGGACTTTCAGATGGTGGAACCTCTGGAGCGCTGACTCCATCGGATAGTTTTTACCAAAAGCTGATGTTTCATGGCACGAAATGCGCTCTCCCGTTTGCCCTATTTACTCTGGACTCGCTAATATCGAAGGATTGGAGCAGCCCCGCCCCCCCGAGGAGCGACGCGTCCAGAGCCCATGTGAAAAAATCATCTTCCAGACTGTTAATATTGTTACTGCTACTACTCTCTGGTAACGTTAACATTAACCCTGGTCCTGAGTGTTTCTCTGCTTCCTTGCATAATTTGCCAACTCCGAATGAGTTTAGCTGTAGGCAAGGATTGGGTTTTCTGCATGTTAATGCTAGAAGCCTAGTGCCCAAATTAGATGTTTTCAAGACCTGGTTTTTAGTTGCTAAACCTGATATTGTTGTAGTTTCTGAAACCTGGTTAAAACCGTCTGTCACTGACACTGTTATTCACATTGATGGATATAATGTATTCAGAACGGATCGTAAGGGCAGAGCTGGTGGTGTTGCAATATACACTGCTGAGAAACTACAGTGCTCAGTCCTTCACTCTATTTCAATTCCAAGGCAATTTGAGTTGCTAGCAGTCCAAATAACTATAGCAAATGCTCCTCTCACTGTTATTGGCTGTTATAGGCCTCCATCGGCCATCATGGATGCAACTACTAGCCTTACTGAATTGTTGTCTATGTTTTCTTCTGAAATCATATTAATGGGTGATTTAAATTGGGACTGGTTGAGTGATAAATCTTCACAGTTTAAGCAGGTTTGTGATTCTTTGAACTTAACTCAGCTTATTGATAGTCCCACTAGAATAAACCCTGCCAAACCCAATAACGATACCCTTATAGATGTCATTCTAACAAATGCAGCTCATAAGTATGTGTCTGTTGGTGTTTTTCCTAATGATATCAGTGACCATTGCACTATTGCTTGCGTTAGGAGCACTAAGTTGCCCAAAGCCAAGGGCCTTATTGTCCTCAGGCGCTGCTTCAAACACTTCTCTGAGCAGGCTTTCCTACACGATCTGGCGGAGGTTAAATGGCACTTCATAGCGTTAATTCCATCTGTTGATGTTGCCGTCCAATTTTTTATTGATCACTTTTTATCGATTATTAATAGACATGCCCCCCTTAGAAAATTCAGAGTCAAGAATAGGAACACTCCATGGTTTACTAGAGAACTATCTGATCTAATTCATGATCGAAATAAGCGATGGTCTTTAGCTAGAAAGTCTAACACTAGTGATGACTGGCTTCTTTTTCGTGTCCTCAGAAATAAATGTTCAGCCATTATTAAAAAAGCTAAAATTGATTACTATCTGAGCTTAACCACTGATTGTTTTAATGACCATTCTAAGTTCTGGAAAACAATTAAATCACTTCAGAACAAGAAAGTTTCTAGTTTCCCACAAAAACTGAAGGTCAGTGATTATTTTATTTCAGATTCAGATGGTATGTCTAATGCTTTCAATGCTCACTTCAAAAAGGCTGGTCACATTTTTGATGAGCAAAGTCATGACTCTCTAAATGGTCGTACTCACAGCCCTAGTCAAGAGATGAGCTCCCCTGTTTTTGATTTTGCTTCTTTCTCGGTCTCTGAAGTCTTACAGGGTTTGCACTCAATTGATCCTAAAAAGTCTGCCGGGCCTGACGCCCTCGACCCATTCTTTTTAAAAATTGCAGCTCAGATTATAGAACAAGCAGTAACTGATATTTTTAATCTCTCCCTGTCCACTCACACACTGCCAGCTCTGTGGAAGCAAGCTCTGGTATCGCCCCTCTTGAAAGCTGGTGATCTCACTGAGTTAAATAATTATCGTCCTATCTCAAATCTTTCTGTGTTATCAAAGATTCTTGAATCCCTAGTTTCTACTCAGCTAAAACTTTTTTTAAATTCACACAACATCCTTAACCCTATGCAATCTGGATTCAGATCAAAGCACAGTACTGTGACTGCCAGTCTGAAAGTCTTAGATGATATCAAGGCTGCTTTGGATAACAAATCTGTTTGTGTTGCATTGTTTATTGACCTAGCCAAAGCATTTGATACTGTAGATCACCACATTATGTCTAATGTTATGTTGGTGTCTCGTTTCGGTCATAATGCCATTTGTTGGTTTCAGAGTTATCTAACCGACCGTACTCAATGCGTCAGGTTGGGTAGCACTGTCTCTGACCCTGTCACCTTGGAGAAGGGCGTTCCACAGGGCTCTATTTTGGGGCCTTTGCTCTTTTTATTATATGTAAACAATATTTGTAATCAGATGCAATTTTCTACCTATCATATGTATGCTGATGACACTATTGTATATTCATGTGCTCCTTCTCTGGACATGGCCGTTTCCAATTTAAAATCTGATTTTATCACGCTGCAGCATGCACTTCTTGATTCCAAACTGCTTTTGAACAGTAAGAAAACCAATGCTTTTTGGTCCCAAGTCAGCGTCCTCTTGCCTCTCTATTGACACCCTTGATGGCGTCTCTGTGGAGTTTGTTGATATCTACAAATATTTTGGCTTTTGGTTGGACAGTAATCTGAACTTCAAACACTATATCGAAGTTCTAACAAAGAAATTAAAATTCAGTCTTGGCTTCCTTTACAGACTTAAATGTTGTTTTTCAACTTCATCCCGTAAAAGGTTGGTCTCTGGCTTATTCCTGTCCCAGCTGGACTACGGTGACACCATTTATAGATTTGCCTGTCCCACTGTCTTGGCCAAACTTGACCCACTCTACCATGCTGCACTGCGTTATATATCAAATGCACCCTATAGGACTCATCATTGCACACTGTATAGCCTAACTGGATGGTCCTCACTCACTATGCGTAGGATGCAGCATTGGTTTTTATTAATGTATAAAGCCATTTTAGGAAATCTTCCACTCTACATATGTGCCAGATTTGCTCCAGTTTGTGACTTTTACAACCTCAAATCCAGTGCCTTGATACGGTTCCAGGTTCCTGCTGTGCGGACTGAGGCTGGAAAAAGGAGTCTCTTTTATTATGGTCCTTGGTCTTGGAATGACCTTCAATCACGCCTCAAACTGACGGCACTTGTTTCTATAGCCTGTTTTAAATTGAAGTTGTCAGAAGTCCTTACCACCAGCTGCTCTTGCAGTAATAAGTAGTGCCTTTCTTACTGTCCTAATGTGCACAATGTAGTAACTGCTTTTTTTCGTCTTTTGTTTTCTTAGTTATGTTCTCTGTATTTTATATGTTTGTGTTATGTGTTATGTGTAACGTTGCTGCCTTCTTGGCCAGGTCAGCATTGTAAATGAGATTTTATCTCAATGCTTTTTATCTGGTTAAATAAAGGTTAAATAAAAAAAATAAAAAAAATCCATAGCTTGAGAAAGTTCCTCCGTAATGCAGGGTTGTTTGCACTGATGCCAACCTCTACATTCTTTAGCATTGTTCGTAGATGTGGAGGAACGAGCTATATGAACAAGGAAACCAATAGCTCTCAACAATGAGCCCCACGTAGAGAAGCATTCAAACCTTTCTGTGGTGAGACTTTGCTTCCGAACTTGTGTGTGGAAGCTTGACAGCTCAGACCGCACTTCCGAGTTTGAAGGACTCAGCATTTTCTTGCAGTTCCTTATGTGGTCGATGAAGGAAGGCTGGTCCGCTGAGCCATGTAGATTTCAAGAGGTGTGAAGCAGGGACAGCCTTGGATGAGTGATCAGCCGGTTTGTGCTCTGTTGGTACGTATAGCCACTGCTCTGGCTTGGACGATTGACGTATCCACTAAACTCTGTTATGCACCTACACATAGAATATGACACATTAGATTCCTGTTTTGGTTAGTGTGCCGTCGATGGGATTCATTCCATTTCAAAGTGCTGTTTGACGCTCCGTGTAAACTTCGCGCACTGCCACTCCAACATCCAATCACAGAGCTTGAGGACTAATCACGGGGTTTGTCAAGCAAAGCACATGGTGTAGTCCCAAACGATAGCTGAGGAGTCTGGGTAGTGTAGTGTCTTCTGCCATCCTAAACTCCGAAAAAATATTTGTTTCTCCGAATCGAAGGGGAATAATACAAAAGCATTGTACACAATTTAAACCAATCAATGTTGTGTAATTAACAAGGATAATCTGGTGTTTTTTAGTTGATGAGTAGTGCAGATATGACAGTAAAGAGAATACTTACTTCCGGGTGTAAAATCTTCCATTATCCAATGGAAATGGACGCTCATATTGCCTTTAAGAGCCGCCGACATAGACCGGTGCGGTGCTTGAACGGTAGTGGAGCAACCCAGTTGTTCTTCTCATCCCTGTACACCTCTGAGTCCATGATCTTTAAAAAAGGCAGCATCCTGGATGGATAAGGTGAGCTTGTTGTCGTTTTCGGTTGCCTCGAGCACGCGTTGACCCATGTTATGCTCCATTACTTTATCCATGTTGGCTTTGTGTGTGCTGATGAGGCTATCTCGTCGTTCCCTGCCGTAGCACACTCTCTCTTTCAGGTCTATGAAGCTGTCGCAGGGTGTCAAGTAGGAAGGTCGTCCATCCTCCAACACTTGAGTGTTGTAGCTGTTGATGCTTGGTTTGTGGGCATTACCGAGTCACCCTTGCCCAACCACAACCTAGCCCAAATCCAGCCGCTGAGCGAAGGGAGCACTGTGAGGTCCGTTAAGCTGCTCTCTCACTTTATGCACTGTTATAATGTCTCTCCCTAACAAGAGGAGAATTTGGGCGTCCGGATCCAACTCCGGGATGTGACCTGCCACGGCTTTCAGATGGGGGCAGAGGAGAGCTGCTTCAGGGGTTTGTATCTCTGACCTATTGGTTGGAATTTGATTGCACTCAATCAGTGGTGGTAAGGTGAGGGTAAGGCCTCCGTACACTGGCTCAATCTGGAAACCTTCGGCTTTTCTGCCAGACATGTCGATGACTCAAGTGCATGTTCTTAGTGAGTATGGAGTAGAGTGACTCTTGACATTAAATAGCTCAAATAATTTTGGCCTTGCTAAAGAGCGGTTGCTCTGGTCGTCGAGCACGGCATAAGTGTTTATTGCTTTGTCTCGTTGCCCTTAGGGAAACACACGGACTAGACATATTTTAAAGGAAAGGGGTGTTCAATATAAGAGGAATATATTTGGAATGCAAAAGGAATTACCAATATTGCCAATTTAAAAAGCTCTTTTATGCTCATCTCTTGTGCTAAATGCCACATTTGCAGGTCAGTTTAAACAAAAAATCAATTTACTGAATCTGCTTGCAATTAAATACCGGTTCCTAATGCCCCATGAAAATATGGCCCAGGCACTTGCTGCATGATTCCGTCAATTCCAGTGGAGATGAGTCCCACGTGGCTCATTTCACTTTAACACACATGCACACACACACCTCCACGTCCAGTTATAATTGACTCTATTGAGCAGGAACAGCATGCTTTCTCATTGCTCCGGCGCTAATTGGGTTCTGCGCCCTTACTTTTTACATGAAACACATTTTATGGAGCAATTTAAAATACGTAGCGCTGCATAATTAGAAAGAGATGAGGGAATGAGTAGGATCTGTGCCATAACAGGATCAAGATCAAATTTATTTTATACACTTCCGCTGAAGGAAATCATTTGTCTGAAGAGAGACAGAGTGGAATTGGACGAAATCCTTGGATCACTTTCCATTACAAAGTAAATGTTGTGCGACTGCGATGAACAAGGCTGCAAAATCAGTTTGGTGAATGGATACAAATGGGGTCACCCGTAAGTGATTTTGGGGATAGATGGAGGAAGGAAATGCATGAAGATAAATAATGATTAGCTCTCCGGAACATATGCCGTTACTTTCATCCTAATGACTTATTTGGCAGTTGTTGTTTTGACCTGTGTGTACTGTGTAAATATTCAAACGCTGAGGTGAGCCCAGATGTTTGGCAGACACGTGTGCCACATTAATAAACAGCATGCACACATGTGCTTGTGCATACAGATGCTCTCACAAACTAGCATATCCACACTAACATCCACTCTCACACGCAGACTCTCTCACTTGACATCCTCCGGGAGTCACTGTGGGAAGTGCAGCTTGTTGATATTTGTCCTGTCAGCTCTCTAAACCGACTGCTGGCTCCCGCATGGACCTGAGCAAAGCACTTCAAACACTGTAGCAAATATTTAACATCTTGAAGAGGGATTTACTCTGAATTTACTGTCTGCTAATCTTGGAGGCTAAAACACAGAAACATAACTAGTGTGACTGAAAGGATTTTTCAGGGATACATAGCTACAAATCTTTCTTGAGAGGTGATAATGCTCTTTTTTTACTGGCTGGTAGTTGTAGTATAATAAAGAGTCGTTTCCCGGTCATACTTGTTACATTGTCAAGATCTTAAGGGCACGTTTTTCCACAATGGATTTTTGCTTTTTGGTAATTAGATACAAACGCTACTTGGAGTTGTCCTTAGAGTTGTTCAGAAGGGAGGCAATTGTCTTAGATCTATGTGTGTGTGATCAGTGTGCAGCTATCCTGACAGTCATTAAAACATGTACCAAAGTGAGGATTTGTCTCAAGCCAGGACTATTCATGTCACTGTAACAAGCTTTTCAATATCTGTTTAAATGTCAACAACATAAGCTGAATCAGCATCAAACCAATAACCCAATGGGGTCTGAGATAGGGTAGTATTAGCATATTATTGCTAGCGTAGCTTAGTGCCATTTTTGGAATTGAAGGCTCGGCGTATTAGCTACAGTCCTATTTATGTTTGTGGTATTTTATAGAGAAGTGTTACAAATTAACCTTCCTATCAATCAGAAAATATTATGTTATTCTCCAGGGTAGGTATTGTTGTGGTTTTGCTTTTGCCTTTTTGTTGACTTCAAGTAGCATGAATGCTAAGCATGGCTACTCAGGGAGGTTATTTTGTCAAACTGTTTTTTTATTTTCTTGATTGAAGATGATAAAAGATGTGTTGCTAAAAGAAGAGTGAAATTGTTGACATATTTTTTGCCTTGCAACTGCCAGATGTTGGAACAGTGAGGAAAGGGAGGAGGAAAAGGATCATGTTATCCTAATATCCAACAAATCCAACTAACAAACGCTACTAAAACATTTCAATACAGTGTCTCTACTGTGTGTTAACTGCTCTGCACTTCGTATATCATCTCAGTAAGCCTTACCATGACAGATACCACTGATAAAGTCCAGCACATTATGTTCTATAAATAACAAGTCAATGTTTAATGACTTTGTGTGACCTTCATGAAGCAATTTAATATTAAGAGTACTACGATTATGGCAGTTATTGAAGTCGTATGGCCCGAAATCTGGGCCAACTAATGCTCCCCGTTATTCATAACTGCTGTGGTTGCATCTGGTTTCTCTCAGGTTTAAATCAATCCATGTCATGATTCACCCTGAGAAACAACAGCTCGGAGGTCCTCTAAGAGCTTTTGTATCCTCCTCCGCTTGGCCCGAGGATCCCAAGTAGCCTACAGCATTGTAAAATATAGCAAGCATGTAGAATTTTGTTAAATTGTATGCCAAATGATCCTCCTGACTTGAAAATATTTTACATCACACCTTCAGTTTTATCTCCAAGGAAAAATGTGGATGATTCAAGCTGGCCTTGATTCGTGATAGCAGCTGTATTTACTGTCTTATAGCACATTTGACACATTTTAAAATGATCCATATCTTACAGTACAGTATGAATGATTTAGGTCCACATTGAGCAAATGCAGATTTGAAATGCCATGCTACTCCACTGCTCAGAGTGTAGTACTGTAATACAAAACATACAGCTTGGATATATAGGCCTATACTGGTTATTAACATGCTAAACACAATCATAATTTATGTATTGACAGCATTATTTGAATGTACAAATTAATTGATTCTTTAGCATGTTTCAGCAGATGTCGTCAGTTCCTATTAGTTAGTACAGATAAACATCTAATGTAAGCCATTTGTTGTCATCTATTGTTTGTAATGCGGAAATAAGTATATGTACATAAATGCTAAAGTTGTTGATATTGTTTATTTTATGGTAAACAAATCCCATGAAAAGACCATGGCCTGATATGGTTACTATGTCTATGTATTATCTATTTTTCACTTACTGAAAAATGTGTATTCATATTCCTCTGAAAATCGTTTCAAATGTATTTCTGCATGAACAGTTTTTTCTAATATAGTTCCCATCTGCTTTAGGAAATTAATGAAACTCTAACGTTTTAGGATGTACGTCATCACCTGGAGCAAATGGGCGCAAATTTAATTTGGTTGTCTTTTAACTCAGAAAAGTATATAATAAATTCAGCCTAATCCTTTAAATATTAAATGATGAGAGTTGAAGCTGTCTTTCAATTAGAAAACTTTTTTTAAATTACTCCCACAGACCATTACGGTGCAAACAGAGTTTTTGCTTTAAAAAAAAACAGCTCTATTGTATATATGAAACAAAATAAACTTTCATGGGGCTCTTGCAGCTGTCAATGTGAATATATTATTAGCCTTGAAATCTGGTTTGAATGCCTGCCTGGCACCCAGAGCGAGACAAAGTACATGCACGGCTCTGAGAGGCAATAACAGGTCAGATTTCCCCAAAGGTTCTGACACCGGGACCAAAATTAATTGCACTGTTCTGAAGATGAATATAAAGGCAATTGTGCTGTGATTAAGGAAGCCAGAGCGCTCCCTCCCTGCAGGCCTGAACCAACATTCAATAAGCCCCCAGCACTGCCTGTCTGCCTGTCTGCCTGCCTGATGGACTTCGCTTCCATATAGCCGCAGAGGCTGACAGGAAACAGAGTGCCATACACACACATTTATATACCTCCACTGCACAGAAAGCAGCCTCCGTAACCACACGCACAACACTCTGTATGCAAGCCAATGCACATACATAGATTATATTAAATGCAAACCTGTCATTTGTCAAACAGCGGGAGCAATAAGAGAATGCACGGTGTACGGAATATCACGGAGAGGGAGCTAGAGTTCTCCGAATAAGGCCGTCAATGACAAGTCTTGATAAGAATGTTTATGAAGCTGTAGCTGAGATCTGACAGTCTGTCAAAGTGAATGGAGCCGTACGTCGTGTCATTTTAATCGCCACCTTGGGTGGCAACAGTTTTATAGCATCTGGCCATAATAAACCGGGAGAAAAACATAGCAGAGCTGTGATGGAAGCTGATGGAACTGTTGGAAAGATATAGGGGTCGTCAGACTTTTACGAACATTGACTTCACATTTATGAGGGGGTAAGTTAGGAAATAACATTTACAATAGCTTTTTTACTTTGTTACCGACAGGAAAAAAAAAGACAAGTTCAGAATATGGTCCTGTAAATAGAAAACATAACTATATATTTAAGAAAAAAATGGTAAATAGCCCACCGCAGTGAGTCATCTCTTCCATGGGCTGTGGGGAATTATAGGTTTTAACAGTGGTTTTCTTCTCATGTCATGAAGCTGTTTGGATTCCATTGTTCTGATAGCTTGGCGTCTTCTTACCTGGATCAGTGTCAAATCCTATGAGCCTAAAAGATCTACTTTGTCCGGCCAGAGTGTACTCTACTAAATGTCGTTCATTCGATCGGCCTGGTCAACTTTACTTTTCAGCAGGCAGCCAAATGGTTTGTGAGCAGCCCCTCGCTCTCACAATTTTTCGTGTTTATGTTAAGCTAATCTCCCTGACAAACATTGTTCCACTTTTCCACTTCTCTCACAGTATTGCGAACATTTTTGTGCTGCCGTATTGGTATTTAACAACTGTGTGAAAGTCAGTCACCAACTGCACAAATCATGACACAAAAATTATGTTTAAAAGCTTTTCGAACGTGCCATTATTTCAAACCTAATATTTGGCAGTGAAGAGTGGGGATATGTGATATTAAGGCATGCAAAAAGGACTTAATGTCTGTCTCCAATGGGCTGAAAGCATAGCCCTGGGCCCAAATTGCACTCAGAGGACTGACATTTTCTGACATCCGGTAATATCATCTATTTTCTGCTTTTAAGGGGTGCTCTCATTTTCCAACCAAAAAAAAAAACACCTCTGATATATGCAACTGGGTTTGCCCTTGAATTATCCAATTGATCTCCACCCTTGGGTCTCTCCACACAGTTGGCTCTAACAGACGCGGTGTGATTATCTAATAGTGTTTTTCTTTCAAGGGCTGGGTTGGGACACGGGACAAAAAGCAGTCTCCCAAATTCTCGGGAGATTGTTGTTTCAACTACCTATTTAAATTCAAAAGCTTTCCTGCAATTAAAAAGGCATATTCATTTCTGTGTAAATAAACTAAATCCTATATTTGCTGAATGCGTTTGCACAATGCAATTTATAAAATAAATGCAGCCCAAGAGAAAAGGGATAAAAAACCCTAATTTACAAAACATAACTTCAGCTCAATTGGTTTGCATTTCTAGCCACTCTAGTAATGTGGCTCCAGGGATCGGTTGGTTCACCATTGTGGTTTAGACTTAAATATCTTAACAATTCTAAAATAGATTGCCATGACAATTGGCAAAGACTTCCATAGTCCCTTGAGGTTGAATACTAATACATGTCCCTTGACTTCAATTCTACACAGTGTACTACATACTAGATGTGATCGTTTGCCATTTTAAAGAATCACAAATATCAAACGTCCATCAGACAGCTCTTTCCTTTATTGCTGATCATTTTCTTTCACATGGATGTATATTATTACCTCCATTTCTTTTGCATATTTCATGCATTCAAACATTGGTTGTTTTTTAAGGTACTTATTATTACTAGGTATCATATACATTTTTTAATCCGGATTCAACTTTTTATACTATAACTTTTCTTATACAATGAATTCACTTTTGTGTCTTAAAAGCATGGACAAAAAAAATATATAGCCAGGGATAAAAAAAATGTATGTATGTGGTCAATTTTAACATTAATAAATATATGCAATGTAACTGTGAAAATTAAGGAGCCAGTAGGTAATGTGCATTATTATATTCTAGGAGAAATGCAACGGTTCTTCTTAGTAGGAATGCATATCAATGAGAAAGAGCATAATAATCAACGTTTATTTGATTTATATACAGATGTGAAATAGTCAATGTAGAGTATCTTCCAAAACTATGAAGGATTTGCACAGATTCCGTGTGAAGGACGTGCGATGCTTTAAAAAAAAAGGCATTTAGTACGGTAATATTGACATGACATCAGTTGCTCTCAGGTTTCATTTTTAACATAAATGTACATTTTAAATTGATAGAATAACATTATTGAATAGAACCTTGCATGCCTACCACAACAAAGACACACTGTTTGTCTTTCTGTCCGACTTTCAACAGTTTCTATTGCGTAAAGTATCTGTACAAGTTGCTTTTTGTTTAAAAGTGTTGAACGTGCCACTGCAGTGTCTTCTCTTGACTGCTGGCTCACAGTCTGTATTTCACTCAGCCATGACCTCAGCCTCAGAGAAAGCTGCCAAGCATTTCTCCTCTGCACTCGTGATGTCATGCCATGACCCAAACAATACTTCAATGCCTTCTTTGTGGAGCCCGACAACAGGGAATAACATGTAAACAGGGTGATGAATGGAAAACTAACAGACAGCCCAGAAGGTAGACCCCCTTCACCATGACACATGGTGACATTACACAGGGCCGAGTCACTAACTGATGATGTGTCACGAGATGTTCCCTTTCAAGCAGCGATGGGATGTAGTGCTAACCACTGACACTATTCTAAAGCTGATTGCATTATGATTGGAACCATAAAGGTGGTCCCTGCAAGGTGAGGCATCTGAGAATGTGAGGGCGGAGGAGAGGCAGGAGCGGAGGCACTTCATTTGTCAGCAACCTGTCCGTCTGCCTGGCTGATTCATGGCTTCATGTGTCAAGATCTCAACACAAATCAGTTTGCCATGAAAAGGAGACTGACACTCCATACGTCTGCAGACAGTCCGCCCGGAGTTCTCAGATGTGTGTCAGAGATATGGAAGAAACCGAGTTCCCACAGCTTCACAAAACTCACATTAAGGGATTTTCAATTGCTCGACTCACCAGCTGCTGTTTCCCTGCAGTCCTTTAATAATTCAACGCTAGAAGACAGGAAGCAGCTATGTTTGCTGTACTTATCTCCCTGTTTTTTACCTTAGCACCTTGCAGTATAATAGACATACACACAGCTCAAAGCGCCGCTATTTAATAGATTTCCATTAAAAGAAAGTAGTCCTGTGACCAAACTACCACATTTCCATTGAAAGTTTTTTCCCCCTCCGTTTCCCCATTTGTTTTTATCACTTCTCACGGATTTAAGTGTGCGTCGTCGCCCCGGTTTCCCCCATCCTCTCCCCTCTCATTTGAAAAGTTACGCTGGCAGAATAAAGGAGAATTACCCTGTCTATAAAAAGCTCCCGAAGTCAGAAGGTGCACCACTGCCAAACGACACTGAAAGCAATTACCGTATGTTTCAACACCCTTTTCATAGGAAGGGATCTGTCTCGAGGGCCACTCACCATGCGTATGAGACTAATTTGGTTCACATTACCATATCCTGCCGCAGCACATTCGAGCCCCGGCTGTCACTGCCTCGTCTATTTAATGTATTTTATGTGTGATGACCATGTCCTTGTATCAACAGAGGATAAAGGAACAGAATAAAACTTGCATGCAAACATGTCTTTGTTTAAATTTGCCTAGCATCGAGCAAAAAGTGATTCCCTGCCACCCCGGTGACCCTACGTGAGTGCAAATTGAGATAAAGGAAGATGGGAGGACTGTCTTTCTGGCTAGTTTGATACTGTCAGGGAATTATGAATTCAGCAGATAAGGTGAGCCTCTCCACCTTCCCCTTCTCAGACAACAAAGCTATTGTTGAATGTCACCAAAGGGGCAAGAAAATTCTCAATAAAAAGCAGGGAAGGACGGTGTAATTTGTTTCTCTCCAGCTGTTTCATCTCCCTGGATATCTTTAACGCTGCAACACACACTCCTTTCTCCCCCTTCTGGCGCTTGAACTCTGTGTGTGTTTGCTGTTAATTGGATTCAGATTGCCCAGATAATACGGTCTTATGCGGAGTGATGTTTGGCTCGGCTGCGTCAGGTTTTCCTGAGCCGGTCCTCGAGTTATTGCAGTGGATAAAGTACAGGAGGCAGAGCGAGGAAACAATCTGCTTTGCATCTACTCAGCAGGCGGCGTAGCCCTCGGGAGGAGGTCACCCAATCATTAGCGCCCGGGGGATGATGTCATCCCGCTGCGCTCTGAACGCCAGTCAGCTCCCTGCACACATGTGTCCCTGCCGCGAGGAATGCATCATCACCGCCATCCTGCTGAGTCAGCTGGGTGGAGGTTCTGTGTGTTTGCATAAGGAAAAAGGGTTAACACTGACACAGATGCACACACATGAACACATTAGATAGAGGGAACATTCAAAGCTGTTCTCTGCCACATGACCGCAAGCTACCTGCTCAAACTGTCACCATGAGAGCACTGTCAACAATTAAATTATAGGGGAATTCAACCACGCCAAAGCTGCTTTTAGTTTTTATGCACCCCACAAATGGAACAAACTTCCAGATAACCTGAGGTCTTCGGCCAAAAAAAAGAAGTTGAGCACCTACTGTATTAACAATGTTGTTTTTAAACTCTTCTGTATCTCTTTTTGAATGGTTTTTATAAATATGTTATTCCATTGTGTTTATTTATTGTGTTCCTTTCTTTTGTCTTCTTATGTGCTAATGTTGATGTAAATCACTTTGAATTGCCTCTGTGTCTGAAAATACGCTATATAAATAAACGTACCTTACCTTACTCGCACACTTTCTAACTGAGAAAGACTTTGTCTCCCCGGTTATTTAGTTTTTCTGTGCAGTTTGACTGACTGAGATGAGAGAACGTTTTTGTATGCTTCTTCTGAGATGTGAGGAATGTGGGTTTTGGACTTCCAGAGCAGCCAGGAAAGGGACAGGCTGGGAAAAAGGCGAAAGACAGCAAAAGATACATGAGGAATAAAAAAGTTACACATTTGTTTTTAATTTCCAAATACAACTATGCCTGAAACCAAATCAGAGCAGTCTCATAGGAGGACAGAACTGGCACATAACTCGCTCTTCCAGTTTGACATCTCCCTGTTCTCTGGCATAATATTTTCTTTCACAGGGCAAGAACATGTTTGATCACCCCTTTTATTAGAGACGAGGCTGGCCTCAGAAGTTTCTCCCGCCTGCCCTTTCTCACCGCTGTCACTGTCTGCCCGCATGGCACAGGGAGAGCAAAAAAGGCCCACGCTCGAGGGCTCAGATGTGGGATACAGCGCCAGAAAAAGGGCCTCGGTTCTTCCATCCAAAGGGGTTATATTATGTTCGGGGATTGGCTTTCCCGCAATGAAGCCGCTCTCCTCCTTGATCAATACGACAAGTCACCCATTTGCATTAACCCCTCAAGCTGCCCACATGCAGGAATGTGCAACACAGGGAAAACTTTACAAGAGGTAACTTCTTCTCGTCTGCAGCAGGGAGGCTCGGAAAGCTTTCCGCAACCTTTTATTATTCCTCTTTTAGAAGTTCAGGGCCTTGGCGAGCAAATTTAACTTCCCTTCGCTGACTGAGAAGAGAGACATACCAGGTAAGGTCTCCCTCTCTTTGTTCTCCTCATCAAGCCCCAAGATGATTTACACCAGGGGTTAGGTCAGAGGTATTGTTTGAAAGTGAGCACAGAATGCCAAAGGCATTGTGCGTTTCCTTTATTTTTGAGCATGACTTGCACATTTTGGCCATGGAGAATAGAAAGTACTTGTGGTCCTCAGGGACAAGTGGACAAGAGTCTGCTTCCTTGCTGCATTGTCCGAGGAGAGCATCCTGTTTATTACAGCTGGATGAGCCGCAGAAGAAGAATGACTGGCACACACCTACCCTGATGGAACCGGCCATGCATTGAATTGCAAAGTAGATAAGCTCTGAAATTAATAAACAGATGTCCGAGACAAAGCAATAAGTCTCCTGAACCGGCTGACCTTTCTTTTGTTGTTCGTCTTCAAAGATGATATTCGCGTTGGATAAAAACCCAGCCAAATAAAAAGTAATGTCATTTCGGGTCATTTGCTGGCTTTCCTATGCAGACCATTTTTGTTAAATTCCAAATATATTTCTCAATCTTACTTGCATATAAATAATATCCCTCCTGTGTACTCACTCACACTCGCCCCTGAGGAGGTGTGTGTTTATTACTGAGCCCTCTTTTTTTGGTTGATGGATTACCTTGTTGAATTTACAGAAAAACGCATTATAAATCACTGCTGTACTGACCTTTCCTTATAAAATGGGAATCAAAAGACAGGACTGATTTGCACGGGAGGTTGGGTATAATCCACAAGACTGTTTTGGTTAGGGCATTCCGTCGGACAGGGATATAAGAGTAAAGCAGCGGACGGTAAAGAAAGTTGTGAGTTATTGCCGTGGACAGAACATATCCTGCTTCCTTCCATATACGGGATTACAGTTATTGACAAGCACAGCACAATGTGTTCTCACAGTGCTTTATGTCTTGTTCTGACCAAATCAATGCGATGACTAAGTGCCTATGAAAGTCAAACCATCACTCCATGTTAATAGGAGACTCTCCGGTCCTTTTGCACTGTACAAATGATCACATAAATGTTGGTTTTATTATACAAGAGGTTCTGCAACAATATACCAAAGTGTCTTGGAGCCAACACTAGCTTGCATGCATCTGGTCAAATAAAAGGGATAGGTTCTTGGAGAATAAGCTTCTTTCTTGTAGTGTTAGAAGAGAAGGTTGATACCATTCTAATGTCTGGATGGTGAATATGAGGCTATTGCTAGTTAGCTTAGTTTAGCCAAAAGACTGGAAGCTGGGGGAACCAGCTAGGAGCGCGAGAATGAGATTCAAGGGCAAGGAAATCCTCAATTTAAGAAACGGGACACTTCTGTGTCGCTTTTAAACAATGTGTTTTGCTTATGACGAGTGCACATCCTTATTACCAGCTACTGGGTCACTCTCTTCAAACACTAATTCAGTTTGAATGTATTTAAATGAATTCCTCTCTTTTCAGTGATATATAATAAAAAAAATGTTTTCTGTCTGTTCTGTTGCCCAGTCTGAAATCTACATCTGAAGAAAAAAAAATCAATATGAGCTGCCTCAATGAATGTATAATAATGCAATTTGCACTTTGTTTTGTTAAGATGTGCTTTGTAGTGGATGTAGTTAAATATGTTGCCAAGCTTTTGTCTCTCAATTTCAAATTTTCATTACATTTCTTCTACTTGTTTTGAATTGTTTCAACTGTTAAGGAGCTTCACAAGTACATGTGTGTGGATTTAGTCAGGTTAGCTTTTTCCTGCCTTAATGCTAAGCTAACTAGCTGCTGGCTCAAGATACACATTTAGCCTACATCAGAAAATCAACAAGCATATGTTCAAAAATTACAAAGTTTTCACTTAATTGAGGTATGTGTCATTGTATGTATTGAAGCAAGTTCTATGTGTTCTCATGTGTGAAAGTAACCATTTAGATTTGCTATATGTTGTTGTCAGTCTGTCCAAGAAACGCCTGTTGGGAATGTTCTGCAATGTTTTGGGTGAGTGGACAGAGCTTATAGAGTCGGGGCTTGAAACTTTCCTGGCTTTTGGTCATTTAAGAATTTTAGCCAGACTAAAAGCTTTTGATGTGTTAAAGTTAAGCTTTTAATGTCTTAAAGTTTTAATATGTGAAGCTGATGAGAAAGTATTTAGATTCCCATATGTAACTTTTTCAGAGAAGGGGCGCCTTGAAACTCCACCATGGACATCAGTCATGTGATACGTATAGCTTGAGTAATGTGTGAACAGTCTGCTGGATAAATCATACTTAATCATTCATTTAGTAGGCCCTAAAAAGTATGCACAGATTCAGTATGTAGTCGGCAGTATGTCAGTGTATACGATACACAGACTCCCCGCATTGTCACTCATAATGCTGCTCTCCCGTACATCACTTTTCTTTTAGATATCCTGGCTGGGAGGAGGCAGGCAAAAAACTAAAAAGGTATACATGCTGTGGTTTCAGCCATGGGGATCCTGTGATAATACTGCAGCTTTTCATATTAAAACACTATATGTTGGTCTTTTTAGCTCAAGAAAATCCTCTGAGAAATAGTTTACCTTTCGGAGCAACATGCTTAGGAATGCACTTGGCTAAAGGATAGAGATTATCCTTAGGAGAGGCTGCCAAACTAGAGTGTTAACAAAGGGCAACTTCCCTGCCATGCATTTTTCACACCAGCACGAGTGAAATTGGTTGCTGAGCACCTAATACACAGGTCTCCCCTTCCCAGTGTTGATTAGCCGAAATGCCTTTCATATAACGGCCTAAGTTGCGGGTCTCCTTTCAGACGAGAGTCTCGTAAAAGTTCGGGAGGTTCACTTTTCTCATTAGGTTGGAGTCAGCTTCGATTTCCTGAGCAAGCGTGGAGTGGCAGTCCATGGGTGACTGTTCTAAATGTAAATCATGGCTGAATGGAATTACACCGACAGTCAGACATCTGTATTTTAATTGGCCCCCGGCCACCGGTCCCCCCCCCTTCCTGCACTCCCCCACCAAGCCTCGAGCAACAGGCTCCCACAAAAACATTAATTTGTTGCCCCGGTGCAAAGAATACACCCCGAGTGCAGAACAAGGGGGAAAAAGACCCTGTAGAATACTCGGTAAAAACAATATTTTGCAGATGAGATCACTGCCACCATCTCCATTGTAGCATCAGCATGACAAGGCGTCTTGAAAATATTTCGCTTGGCGGCTCGCTGTGGGTTTCTGCCCCCTTCGCCGGCATGTGTTTGTTTTGACTCGAGGGCGCTTATTTTCTCTATAGGCCGTATCTAGCCGTTGGCTGCTAATTATGAGGGGATCTGGACAGCTTGGTGTGTTTTGAAGAAAGGGAAATATTTCAGTCAGTGGATTCCTCCAGTGAAGTTTACAGTGAGGTCCTGCTGTTTAACCATGGTGGTCGCTGGGCAGTGGAAAAGAGCAAAAATAGAGGGGAAATAAGAATAATACACAAATTGATTCATATGGAGATAAAATAAATGTGAAGGGATGATGAGGCAACTTTAGTGCAGCTATTAGAAAGCCTGGTAAGCCAAACCTCAATGTGTTAGTTATTTAACAGTGACAGAATACCACAAGAAAGCACAGAAGGATGTTGGAAAAGCTTGCTTGGGATGGGTTGGAGCTGAGACCTCTGATGGATTTATGGATAATGGGTTTATTGTACATGCTAATTGTTTGAAGATCTAGGGTGCATGGTGGAGAAAAAGGATTAGTCCGATCAGTGTTTCCCACTGGTAGAATGTGTGGCAGGCCTCCAGTGTTAAGCCTGGGTGCATTAATAGAGAACAGCAGGTCTGGACAGGGGGACAAACAAGAGGTGGATATGGGAAGCCTGGTCTCCTAAAGATTATCTAACTAAACTTCATTGTCGTTTGGTTACAGGGGAAGTTGGTATTATGTGTTTCACAGGTACAATGTTATTCAGTTGGTGGAAGTCTTGTAGAAATATGGGCTGGATCTATAGTATGGGTGAAACAAAAAATGACCAGAAATATGTTTGTATAGCATTTTAAAGTCAAATTTGACTTAATTACTTTAACCAAATTTTCTTGTTGCTTAAACACAACCAAGACACATTTTAGATTGTTCTCTTTCCACTTAAAATGTGAAACCATATTTTTATAACTGCACGCGTAATCTAGGAGAAAGTATGTATTCCTATCGACAAAATGTAAAGTGGTACAGTTGTTTAGGAATGTAACTATAGGAGGCCCTATTATGCTTTTGGGGGGTTTCCCTTTACTGTAGTTTGTCCCAGAGGGAGTTTCTCTCCCACACACTCCCCCCCTGCCTGAAACACCTCAATTAGACTATGTTTTATCACTTCTGTAACATAATGACATCATCATGTTACACTCACGCTTCTATTGGCTAGCACAGGCTAAGGCGCGGGACATCTCTAAACAATTGAACAATCCAAATAGAGGCAGTATGAGAAAAATAAAGCACTATTAAACTTTCAAGCATGTCTACACCTCACAGTATAGGATCAAATTACAAATATGAACCTGAAAAGAGTTCTCTTTAAAACTTTTATAGAATCTGGGAAAATAAAATAACTTTTATGGGAACTTAATTGGACTTGCCTTTGCAGCTCTATCACACAACGCAAAAATCCAGAGGGAACAGAGGACTTGTGATTTAAGCAGCTGCCTGATGAAAATGGCTGAATTTACTGCGTGTGAATAATAATTTGGATTTACTTTTTTGGTTTATTTATTTCCCTCAAGTTTTTTTTTCCTTCTTCTAATCTGCCATTTGCCACAGGATTTACATCCGAGTATTGAGTACACCCAGAGAACCACTCAGTGGAATAAGTCCATTACTCACTCAATTACTGGAACAGCACGGCCTGCTGGGTCGGGTTTGGGCAGGAGCAGGATGGAAGGTCTTGTGGCTACTGGAGGGGTTTCAGCATGTCAACACTTTTGGCTATATTCAGCTCTGTGTCTTTCTGCAGCTCTTCTTACACACTTTTTTTTTAGTCTGTTTGATTTCAGACTCATGTACGTTATGTCATTTAATTTCGCAGCTATGTGGTGATGAATATTAACATAATGTGCCCTTTCCAGGCGTTCTGTTGTTTTTAGCTGTATGTACTTAGATACTTTAATTACAGAAAAGAAAACGTGATTCATTATAGAGTGTGCGGTGCATGCTCTTTTCCCCGGGGCTATGGGGAAACAGCTTGCTATTGTTGCAGTCTGTGTGATGATGAGTAGCTTACACACTGGGGTCGCTTCTGTACAGTATGTAACCATATATGGAACAATCACTGGTGAAATGATTTGCTTTGCGTGGGAATCCTCTGAGAAAACGTACACTTTTATATTTCAGCCCTCCGTCTTCTTGTTTATTGCTCCAGCACAGCGCGAGGGGCTATCGAACACCATCTTAGCTTTCATGTTGTAGCCAGGACTTCCTGTTGCTTAGTACGTATAGACATCTGGTATTGTGGACTTTGAGTTAGGGGGCCCGCTAAAGGCAGAAAAGATGAGATATTAGCATGTGGAGAAAGAAAGAGCGAGAGGTATAGACAGACAGGAAGGAAAGGGGAAGAGGAGAAAGTGTGTGAAAGAAAGAGGCATAAATCATCACAGACCCAAAGATAATAGAAAATGGCAGTCCCCACAGTCTGCTAAATCAAGCCGCTGCTTCCTCAGTCTATTCAGTAATTGCAAAGAGTGCTGATCGGGTTGTTTTGTGGCGGCTACATGGAGCAAAACTAAAACAGGCAGGAATGAACAGACTTAGCCTCGCGTCGTCTGTGGCTGAACTCTTGGAGAAAGGCAGAGATTTCAGTGGCAGCTGTGGTTGTCGGAGGGTGGAGCAGGCTGCTGGAGATTGCTCAGGGATGGGTTGGTAGCTGATGGGGATGGCGTTTGATGGATGCAGGAATGCGGACATTTGTGGAATCAGCAGAGGCGTCATGACCCGGTCAGACACTGGGCCTGGTTTCCATCAGATTCAGGAAATAGAAGCTGCTCTGTTTGGAGAAACTAAACTGTCTATAATCGTCTGTGCTCGTTTACCCATTACAAGGAAAATGAGGGGGCATTAGGAGCACTATAGTGATCTATGTGACAAGCTATAGCAAATGCACCCATTTTGAATGTTATCAGACGATTAAAAAGGGTGTTAGTGTTTACTGCGACCATTCTAAAGGCTTAAGATGGGCCAAAATGCACCTATTATGTTAAATAAATACAAAACGAATTAAGATTATACACAAACGACTTGGTTTAATCTTTGTGTTGTCCTCACATCAATTGTTCTCCTGGTTGACAATTTATATAGTATTGATCACCTAAATCTGGGCAACACAATTTATCCGCACCTCAACCATCTGTTTTACTTATATGTTTAGGGATTTATGGTCAATAGACCTCATTCACACAAAATGAAACCTTATCTTTGAGTTTTAGAAGGGAATATTTATTTAAACTAGTTGAAATCAGAGGAACATACCTTGATGAATTATCACATACTTGTGCTTTCTTATGAAGAACGAAGTATGAAACCATTCATGTTATTTCTAATCCGTGGCAATAACATGGAACAACCCCTTGTTCAGAAAATAGATGTGTTGTAAATGAGAAAAACAGGAAGGTTAAAGACAATTATTTGTTGCTATTCCCTAGAAAATAGCTGCAAACAAACCGTAATTGTTATCCATGCATCTTGATAATTTATTCAACAAATAGTAATAATAAATATATGGCAACATCACAGCTCTCTGGAAATGTTAAGGTTGTAACCTCCAGTGTACAATTTGCATTCAAAAACAACATTTTTGGCTGAATCTGGAATTTCCCCACTACAATTCAGTTTATTTTCTCTTTGGACAAACAGGTCTAAAATTACCTATAATTTCCTAGGAAGTATTTAAAACCAAACTATGTATTCTGGAACTACCGGTAGTTAAAGCAAAAACAGAGACAATATAGATCAGATCAATATAGATCATATTGTATCAGATAATACTAATTCAATCCATGATTTAAAACATACAAATCATGGATTACACCATGTATGATTCTTATTATTAGAAGGAGACTTCTGGCCTGTTCCTCACATGAAAGTGAGGGACTTCAGATTACACGTTGCCGGAGTGAGAAACAACATGCAGACACTGGGCAGTCTGTCTCATCTCTTAAGCCACCATGGCTTCCATGCCTCTCTCTAATGCCCGAAGATTGAGGCTGTTCAGAACATCCTTCCTTCATCCGATTGAAAGTTGGGACTGGGCTGAAGTGGGGCTGGTCCCATTTCCCTTAAGAGCCTGGATGCAAAGACAATTACCGAGTTGTGGGCACTGCGATAGGGAAGAAAACCACTCTAAGTCCATGTGGGATGTTCTGTCTTCTCCTAATCTTCCCTTCTCCATGTAGGCCAGAGTCTTCCTCGAGAAAGTCTGAAGAATTGTAAAGAACTTTGCCATTTGCGCAGCTCCATGAAAAACAATTAATTTTTTTCTGTCCGGCCTAATTTCCACCACACAGACTGAGGGTGGCATAAGGCTATTGTAATCAGGGACATATAAACAGCTTTTGTGTTTGAGACAGCCGCCATGTCTGGCATTTCCACCCTCCCCTGATTGTAATAAAAGGACTTCAAACAAAGCATCAGCCTTTTAAAAATAAATCAGCAAAGTCCGTGTTTATGCAGGTCTACTTTTGAGGGAAATATATTTAATCACAACTCGCCGCCGAAACCCTGTGAATATGAAGACCATTAGTTTCCAAGGTCTTATCTATTGTTCACAGTAAAATACATGTTGATTAAATGTGAAATGACAAGCTGAGAAGATACCAAATGTGGGTTTTAATCTGAGCAATAATCAAGTGGGTTGAGTGACCTGATGTCTCTGGCACAGCGGCAGACCGGCTTACAACTGTCGCCCCCCCTCTTTTAATTACAGGCTAGACTTAATTAAAAGTTTCTGTGACATTTCTTAGTGGCTGGTAATCACATCAATTAAAACATGATTCCAGCCTCGCTAACCAAAGTGGATCCTTTTTTCAGGGCTATGGAGAGAGAAAGTTACATTCATTAGCGCTCCATACATTTTTACATCTACTGTACAATAATTAACTTGTCAGACATATGTAGTTTCCTGCTCCCAAGAGTGTTGAATATTCTAACAAAATCAGCTACAATTGTTTGTAATGACACACAGTTTAGCTTTAATGCTCATTTGAAAGTAATTTCCACTTTGAGATTCATGTATTATCAATCACGCTACCATTTCTAGGACTCCCATGAGGAGTTTTTAAGCATTTTAGGGTGGAGTTAGTGAATCTTTAGTGTGGTTTCACATTCTCGGGGGGATGAGTGAAGTTACTCCATTACTGACTCATTTTAAGATCTTAACTTCTAATACCTCATACTGAGCAACAGAATGGTGCCCCTCTTATCCTCACACTCCCTATTCTGAACCTCGTAGTAAGATTCTCATCTCATGGAGTCCAACCTATTCTGACAAGGCACTCAGCCCATCACATATTGGAAATGTGAGCCAGTAAGTCTGAGATATCTATTTCTAGTTTTGGACAGTATGGGAGGCCTTTAAATGCAGCAGCCTGAACATCATCATGCTCAGATGCTATTGTGTGAGCACCATCGATGACTAAATGGAGTTAGGCCATTGATAATATACTTCAAGTAAAAAAAAGAAATAAAAAGATTCTCATAATGCCTTTTCCTGTGCTTTTCCCATGCCATACAATACAGAACAGGATTTAAGAGCCTCTCTTTCTGAAAAACATGCATCTAAGTGCAGACTTGGTGCTTTCAAAGTTTCTTCTTTACTTATGTTCAACTTTAGTAGCTACATAATGCCATTGATATTAAGGCTCAACGGTTTTGCTAGCTGCTCTCAGAATCAGAATCAGAATACCTTTAGTCCCACAGAGGGGAAATTTGCAGCGTTACAGCAGGAAAGAGCCACAGACAGCTTAGTGTTGCATATCTTACATGCATTAAAAAAAAGTACCAAGTTATAATATAATAAACAATATGCTAAAAAAACGATAACTAAAAAAGTTACATCATTTTCAAAAATACAGATCAAAAACAAATCAAATCCTGTAGCAGTTCTTAGGATTTAGCAGCCCGGTATATATTACAGTTATTAAAGAAGGCATATGTATATAAAGTATATATTGCACATAAAGCACATATTGCACATAGTTTGACGGTATTTAACAGCAGCAAGTTACACTATTTACAAAATACAAGATACATACCTTGTAACAGTAAAAAGTTGTTACGTCCCAACTAGGGGAAAAGGAATGCAACACACACCAGTATGTAATTGGTATTAATTATAAGCGTTTATTTAAAACAGCTGTAAACAAAATAGCAGGCAAACAGCCTGAAACAAACAAAAGAGCCAAAAGGGCACAGGTTGACAAATAACCAACTAAAGGAGGACTCTAAAAAAGGAGTCTAAAGACATACAGGGAAAATACATACTAATATACTAAATAAAGAACGAAACAAAACCTCACTCTAAAGGTGGTACAACTAACACAAAGAATATATACAAAAACACAGCTAAACTAAAGGCAACAGTCACAAATCCTAACTATACTCTATACTCTAAACACTAACTAAGCTACTCTACACTCTAACTAATCACACAAGTTTTAACCCCAGAACAAAGAGCAAGTAGCGAGAGGCATCTGTCCCCATACAGAGCCTCCAGAATGATGATTGTCCCCAAGCTTTGTAATAATCTCCCGCAGGTGTGCGCCGGCTGTGCGCTGCGATTGGAGTGCGTCGGGCCCGGCGTGCTCCAATCGCAATCTTCAGGGGTGGACCAGGAGATGGGAGCCAATGCCGGGAGGGCAACCGCACAGCTCATTTACATAGAATACACACAGCTGAAAACACTCAGACGACCAGGAAGGCAGCAGCCGTAACACAAGTGTTTAGCATAAATTATACAGTTATTAACGGCATATATATATTGCACATATTGCACAAAGTTGGTTTGTATTTAGCAGCAAGGGGTGTTATAGTCTGTGTTGTGGTGTGTGTAGGAGGGTCTACGGGCAGTGACCGCTGCAGGAAGGAAGGACCTGCGGTATCTCTCCGTGTGACAGGTGGGGTGCAGCAGCCTGTCGCTGAAGGTGCTGCACAGTGAGGACAGGGTGTCCTGGAGGGGGTGGGACATATTGTCCAGCAGGGAGGACAGCTTGGCTGCCATTCTCATGTCTCCCACCACCTCGACAGTGTCCAGAGGACTCCCCAGGACAGAGCTGGCCTTCCTTACCAGTCTGTTCAGTCTCTTCCTGTCAGCAGCCGAGATGCTGCTGCCCCAGCAGGCCGCACCATAGAAGATGGCTGATGCCACAACAGAGTCAAAGAAGGTCTGAAGGAGTGCCCCCTGCACCCCGAAAGACCTCAGTCTCCTCAACAGTCTCCTTGTACAGAGCAGCAGAATTATCAGTCCAGTCCAGTTTATTGTTCAGATGAACACCCAGGTATTTGTAAGATTTCACAATCTCAATGTCTGCTCCCTGGATGTTCACTGGTGTCGGGGGGGAGTGTTGGCGCCGTCTGAAATCCACCACCAGCTCCTTGGTCTTCGCTGCGTTCAGCTGGAGGTGGTTCCTCTGGCACCAGAGGGTGAAGTCTGTGAGGCTATAAAGGTTTTACCATGTTTAGCACTACAAATGTTACCTGAAAATGGTGCTAGAGGCAAATTCAGGCAATCATTAAAGTTTTATAAAATCACCCTGAAGGGGACATGTCTATACCAAATGTCTTCGCTGTCCATCCTAAAGCTTTTGAGATATTTCACTCAAAAACAACACATTTTATTAGGGAACCATGAATGTGCAGAATTGTCCATGATTTCATCCAGTATAAATAGATTATACAGCTCTGAAAAAAATTAAGAGACAACACCTCAACATTATCAGTTTCTGTAGTTTTACTATTTATAGTTATGGTTTAACTTTATTCAAATTAAAGTGTGTAAATCAAAGTATTTGTGTACAGGCATTAGATCACAGTATTCTGGATATTATAAAATCAGTTCAACAGTTCACAATATGTAATTAGCTTTAGAACTGGACTAGATGCAGATAGAGATGAAAGAGACTGTGGCCTTCGAGGCTTGTGAAGGGAGAGAAGCAGCACAGGTCTTGTGATACATTTGGGCAAGTGTGTAAACAATCTCAAATCTCAAGGCCAGTAGGCTTTGGTAATGGATGAGTAACCCAAACTGAAGTGATGTACTCCCCGCCCAGAAACACTGGAACAGGCTGAATTAGCGCAAGGACCTCTGACACACTAATGTAAATAAGAGAGGAGCAGAATTTACAGAGCACTTCTTTTTCTTCTGCCTCTGAAACCACTCAGAGATCAAGGTTGTAGATTTATGTCTTTCGCCCTGAATGCCGCGGGGAGTGGGGTGGGGGGGAATGCTGTAGAAAGTAACTGAGTGTGCTTCACGAGCAGGACTCCTTAGAACACAACATCTTTCCAAAAGGACAACAGTTGAAAATTAGCCTGGTGGCTAACACTGGTACGTTTACAGCAATGTTGATCAATGTGCACTGTCCTTTAAATAAATAAACAAAAAAAACAAAAAAATGCAGCTCTCCCCTATATGAAAGTACATAAGACGCTTCGGTATCGGCGATACTGGCCCTGAAATACTTGGTATTGGATCGAATCCAGATGTTGTGGTATCGCCCACCCCTATAACAGACAGCAGAGCAGTGGGAGCCGGTTGGTCAATCCCAGACCCGTACTGCGCATGCGCAGATCTAAGATCCAGTAGAAATGATGAAGAAGTAAAAGTCTGCTGCTTATTGTTCTACTAGGCCAAAATCGAGTCAAAGAGTATATAAGAGTGAGAGTGAGTTAATTAATATATTTGGCAGTTTGGAGTAAGTCTGTAGGTTTGTTTGTGTGTGTGTGTTTCATGTATAATAGGCTTCTCACGATAATTAATTATGTTGGATACATTTTCCCGGAAATTTTTGCGATATACGATAATATTTTCGGCACCGTTGTATGACCATTTTAGACCACCAACATAATGTTAATATATAATAATAATTCAAGTACATCCTTTCAAACTGCTAGTTACATCCTCATGTAAATGGCAATTTATCGAGTTCATTTTTATTTATCGTACGATAAGTCAATTAATTGCTTATCGCGACAGGCACACAATAAAACAGTGGAAACATGTGTTTGACTTTCATTATTGAATGAAACGTTGTGCCCTTTATAGTCTGTGTCCAATATTGTGTATTTGTATATATTGTATATATATATCCTATATATATGCTGCTGACACGATAGCAGTCATTTAGTGCGCATATGTGTAATTAAACCCATGATATCAAAATCTAACTCCAGCCAGGTACCCAAAGTTGGCAACCCTGTTGAACACGACTTTTGATCAGAATAACAGCTAAGGTGAGCATATATCTCCGTGTTTTGCTACCTAAAGCTACTCGTGTGTTGTCTGTATTTGCTTCCCCTGTCACGAGTTCTGATCGCTCAGTGATGATCCTTATACTTCTATAATCTGTGGACTCTCAGGATGTTATCTTTGCTTGTTTGTGCAGATCAAATAAGTATATCGATCAGTGTAGCTAGAGTTCTGTGCTAACGGCCTTAAGATTGTTTCACTCATAGCTAATTCAGAGGCTCGGTGCTAGCTTTGTGGGTTTAAAAAAAAAAAAAAAAAAGATCAGTTAGCTGAGTTTCTTCCCGTTACATGGATATTTGGGGTGTAACGGTACACGTACCGAAATTATTCGGTACGGGCCCTTCGGTTCGGTACACGTGTGTACCGAAGTGTACCGAACGAATATAACGTTAAACGCAACAAATTGAGAACGAGAACAACTTTTTGGAAGTAATCTCAGGTGCTGCGTCGCAGCATTCAGAGTAATTTGCTCACATTGGGTTCAACGCGTCATAGAGCGACCAAGTCATTTCATTGGACGAGAGGCATACTATGAGAGCTGGTCAGAGGGATGCGTTCAAATGTACTCAGTAATTTGAGGAACTGTCGAAATGGCGAACGGAGATAAAGTTGAGCTCGAAAATCCTCCAGCATCATTTAAGTCTCCGGTTTGGAAACATTTTGGTTTCGCAGTTACGTACAAGGATGACAGACAAAGACAGGTGGACCGAACCAAAGCTGTTTGTCGGCATTGTTCAAATGAAGCTCAGCGCAAGTTCAGGCAGGAAGACCTATCACTTCGTATTGCACGTCATGGCAATACTCGCTCCCTTCACTAAATACTAGGGAGCGCCACTCCTCAGCGAACCTATCACTTCCCTCCATTCACAAGTCTAATTATCGCAGCTCTTCCCTCTATCCCTCTATATATGCTCTCCCCTTTTCCATCAGCTGTCTTCCAGGTGTCAACGCGCAAGTTGGTAGCTTACACTCCTCTTACGCCTAAACACTTGATACGAAAAACCTCAAACATGTCTAATTCAGACTCTTCAGAGAACTTACCTTTTTCGAAGGATCTTGATCCCGATTCCGATGCACTTCCAGAGGAAGCGTCAAACTCCTCAAGTCACCGTCGCCTCAGTTCTCGTCTGAGCGCCCGCAGCGGCTCTCGCACAGCAGAGGCAGAATTCCTCGCCGCCCATCTCCGGAAGCATGGTATCACCCCAGCTCCAGATCCGTGAGCTGTCGGATCAAGCCTCCGGTGCGGTCTCCCAGCCCAGGCCAGCAGATCCAGCCAGCCCCCCCAGAAGAGGGCGAGGGCGTTCTCGCGGCCGTGGGGGCAAAAGGTCTAAAAAGCGAGTCCTCCAGGAGCTCGCTCGGCCAAGAAATCCTCCACTCCTCAGGCTCGCTCCAGCACCGCTCAGCAGCCCAGCGTCGCCCAGCCCAGCGCCGCTCAGCCCGGGAGCTCCGGCACTCAGCCCCTCTTCGATGGCAGCCTAGTCAACACACTGCAATCTCTGGAAAGTTCTATGCAACTAATCGACGCTCGCCTCCAGTCCATGGAGAGAGGCCAGGCCGGAGCTTCAACCTCTTCGGCAGCCCCGCCGGGTCAGGATTTTGTATTTGGCATGGTAGTTCCTCCTCACTCTCTGGCTTCCGCCCTCCCGGCTCCTCCCTCAGGTAGGCCCTACATTCCCCAAGCCGCTAACATCTCCTCACGGCTCAGAGCTAAGATCCTCGACGGGAAAGACATTAATTTGGTCAGCCTTATTCTGCCTTCCCCGGAGTACGACAAAGCCATCGCCACGGGAGGAAGCATTACGGCGGTATTTAAATCCGCAGACCCCCGGCTCCTCAAAGACCTTTCTATAGGGCAATTTCTGGTAGCTTTTAGCATCTTCCGCGATGTCCTCTGCGCAGTTTACCCTGAAAGGAGAGTGGAGTTAGATGCTTATCTGGCCATGATTGGCGATCTTCACATCAAATACTGGAAATCCGTGTTTTATCAATACCATAAAAACTTCTCTAGCAAAGCAGCGCTACACTTAGCTCATTGTAACATCCGCCTGGACTGGTCCGTGCTGGATACCGAGCTGCTTGTAATGGCTACCGGCGGGCAACAAGTCGTCTCGTGCCTTAGCTGCGGAGCGCAGGGCCACACCTCTCTGCTCTGCCCTTCAGTGCCTCTCTCCGGGTCTAGCGTTTTTCCCACGCAGTATTCTGGGAACAATAAACCAAACCGTCAGGTGATCAAGCAAGGGGATAATAAGATTTGTGTTTCTTTTAATGAGAAAGCGTGTTCTTACCCTCATTGTACTAAATAGAAAAGAGGGCTCCTCCGACTCCATGAGATTCTTCACGGACGCTGCCCCATCCGTAGGTTTTGGGGGTTTCTTCCAGGGAGAGTGGTTCGCAGGCTCGTGGCCTCAGTCATTCCCCAGCCATGCCTCTTCCTCCGCTCTGCATGAGATCTTTCCGATCGCCGTTGCCTGCCACGTGTGGGGTCACCTCTGGCCCCGGAAGTGGATCTTAGTACTCTGTGACAACCAATCAGTGGTCGGGATTATTAATAAAGCGCGCTCCCCGTGCCGTGACATCATGCCGTTCATGAGAAGCATCCCGTGGTCTTCCATCACCCACAACTTCCTCATCTCAGCTCATCACGTCCCCGGCCACCTCAACTCAGTGGCTGATTCCCTCTCTCGCTTCCACTTCCAGACATTCCGGAACCTCTGCCCCGAAGCCATCACTCAACCCGTCAGGATTCCTCCCCTGCATCTCCTCTCTCTCTTCTAAATAGAAGCCCCCGCAAGGCACCTCGAATCCGCCAGGTTTTTTATGAGGAAGGGCTTAGCCGCTTCCACCCTTAAAACATACGATTTAGATTGGAGAACGTTCGCTTTATTTTGCTTTTCCGTAGGCATTACACTTAAACCAGTTCTCATCTCCACCGTGTGCGCCTTCATGTGCTACTGTGCCACTGATCGCCACCTCAAACCCCAATACATCCGGGGCCTCTTAGCAGGAGTTCAGTTTAATGTTCGCTGTTTCGATCCCGGCTTTCCCAGCCTGTTCGCAAACCAGTCAGTCAAACTCATTCTCAAAGGTCTTATTAAAACGTTTCCCCCTGTCTCAGACCGGAGACGTTCTATTACACTCTCCACTTTACGCCTTATGCTCTCCAAACTTAGAAGCGGGTTGTTCTCCCCTTATATCGATGCGCTACTTGATGCTTTATTTCTCCTAGCTTTTTATGCTTTCCTCAGACCAGGTGAATTTACCACAGCTTCTCTAACGTTCGATTCCAATCGTTATATCCTTTCCCGCCAGACATTTTAGCTTACATCTTCAGCACTCCAAATGCGGCGGCGCCTGCTCCGTCAACGCCGCCCGCAACGACTCCCAGTTCTGCCCTTATAAATCCATGATCAAATTCCTACAGCTTAGACCTACCTCTAATCCTCTCTCACCATTATTTCTTATCTCAGGGAACTTTCCCTTAACTCAACGACAGTTCGATCACTATTTAAAACAGGGGTAGCCAACGCGGTGCCCGCGGGCACTAAGTCGCCCGCAGGGGGGAAATTGGTCGCCCGCGTGCATGTTCTAAAAATAGCACAAGTCACCATGGAGCGCCGTCTAAAACAATTATTGAATACATTTTTATTTTTAAAATGACAATATTGAATATAAAATGTTAAAAGCACACATTTTGTATGTACATATGTAAGTGAAATGGAGATTTGGTGCGTGAAATTGAACTCTGACCCCAGATAGGTTCAGAGTTGAACTCCACTCACCAAATCTCCTTTCCACCTTTAGCTGAGACAAGACACACACACACACACACACACACACACACACACACACACACACACACACACACACACACACACACACACACACACACACACACACACACACACACACACACACACACACACACACACACACACACACACACACACACACACACACACACACACACACACACACACACACACACACACACACACACACACACACACACACACACACACACACACACACACACACACACACAGCAGTGGTGAGGATCTCAGCCTGCCACTGACGGTCAACCAGAAAACATCAGCAGTTAGCTGTTAGCAGTTAGCCAACAGAGATCACAGCTCCTCATATCTTTTCAGAAACTGGACAAAAGTTAAACAAGTACAAACCACAGACTGTCTGTGTCATGGCGAATACAGTCGCTGGTTTATTTATGTCTGTAGGCCGTTGTTATGAGTGTGGAATGAGCATATACAACGTTAGCTTAGCCTGGTCGACCCAATTCAGAAAACAAGCATTTTAAAAGGTTTTTCGCCTGCCGTCTTGTCTGCAGACTTGTCAAGCATTAATTCATGGTTTTTACTAAACGGTATCAGTATGTTGTTACTTCGGCATCATTTAGAAACGTGTATTACAATTGAATCACGGTAAAATATGTTCATTTTGTTGTAGTTGTAGCTCCCGAGCCAGCGCGTCTTGTTTGAATGATGCGAGTAAACACAGCTGGCAGCAGCGGTGAAACTCGAGCAATTAGAGCGAAGTCGCGTCCGGTGTGAACGCAGCATTACCCTGATAGATCTCGCGAGAATGTGTATAAATATAGATACATTTTCATAACAAAACAATGGGGTTGCTATAGCAATGGTAAATCATTGTTAATAATTATTGTGAGGAATAATTAACATTAACATGTGATCAGACACTCCTTCACATACAGTAAATTAATATGTATTCTGATTATTATTAATAATAATATTATCGTTAAAGGTGAACCGTGCAATTATGTTATTCAGGAAGTTTGTATCAAACAAGTAGCCCTTCGTATTACTCAGTACCCTTGAAGTAGCCCTCGGTGACAAAAAGGTTGGTGACCCCTGATTTAAAGCAAGTTCTCATTAAATCCGGGTTATCATACCTCCTATACGGTTATGGCTAGAAAGGATCCGTCTAGTGTAAATATGACGTCACGTTCTCGTTGTAACTCTCGTTGTAATCGGAGCGGCTCGGAAACACATCTACAGCAGTAACATGATGCAACATACACATTAATGCAGCAGCAATATTAATAGAGAAACATCAGACATAATAGTAAAACACTGCAAGAGAACATTTCCTTGTACCAGGAGCTATCTTGGGACTTTTACTGCGACAACGTTGACTTGCCTGTGAATACAAAATAAACCATAGTGTTGGTGATCTACAGTGTTGTCATTCTTCTTTGAACACCAGCAAGACCGCTAACACCCTATTTAAACAATCACACTCCCTGTAATTGACATAATTAAAAGATAGTTTAGCTTCTCATCATCATTTGCTGTGGCCCACTGATGTTAACGATCGTAACTGAAAGGCTGCCTGCCAAACGTAAACATTCAGCCATGTGACATTCAGCCAAACTCTCGCGAGAGTTTTACATAAGACGGATCCTTTCTAGCCATAACCCTCCTATACACGGGGCATTCATTTAGAATAGGTGCAGCTACTTCCGCTGCTAATCAAGGCGTCTCATCCTCATCCCTGCAACAACTCGGACGGGGGTCCTCCTCCGCTTTCTCATCCTACATTCGTCCGGACCTCAGTGCCGTGCTGGCTATTGTTAGAAATTAAAATCAATGTTTTAATGGGGAAATGTAGTTTAAACATGCCGTCAGTTTTAATGCAGTTTTACACTGAAAAAACAGAAATTCTTGTGCACAACCAGCTGTTAAGCTTTATTCTGAAACTCTTTCATCTCCGGTTGGCAGTTAGCATGTGGTAAATTTACAATTTCCTAAAGAGGTGAATTTAGTAGCGAAATGATATGGAGTGGTGCAAACCAAAGCCTACTGATTTAACACTACAACTATAGATGTCGAGATACTACCATGCTGAATATTAAATGAAGGTACAGTTTATTTGAATACATTATTGTTTACAGACGAGAGTAGCATGTGACAACATCTGGAATGACCGGAAACCAAACGAGCCGAGAAGTATTTTTTAGAGTATTGATTACAGCGTTTAGAATGTGTTACATGAAAAGTGATGAAAGAGAATATGAGGAGAAAAAGGCGTGTTAAGCATATATTGAATGTGAAAAGAACCAATCCTCTGTTTAAATGCAACAACGGACATTGGAGACGAGGCGAGCCGGCTGGCGGGGAGGAGCCAGCAGAGGATATAGCACCGGAGGAGAGATCGGCCTCTTCTCTTCCCTTACGAGGAGCGGATCACAGCTGTTTGTCTGACTGAACAATATCATGCTTGTGACCAACCCGCGCCTTTTTTAATTAAAGTACCCAATTGAACTTTCACAGAGACTCCATTTAGTCTCCTTTTAAAGCTTCTCTCCTGGACGGGAGAATAACGAACACAGTTTACACTATCCAAAGGTCTCTCCAACCTTCAAATTGGTACGTATGCATATAACTGGTGGTGGTTCTTAGCATGTCAGCACGTATATTCGCCCCGCGGCTCATGTTTATCCTTGCCATGTCTAACCCCGTACGTCCAGGTCGTAACCTTCGGGTCTGTATAAAATGTGTCCCTGCTAAGTCAGGTTGCCCTGTACGTCCGGGAAGCCCTGTATGTCCGGGACGCCCCGTATGTCCGGGATGCCCTGTATGTCCGGGACGCCCTGTACGTCCAGGAAGCATGCCAAGGAGGCATCAGTATGTCTAAATCCCCACATGTATTAACCTCTCATTTCATCCATAGATTCCCACTGCATGCCACAAGGTAAGAATTCATCACGTTCAGTACTTCATACTTTCACTTCTTTTGGGGGTTCATCGGAAACAGTTCTTTTCCTTCCCGAATGATATCCTACAAAACCTGGGCCTAATCGCCAAACACCATTTCATTCACTTGTTATAAACTGTCATCATTATGTTTCATTTATATAATGTGACCCGATAATAAACATGTATTTCATACATCACGCCTCTCCTGATTGAAATGAAGCTCAGCGCAAGTTCAGGCAGGAAGACCTATCACTTCGTATTGCACGTCATGGCAATACTCGCTCCCTTCACTAAATGATAGGGAGCGCCACTCCTCAGCTAACCTATCACTTCCCTCCATTCACAAGCCTAATTATCGCACCTGTTAATCCCTCAATATATGCTCTCCCCTTTTCCATCAGCTGTCTTCCAGGTGACAACGTGCAACCCTCCTCCACCCCTTCGCCTCCTGCTTCCAACTCAGAGCCAAGCTTAATCTTCTCCCTTCCAACCAGACCTAACCACTTATCACCACCACCAGTGTCTAGACCCAGGGGGGTTCATCGGAAACGGTTCTTTCCCTTCCCGAATGATATCCTACAAAACCTGGGCCTAATCGCCAAACACCATTTCATTCACTTGTTATAAACTGTCATCATTATGTTTCCAACCCAACTCCCACTAGCATTTAAGCCACCACCACTCGCAAAAAGTTCAGACCGAGCCAAAGTTATTACAAACGCCAAATATCCTTTTGTTGCCATGTTAGCAAAGCGCTACCTGGCTGTATCTGCTACCTCTGTCCCTAGCGAGATGGTGTTCTCCACAGCAGGAGACATTGTTAGTGCCAGCAGATCTGCCCTTTCGGCAAGCAATGTGGACAAGTTCATTTTTCTTTAAAAAAACATGAAAATACAATGACAAGCAAGTCATAATGTCAAACTGGCTGCTTAGGTACTAGTACAGTACAGTTAATGCTGCACCTTAATGTTTATTTTATTATATTTTGTATTTATTTGAGTGAATATTCACAGTTTAATAATAATTAGAAACCCAAAACTAATAGTTTATGTTTTGTGAGTACTAGTAGCCTACAGTAAAGTTGAAATACAGATTATTTCAGTTCATCAAAGTGCTGCACCTTAATGTTTATTTTGTTATATTTTGTATTTATTTGAGTGAATATTCACAGTTTAATAATAATAAAATAAAATAAAAAGATATTTTATGTTTTGCGATAATTTTTTTGTGCTGTACCGAAAACGTACCGAACCGAACCGTGACCTAAAAACCGAGGTACGTACCGAACCTAAATGTTTGTGAATGGTTACACCCCTAATGGATATAAAACATTCATAGTTTATTGAATATTAAGATGCCCTCAGACGCTGTTTCCTACAGATGACGTGTTTTGCCCCCCGGTATCGGGGGTGCTGTGTAGAAGAGGTTAAACATTTTATCCAGGATAAAAGCCACATAGTTGTACCTGCAAGGTGAATACAGCTGACAAAAAAAAAGTTTGAATGCGTACATTAAAGGTCCCATGTCATGCTTTTCCGGTTATTACCCGTCCCCTTGTGTGTTATGCATGTAAACGGTCGGCAAAGTCACAAACCCTCAAAGTACACCCTGTAGCGAGTACAACACAGAAAATACCTGTCTGTGCTGCACCTCTTTGGCGATTTCTCCTCCCTGAGACGGCGGGACGCGGCGAGGCTGTGAGTCGGTGTGTGAGCACACACACAAACTCCCAGCCAGGCTGCGGGTGTGTTTCGGGCTGGGTTTTGTTGTGTCTCGCTGTCTCGCAGACAGCCACTGGGCTCATAGGGAGGGAGGGGGGTGGGGGGGCAGGATCTCCAACAAGCCGTTTAGGACAGAGTGAATACACATACTATATAGAGATGCTGTATGAGAAACCAATGTGATTTTGGAACACAATATACATCTATTTTAGTATACCTCAACAATGGAATTATGAGAAATGGCCATGACATGGGACCTTTAACAGGTTTATGATATCACTGCCCCGTCTAAGACATGAGTCGATCTGACTTTAATTACATTTGACTCAAGTGTTTCGTCAACTTAACGTGTTGCTTAAAATAATACTTCTCCATGTATGTGACACTGTAAGTCTTGCACGGCCAGATACGGCTCAAGAAGCTGACTCGGATAAGGAAATATATGATGAATTATGATGGGATATGATGTGATATGAATGATAATGGGACACATCGAGGTCTGCACTCACAGTGCCGCGGACTGTAATGTTACTTTGATCCAGTTACTTATGTTGTGGCAGATATTTAAGTAAGGTTTCTTAACGCTAATGGTATAATAGTCAGATTGCTCTGAAGATGGGAGGTGATATTCTATTAATGTTCACGTTCACACGTCAGTTGATTTTTGCCGGCCGTCTTTCCTGCAACGGCAGTTTAAACTATATTTCCTCTATCCTGTAATATTACTTGATAGCCTCAAACTCCGCACACTGAGCTCTGATAGGGCAGCAGGCGGTGCTTTCACTGAGTTGATCTCTTATCCTGGAACCACACCTGCTCCGGACCAGGTAAGCAGTGAAAAAAACTAAAATCTGGCTTAGTAGTACAGGCCTCTGGTGTAACACGATGTTTACAAAAAGTACCATGGAAACACAGCGCCAATTAGGGGGCATTTAATATCGTCATACTAATGTTAATTTAAAGGTTACATTTTTTACTTAAAAATTGTACATTTGGTTATTTGATATAGTTTTGTATATTTACAGGGACAGTTGCAAACCCAAAGCAGCTCATACCAAAAGTCCCAAAGGTCCCAAAGCTTGCCCCTGTATTTTTATCCTCCACCCAAAAGAAAAGGAGCTTCATTCAGCTGTGAGTGTGACAACAGACTGAGTAGTGCGTAGGGTCGGTTTGGAATCGGGCCACAGAGAGACTAGGAAACCCCTCTGTTATTCCCCACGCCTTTTATCTTGTACTTTAATTCACTTTAGGTCATTACAGTGACCAAAACATGCTGGCTATTGTTGGTAACTCAGTTGAAAATCAGGGCTTAAAATCGTATAGTTCAACGTCAGCACTTCATAGTGCTCAATTATTCTTACCAAAACTATCTGAAATTATTTTACTAATATTTTTAGTTTGCAATTTGTGTGTGAGTGGTTAAGGATCCCATATATCATAGTCTTTTTTTTACGTACTTACTGGATCTCTTAATAAGGCATGTTCACCTTATCAACTCAAGAGAAAGATAGTCTGGAAGTGCAATTAATTTACAGTAGTTCCAGGTTTAATAAGGCAGAAGAAGGCATGCAATTAGGCTGCCTCGGCGTGTATTTCTCAGTGTATTGTGATTCTTTGCGTCTGCAATTTTAATCATTTCTTAAATCTGTCTCACATTTTGCCCATTTTAATGGAAGTAATGTACTATAATCCCTGAACTGCTTTATGAAGACAGTAGGGTTTACCATCTGGTTAACCTTCCTGAGTTCTCATGAAGACAGATCAACTAAAGAAGGGACTCTGAAAACCAGAAATTCCAAGGATGATTCCAAATGTTTAACATATTCAGAGCAAAGACAGTGATGAATGGTTAGTGTGTGGAGCCTGTACAGTAGGTGTGGGCGTTTGCATGTGGTACAGTGGATTCAGAACACTACAGAGGCAGAATGAGAGTAGAGATAAATCTGAGTGGCACACAGTAATGGTGCGTGGGTTTCAGTGAGCATGTTTTAAGTCAAGAGGAGCGTGTGTGTTTCTTTTATCGCTTGCTCCCTGCACCCTTTATTTTAAGGGATGATGACAGTTAGGGAGGATAGGTGGTGACTCACAGTAAGGAAAGGAAAGATGTGAGAAGTTGTCTGGTGCACACTCGGGTGCCCTATTCATTACTTTGAGATGTGAAGGGGGGGCTAACAAATGTGCGCACTTTTATAATGAAAATGCCCGCTGCATGCATATCAAGTGAACGTTCTTTTTCCTGGGTGGTCTTGAAGCTGAAACAGTACAGTGAAAATTAATGGTGCCCAGAGGGGGAGGATGGTAGACCAGTTAAAATTACATTTTGTCAGTTAGGGTTATAGAGTAATTACTTTTTGGCAAAAAGATGTAGCCAGTTTGATTCACTTGAGTTAAAACCAAAGCACCATTGTTATGGATAATTACTACTTTGTCTTATTTTTTGGTGATGCAATTGTTATGTTTAGCAAAGTCATTGCTGAGATTTGGAAATAAAGTGACATCACTGCAATAAAGTCAAATTGGAACGGAAACCAGATGGATCAGAACGGTGTAGTCAGATTGTGAATACACCAATGCAAAACACACATAAGGTGTCGCTAGGAATCTACGATTGCACAAGAAAACGAAAAATAAAGTTTATCCAGAATGTTCCTCTGCAAAGTTGTCTTCAATCTGTTTCATACAAATTTAGCTTAAGCTAGGGTTTGTTTAACTTTTTGTTTCCCAGCTCGACCAACTTCTTGGTTTACTCAGACAACTCAATTGTTTATTTGATATCTATATTAGATGCAGCATATAGTTTGACATCTAGGTTCGGGCCTCATCACTCCACAAAGTCACAGAACATTGAGTGATGATTAAATAACTATTCCCCCCGAGGGAGGGAGAGGCAGGCAGATCAGAGGCCTTTACTACGAAGCCGGATTGTTGCTTAGCGAGGTAACTTCAGGGTTAACTCTGGGTTTCCGGTCCTACGAAGCTGGTTCACTTCTTACGGGGGTAAATCTCCATGTTAACTTATGCTGTTCCAGGATAAGAGATCAACTCACTGAAAATAAATAAACACAAGGATAATTATGTGTTATTGTTGAGTAAATGGAGAATTGCACAGGGGAAAATAACGTATCTAGCAGCGTCCATAGCAACCACCTTGGTAACAAGGAAAACGTTGTATGGACACAATTTCCTGAAGTAATCTTCGTAATAACTAGCAAACTAAAGATCATGTACATCCACTGCACACATAATCTGAAATAACAACTCATATTTCTCGAAGCGCATTTTAATGGCCAAACTAACTTTAAAATAGGCATTTTCCACCGAGAATAAAACGAAGTACGGCCATGTTTTTTTTTTCTGCAGGGAGAAATTTGAAGATCAGGAGACATAGACGCCAGCCATTGGAATGAATGGAATGCAGTTGGAGGTCAATCACAGAGCTTGAGAACTAATCACGGGGCTTGTCAAACAGAGCACATGGTGTAGTCCTAAACGATAGCTGGGGATTCTGGGTAGTGAAGTGTCTTCTGCCATCCTTTACTCCGAAAAAATATTTGTTTCTCCGAATCGAAGGGGAAAAATACAAAAGCATTGCGCACAATTTAAACCAATCAATGTTGTGTAATTAACAGGGATAATCTGGTGTTTTTTAGTTGATGAGTAGTGCAGATATCACTGTAAAATCAATGGACAGTAAGGGGAATACTTACTTCCGGGTGTACAATTATCCGTTATCCAATGGGAATGGACGCTCGCATTGCCTTTAAGGGCAGCCGACACAAATGAATGCCGTGCTTCCATGAGCGTCAAATCCCGCCGCAGATGGGAATACATTGCAATCAGTTGAATGCTATTTTCGTCCCTTTATGAAGCTGAAGGAGCGTCACAACTGCACGCCACGGGACCCTGACCAAGCGTCGCTCCTGGACGATTATGGAGTGGGAGTGTGTTGATGATGAAGCCTGAGATGAACCTTTTATTGAACCGATTTGCTGAAAGGCTTCAAAGCTCCATAAGGTTTTATCTCGCCATCACTACTTCATAAGGCTTCATCTCACCATCACTACTGAAATTAGGTCTGCATGATGTTGAAGAAGGATCAAAATGGCCTGGGAGTTTTGCAATTCCCTTCTCTCTTATGCCTTTAAGAAAGGGTGTTATCACGATCTGATTGGCCTAGGTGGGAAATGCACTAAGCTGCTCCGAATTACAAATTTAGAGCCAGTCTCCACACTCAGTGCCACAGCTGTTAGAATAACATTCTAATCAACTCAGAGGAATTGTGTAATTAAGCTAAAAATGAGCCAGGAAAAAATAGGAAAACAAGTTCATTGCATTTAATTACTTAGCTGATGCGAAGCGACTTACAATTAGTGCAATAAGTCATAAAGATACAAATTCAAAACAGTGAAAGACATGCTGGTACATTGGCTTCAAATAAGCCACAGCATTATAAATTCTGGTGTATTAGATTTAAATGTGCAAAACCCATTACATAGTAAAAATGTTCTTATTTTGTGTGTACATTTTAATGGCCAAAATGCAGGCAAGAAAGGTTGCTTTCAGCCTGCTACACAGAAGCAGTGTAGATTATCTGCTGTGCTCATGTCAACAGGGACATTGTTCCTCCATTTTAAAACCACAAAAGCAAACAGGCGTGTTTTTGTTGAGGGGTAACCAAGTACAACTAGCAGTGAGGGAGTAGCAAATAGCATACTACGAGGGACTGCCACAATAGATTGCCATTACATTTGAAGCAGACATTTATGTTTCTCTCAGGATTAATTAAAATGTTTCCAATAAAAGCAAAGTTAATTTCCTTCCCATTAGCCTTAGCTGTTCTTTATGTTGCCTAATGTTAAAATGTTATCATTTATCAGGAGGGTGAACATGGTATACGTTAAACCTGCTGGAACAGTATGTTAGCATTGTTTTTGTTAGCATGCTATGTAGCATTTCTCTTTATGGTGCATTCATTGATGACAAATTATTCTAAACGGCGCCTCACTTTAATGTCACAACCGGGCACTAATGATAATCCAGCATCTGTATCTAGTTTGTATACCTACTGTTAGTGTCGTACATTAAAATGTAAGGTATAGTTTGATTCAGTTATATGTATCATAGAAGACACTGGTGTGATATTTGTATACCATTGCGCTATACGATAGCAAGCAAAACAAATCATCATAGTCACGCTGGTTCCAATGTATCACAAAAATAGCATAACAACCCATTTCAAAACGGATAATTCAATATTACACAGAAGCTGCTTTTACTTTTTACACTTCTCCGAAAAATGAAAATGCTGCGTGTGTTCTTCCTGAATGTGAACTGTGGCAGTCAGAAGATAAACGCACTGAAAAGGGCTTTTTGATGTGGGAAGTATCAGAAGCACTCTTAAGTCTGATGATAGCAGATGTCTACTCAACCATCTGTTTCAGACACTCTACAGTCTGCCGTCCCCACATGAAAAGTACTTCTGAATACCTTGCACTTACCTACTGAATACGCTCAAATAATCTACCTCCTCTTGAATATCTTATTTGATTTGTTTTCTGATCCATGCAGTGAAGTAGATTGGCTATTGATTTAGTCTTGATGCAGTGACGGTGTCAATAAGGGCCAATACTAATATGGCTCAGGAAATAGACTGCCAGGATGGAGCTGCAGAGTTATTAATATCATTGCTATTGAGCTCTTCAGTTCCTGAGTTGAGCTTGTTAGCATTTCGGATGGTAATAACCCAAACAACTGCTGCTGCCTCGACACCTGAGGGGGAGGGGGGCTGCCAAATCCTTCCAACTCTATCAATCAGATTTCCAACATCAAAAAACTCATCCGTGTGCTGTTTATGGATGTATAAAGAAAACAGGATACAGCGCTGGAGGGCGGGCCATGTTCATTCCCCAAAAAGTTGCCTGTAGCGGCTTCCTTCCTTGCTTTCAATCCAAGCCACTTAGACGTCTTAACAGACATTTCCTTCCATAAGATTTGTTTTACTCACGTTTGGATGACTTGATTGGCCTCCCGTGTTGTGTTGATACTGTGTTTTGCGTCTACTCCAAATAAGAAAATTTACTTTTTACACATTCAACAAATAAAACAGGCCTTTACAATAGTCAAATAAATCAAACAAAAGAGGCAAAACTAAAATAATAAACAACTTAGGTGGTATTTCTTTCTATGTATAAGCTTCTGTAACTTTAATGGCGTCTTTCAGACAGGTTGCGCATCTCTATCTCTTTAGATGCTGGCGCCATGGGAATTGTAGTCCTTTATACGGTATGACTTCACGATTAGATGGCCCTTTTATAAACAAAAATACTGGCTCTAACAGCGCCTAATGCTAAAAGTGGTCTGTCTTTAGGTACAACAATACCTATATCATCCAGGGATCTTTAGAGCAGTGGTTCTCAAAGTGGGGTCCGCGACCCCCCGGGGGTCCGTGGCACTCTGCCAGGGGGTCCGTGAAAAGTTTTCAGATTCATTAATTTAAATTATCATGATATCATTTTTTTTTCATTTCTTTTTTTTTTACAAAAGGCTTCATAGTTCAACAAATAATATTTTATTTTTTTAATCTAAAATAGTTCATAGATTACGTTCTAATCTAACAAATCTATACATTTAAAAATCAAGCGTGTCACTCGTTACCATGGAAACAACAATAACTGGTACGTCAGTCAGAGAGCGCCACTGCTAGCATCATAGAGATATAACACGGCTAGCATACTACGAAGATGGACCGATTTTTAAAACGACAGGTTACGGCCTCAAATGAAGTAAATGAAAAACAAAAAACAAAAGTAAGGAAATACGATGAGGAGTATCTCCAATAAGGATTTATTGAAGTGGAAGGGAAACCGAAATGTCTGATATGCCTGCGGTGTCTTGCCAATGAGGCGATGAAGCCTGCCAAATTGAAGAGGCACCTCGAGACCAAGCATCCAGATTATGTAAAAAAAGACCGGGCTTTTTTTGAGAGGAAGGGCGAGGACTACAGCCAGCAACAACAACGGATGGTTAATGTTACGTCTGTTTCTGCTAAAGAGCAGATGACGAATTTAGGACATGTCTGCTGATATAAAATCACAACTGCTGGAAAGACTGAGAGGGTCTAAATTCGCGGTTCAATTGGATGAGTCCACTGATGTGTCCGGCTCTGCGCGGCTCATCGCACTGGCGCGAGAGGAGAGGGAGAGCCGCAGAAGTGAGACTGACTGAGATTACTTTGAGCAACATGCATGGGAATAAGTTACAATATAATACATTTGTGTATATTTCTCGCTATTCAGATGGTCTGCTGCCTGGTGCTGCTGTTGCGCAATGTGCAGTAGTGTCCTCTTTTCGCACCATGACATTATCAGTTATGAATTTGTTTTTCACTGCTTGAGAAAATGGACTTGTGGCTGAGAGCGTGTGAAAAATGTCAATTGTGTGAGAGTTGGCAGCCCTGTGAACTCGCTTGACATTATTATGTATGAAACTGCCAATCAGATTTATTTACTTATTAATCGAAGGTGCCGAAACGCTGTTCTGGATCGTTCCCGCCCACTTTAAACCATGTGTGTGTGTGTGTGTGTGTGTGTGTGTGTGTGTGTGTGTGTGTGTGTGTGTGTGTGTGTGTGTGTGTGTGTGTGTGTGTGTGTGTGTGTGTGTGTGTGTGTGTGTGTGTGTGTGTGTGTGTGTGTGTGTGTGTGTGGTTATGTGTGTGAGCAACAGAAATGTCAGATACTGTATGTTGCATTTATTGATTTAGTTTGATATGTGTGTCTTCACTTGCAGAGAGAAGCAATCAGCTTCATGGACTGCTTTGCATCACTCCAATAGTGTCCAGAGCTGGCTGCCATTACAAGTAGTGGTTTGGGATTGTAGCAATGCAGTTGCAGTTGTTTTGCAATTTACTTGATATATGTTGCAATGCAGGCATGTGTTCAATTGTTTATAGCCTGCATTTATTTTGTTATTAGACTTTTATAAATCATTTAATTTTAACTAAGAGTGAAACACTTGATGTGTTATCTTTGTGTGTGTGTGTGTGTGTGTGTGTGTGTGTGTGTGTGTGTGTGTGTGTGTGTGTGTGTGTGTGTGTGTGTGTGTGTGGTGTGTGTGTGTTCTGAAATGCACTTCAAATTATCACTTTTCTCTTGATTTCCCTTTGATATTTTGTTTAGGTACAGTATTACTTGCAGCTAATTGATTGATTGTTTTATGGGTATTCTGTGTTGAGATGGTGCAAATATTTTTAATACATATCTAATATATTTCTAATACATTGCTCTTGTGTTCTTCTTTCACATAACTAAGACTATAGAAGTGTAAAAAATAGGCTACATCAGATTATTCCAAGGGACATACATGTCGAGTCAAGTCAATTTTTATTTATATAGCCCAAAATCACAAATCAGAATGAGGGGGTCCTTGGTGTATTCTCTATCTTGTAAGGGGTCCTTGGCTGAAAAACAATTGAGAACCTCTGCTTTAGAGCATGCACACTGTTGCCAACCTTAAGCCCCGCCTCCAATTTGCTGAGTTACGACAGGGCAGAGTCCTGCACGGGTCTGATTTTCAAGACCCGTGCAGGCGCACTTTTGCGGTCACCCGTCGCAGGTACCCGACCCGATGTAGGACTCTGCGACAGGGCCTGGCTCAGTCAAATTAATGGAGAGGGGAAATGACTCGATTCAGCTTTTAGCTCTTTTTACAGCTTTAAGGAGCCAATGACCTTTGTCTTATAAAGTGGTGGGGAGTGCACTTTAGTAAAGAAGGTCAACTATTTGTTAGCAACAACATTAGTAGCCTGAAGAAATAGCTTTTGATGTCTCAAACCTGACTATAAACGTTGCTGTTTGTCATGTTCAGAGAGAGAGAAGGTAGAGCTGTGACAACAAGAAACTGTTTTAAGAATTTGTTAAAGTTTCTAATCGGCAAATGCACATTTTTTTGGTCATTTTAGAATCAGTAGACTAAGAAGGAATCATTTTTAGCTTACTTTACATTTTTAGTACCAGTGCAGTTAGTGCCTATGTGAATGTTTGATTAGAAAAGCGGTTCATTAAGAAGGTTCTTGATGTTTATTTGACCATAATGTTAGCTTTGTAAAACATGTTCGAAGCGACAATACGACCTATTTCTTTATTTGAAAATATAATTTATAATCTTACTCACCTCTATCATGTGATGATATTGTCTTATTGTTACACTGCAGTTTGGTTTTAAGCGTTATTCATTTGGAAATGCAGTTGTTAGTTTTCGCCACAAGGTAGTGAAAACTACGCCTCTTCTTCTGGCGTTCATTTTAGTGACTCGTCGTTAACTGGAACTTGACTTCAGCACTTTGAATTGCCTTGTGTTGAAATGTGCTAAATAAAAAAACTTGCCTTGCCTTAAGTCTACCAAGCACTACGAGTGAAACAAGACAACCGGTGTCTGCCTGTGTCCCTGGCTGCAACACGTACCCCGCTGCTGCAAAGCAAAGCAAAGTGTGCTTTTCTATTTTCCATTCAAAGTTTATTAAAATATAATGTTTCACATGTACAAATTGCACCACTTGAGTCAACAGGAATACACATAGCAAATGTGATCAAGCTGTTCTCGAGATTGTAGATGTTCCCTTGTTCAAATAACCCTTTTTCAAAGCGTTCCTCTTTACTGTTTCAGAAATAATCCTTGATGTGGTTTTGAACATGATACGGCGTTTCATCACGGCAGCATTTAGCTGAGAATCTCTCTGTCGAATTCAGAGCAGTTAAAAGCTGCCCCCCCTTTTTTTCTATTTTGTTCTTTTATATGGACCCAGAATCAGCAGTTCTCTAACAGGGCTGAAATAGAGGGGTATGAGGCATGGCTACAATGGGTGATCTGTTTGGTATTTTGAGCAAAACACTTCATAGACATGTTTTTTATATATTTGTATCTGAGACCTATAATATATGCCTAAAAATAGTATAATACAAGGCTCAACATTATAAATGGCCCACTGGCCCGGAAGCACTATTTAGACACCACCTAACTTTCCACTTGCCCGCTCGGGCCATTAAAAAAGTTGCTTTAAAAAAAATTGACCTGTGGTATTGGTATTTTGACTAGCAATTTAGAATGTTTCGTTTGTTAATGCTACAACATAGTGTTTTGTGAGGCGGTTGTTGTTGTTGGATGAAAAGCAAACAGCTGTCTGCTGCAGAGCGCAGCGCGAGCAAGAGCGTAGCGCGAGCAAGAGCGCGCTCGTTCAATACAGACTATCGCGCCACCTAACCATTCGCCAAAATGTTTTTAATACCAGCGGTAACCGGCCAAGCGCCGGGCAAAAAACAATCTTTAAATAAAAGAATGTCACCGGAAGAGTTAAAAGAGAGTATGAGAAGAAGAGGGAGAGAACAGTTTTTTTTGTCGGCTCTGTACATCAATGCTGACAAGTAAGTGAAGAGTAGAAAATATAAACGTATTCGCTATAGGGAAATGTCCCAGCAGTTTAGGATAATGAAGGTTCTATTCTAGGCTATTACATAGCCATTACATTTCTAACTCCTGATACCAGGAAGACAGAAAGCGCATTATACAAATAATAATATACTCATAATAATGATAATAGCAGACATTTGTTAACAATGACCAAAAAAATCATAATTTTAATAAACCAAATATGAACAATTGAGGAAAATGAGGAAGCACTGATTATTCAAATGTTGTAGTACAAGTAGTAATGTTGTGTTTGCATAAACTATTGCAACAAATGTGTTAATCTTTTTGGACAAATGTTCTTGGGCCAGTGGTTACAATGGTGGGGCCAGTGATAATACAATTCGGACCAGTGGAATTTTATCCTTAATGTCTACCCCTGTAATAGGATACCTCTAGGGCCTGAATCAGCTCAGTCTTTTTCCTTTGTCTGAAGCAGCATGCCGATTCAAATGTGCACTCCTCACCAGTTGACTGTTTGATGCATTCTTTGTAAGTCGTTAATATGTTTTAATCAGTAGTTATTGATGTTAGCTTTGTTTATGCTTACTATGTTAAAGTTACATTTGATTTGATTGTACCCTAGACTTTTGCTCTTCCTGATTGCTGTTTATATTCTAGCCTTAAAATCATCTTTAACTCTGAGTCAGCAAACTCTTGTGAAGGAAATAATTGGTTAAACGGCTCTCATCTCTGGTCCTCATACTTTGACTGGTATGACAAGGCAGAAGCACTTAAGGCAAATCTCAAACCCAGCTAAAAACATTCAAGTTTTCTCAGGCACCATGTCACTGACACAGAGGTTGTAGTTTCACGATTTGGCCACTACGAAAATGTGCCAGCCCACTTTCTGGGGGCTTGATGCTGTTCTGTACAAACCATCTTTCTCTATAAATAAATCAGTGAAATAAGAAAGATTAAGAAGCAGACTGTCTTTTAAAAGGTGTAATGTAATCAGTAAGGGAGTACACACAACTGTGTTGGGATACATTTGGGGGAGTGCTCGCCTCATAAGCTGTTTGACAGCGATGACACAGAGTTGTCCTCCGCTGAGTTATGGCTGGATAAGAGCTGCTCTGTTGGTTGCAACACGATTCCCAGGCACCGGTGCTCCTCCCTACAGGATGCAGAGGTTAACAACGAGTTCATAACGCGACCTTTTGAACGGCTTAGTCAGCACTCACTCCCCCACACTGACCTCCGCTTCCCCCCCTGCCTCCTTCCCTCCTGTCTTGCACTCAGACGGGAGGTTTTCAGGGGCCATCTCTGATCCAAGATGAAACAATGTTGCCACATCCTCCACCATCACTTCCTCTTTGTACTCTTCTTTCAACTTTCCCCAGCTTTTGACCGCCCTGTCCTCTAGTCCGTTTGGCAAATCCTTAATCCTAACACGAGAGAGGAGAGTGGAGCAGGAGTAAAGAATTCAATTGACTTTTTCCAGCTCGCTTCTTCAAAGCAACAGTGCTGATTTCCACCTTTCCCTCTCCATTTCTCTTTCCCTGTCATCCTTGGTTCTGTAAAACTTGTATCCATGTGACCTGCGGCCAAGTAAAGAAGGCCTGCCAAGTCCAGCTGTGCAAGCAGAGCTTCCCGTGGAGTACATTAAAGACATGCAGAGGTCAGCTTTCTTGAACTCTGACCTTGGTGAACCACAATATCTGTTTCTCGTTACTTTGAACTTGCAATATGTATGAGAGGATCATCATTTCTTTTTTTGTTGAGAGATGATGAGCTTTGAACCAGCTGTTTGCTTTGTCTACGGACCACATGGTATAAAAGTATATAACTTTGGTTTCTTCAGACTACTGAACACTATCAATGATGACAGAAGTAATAAACTCCCATCAGGTTTATATCATTGCGCTTTGTTCTTTCATGTTCTCTTGATATTAAAACAATACCAGCATCATCTCATTTTTTGAAAGTAACTCATCACATCTGGCCCCAAGCTGGCCCCGTGAGAGCTGTTACAGGTTATCGCTCCCTGGAAACCACCCTCTACATGTGAGCATACGATGGCCACACTATAAAGATCTTTATATTTTCAAGTCCATAGAGGAAAGAGACAGCATTGTTCCAGCCCTCACCCTGGGGGAGGCATAGGGATCTTTTACACGGTTGTGGTTTTACTGTAAAACATCTCTCTTTCAGAGCTGACTGCATGTCAGACAGCAGGGAAAGCTTGTCTGGGATTTATTGGCAGTTGTGGATCCGCAGATGATGGACGAATGCCCCTCTGGACCTCGGGTCTTGTTAAAGGCAAAGGGCGCAATACCCCTGTTAAAATGGTGTTTATTTCTTTTTGCATGACATTCCTTGTGTCCATTCACTTCAATTTTCTCCTTTTCTGCAGCGGCGTATATGCTCGCCATATGCTCTCGACCTCTTCTTTACAGTACTTTCCATAAGTTTTTTTCTGAATAAGTAGGGTATTCACTGTCAATGGAGGATTTGCCCTTGAAATTGGCTTTACCTGTACGGATACCTTCAGCTATAGGGTGTATTTCTGTGAAAATGGCCTTTTAGGTGATCTTTGCCTCTGTCAAAAACAGTCGATGCGCTAAATGGGATACGGAAGCGCCTTTGCTGAAAAGTTTGGATGAAGTGAACATTTAACTCACATGACTGATCAGCTGTTTCCGTTGTCGGCGACTTCCTGGATATTCCTGTGCATTATAATCACTGCATTCATTTTCTTTGTCGCCTGACAGTATGAAACATGGATAATGTAAGCGGACATTATAGAACTATTAAAACTTTTTTCTTAAAAACTCATTAAAACAACTCTGAAGGAAGACAGTAGAATAAAAAGAATAGGAAAGAAAGTGGGCCAGAAGTCAAAATTATTAATGGTGTTGTAACTGTTTAAAATATGTTCACATTAAAATATTATACAAACATTGAAATGCTGTTTCAGGATGAGAAACATGTTACGATTTACTTTGTTCTTCCTGATATAGCAGCATCAAAAGTGCCTAAAAATGTGGTGTTCACAGAATTAAAACATATCCCTTAAAGAATTCTCTGTAAGCAACAAACTTGAATTTGAATAAGTGACCTGGAGTTTGTTGACGTACCAGTTTTCGTCTCAAAGCATAAAAAGCTTAACGGCAGTGTTTTGCTGTTTTAGGCCTTGCTGTCTCTTTTAAATAATTGTTGACTGATGCTAATAATAACTTCATTTTTAAACATTATCTGTTGTTTTTTTATATATTCTTTTTTGACTTCAACTTTCAACATCCAAACGGTATTTCAGTGAATGTAACAGAGCTTGCAAGAAGAAATGTTCTCTCCCTCAAGAAATACTCCCGGGAAAATGACACAAATCTTTAGAAGTCTCAGTGGGGCCACTCGCAGCGCTAATGCTGGGGACTAATCACCCAGCAGGGGAGACATTTCTGCTAAGTAAAATCAAGGGTAACACACTTTGAAGATGATCATGACTGTGAGTAAAAACACAACGAGGCAGAAGTCATGAAGTACAGTTTTGACATTCACAAATGAACTTAGTTTCAGAAGGGTTCCGAGCTATAAGATGAAGAAAAGATACCAGAAACTGAAAAGGAGACCTCAGAAAAGTACCAGATAAGACTATAGATCTGTGAGCAAAAATGTATCCCATAAATGTTTCAGTATTTTCACCAAGACTGTATCACATGTATTCATGTTCCACACAATTTTCTTCTGAAATCAATACAGGTATGAAGATCAAGACATACTGACTGAGAGTACTGCTATATTTATTTATTGTGTATTTGTTGCATTGCACAAAATGTCCTTGGGAAACATGGAATTTAGCAGTGTGAACAGTGTTAGTGGTCCAGTTGGCCCATGTTGCTACAGATAAGCAAGTTATATAGATAATATCGTGATAATCAGTTCTACGTAGATCAATTAAAATTGGGGAATAAGTTAAGCGTAGCATTGTTTTAAATTATAGTCAAAGCTGCCTTAAATAACATTTTTCAAGTTCATTTGTCGAACTAAAACAACACTGAAACAACCGTATTCAGTATTCTTTAGAACAAAGTCGCCAAGGCGTTAGCAAGAGGTAACAAGTTATTTTGTGTGAGTAACTTTAAGACAGCTCACATTTTTTCTTTAGATGTTGATATTGGTTTACATTAGGGAGCCTTTATGATGTTCCAGGCAGTATTGTTTCTCCACATTTGTGTGAAACTTGCTAACACAGATGTTGGCATGCAAAAACATTAGCACCATAGACTATAGGGCAGGGGTGCCCAAAAGTCGATCGGTCGATCGCGGGGAGATTCCCAGTCGACCGCGAGATGTTTCTAAAAATAGAACAACAGTATTCTGTTTTATCGTTAATGTCCTGTAACATAATCTTCCTGTGCCAGAATAATGCACTTGAACGCATCAAAGCTTTGTGATAGACCGGCGTGACCCCATGTGTCGGGGCGTGGCTGGTGGGCAGTGGGCACTAGTTAGCTGACATTGTCCTTGTCAACAGGAGTGCCAGTCCGCACACACACAAGACCGCAATTCTGGCAGAAGCAAAAAAAAACAAAGTATATAATTTTCACTTCGAGTGGGAGGATGATTATTTTTGTATCTATTCGAATTCAAAGTCCATCTGTCTCATCTGCAATGCGAGCGTGGCTTTATCGAAGAAGGGTAATTTAGGAGCGGCATTTCAAAACAGTGCACAAACGCTACGAGACAGAATTCCCTCCTAATTCTGCCCTACGCTCCCAAAAGGGGATGGACCTGAAAGGACAACTAAATGCACAGCAGTCCATTTTCACCAGGCCCAACAACAAGAGCAAGGCTGCTACCATAGCAATTATCGTGTCAGTCACGTTCTTGTGAAACACATGAAGTCTTTCAAAGACGGCGAAGTTGGGAAAGAAGCATTCCTGGAGGCTGCCGACGCGCTTTTGGGGGACAGTAAAAATAACAGTAGCATTTCAACAGGTTTTTGATATAATAAAAACTCAAGTTAGATACTGTTATTAATCAGCTGTACGTTTTAGTTTGTTTGAACTTATTAATTATTGTACAAATTGTATAAGAATGCAAACATTAAGATCTGTTCTGTTTAAGTTGATTATAGTCTATTATCAATTCAGGTTAAGAAACTAGTGTTGCTTGCATCCTATTTTAAAGACATTTATTTGTATACTCTACTAAAATGCAACAAAAAAAGGGTTTGATTCTATTAATGTTGTCTTTTTTATTGCACTTTGGCAGCAGATTCCTGTGTAGCTTCAGATCTGTGTTGTCTTATTAGTAAGCTTAATGTATACTTTTGTAGCAACACTATTTTTATATAATGGCAAAGAAAGGGTTCAGAGTCTTTTATTTTGTTCCTGTGTCATATGCAGTGTTGGGACTAACGCGTTACAAAGTAACGTTGCAACTACTTTTTTGCGGTAACTAATAGCGTTACTAGTTACCTATTCCCATTAAGTAACGCCGTTATAGTTACTGTGATTTAGATGGGTGCGTTACTGCGTTACATTATGTGATGGAACTGAACCGAATCTCTCTGCGGATGTAACTTACAGGCGAATACAGCGATGTCCTCTCACAGTATCATGGAAAAGTGAAAGTAACCAGAGAGGAGCGATGATTGGTTAACGCAGGGTAACATTTCAGGCTAAGCCAATCAGAGACAGAGTTGGGCGGGTCTTGCCTTATGGGGAAAATACACACACAAACACTTGCTAATGCTAACACACACACACACGGCAACGCTCACCACCAGCACACACACACACAAAATGGCAGATGCAAGTATCAGCGAGACCAGCAGCGCATTTACAACTTGGAGATATAACCACTATTTTCAATTGGTGGGGATAAAGGACGCAAAAAATATTACGGTCAAATGTAAACTGTGTGCAGGACAGAAAGTATTGTCCACATCGAATAACAGCAATGCCAATCTCCTGAAGCACCTAAGTAATGTACACGGGGCTATAAAACTAGTCGCCAAAGACCCCACCGTCTCAACCACCGGCAGTGACCCAGATGGAGAAACACCATCTAAACAGCCAAAGAACGATTATTTCAAATCGCCACATGTCACCCAGAGTCAACTAAATAGATTGCCAGGTATGTTGTTGAGGACATGCTGCCCATCGCAACGGTCGAGTCTGTTGCCTTCAGAGAACTAGTCAGCGAAAAACAACACAAAAACTTGTATTTTTATTGTTCTTATTTTTAAAGTAAAGTAACTTGTTACTAGTTACTTTTACAATTTAGTAACTAATAAAGTAACTAGTTACTTTTTGAGAGCAGTAACTATAACTATTACGAGTTACTTTTTAAAAGTAACTTGCCCAAAACTGGTCATATGTGGCAGCACTCTTCAATGTTTCTTGAAAACATTACCCACTGTAGTATGTGAATACACTCCAACTCTTTATCAACAACACTGTAGTGTAACTTCAGTTAAATACTTGTATGTGTGTAGATTAGAGAGAGGTAAGATAAAGGATCTGCAGTATTTTATGAAGTATTAATCGTACAAAGGTCAGTTTTATACAAGTAGAAGTGTGTATTTACCTGGTAGTAGGCTGTCAGTAATGGCTACGCCTCTGGACTGGTAGATCTCGGCAGACTGGCAACTTTAAAAGTAGGTCTCGGTTCAAAAAAGGTTGGGCACCCCTGCTATAGGGTAAGGGTGTAGCCAACCCAGTCTCACATCTAAACATGTAATAACTACGTTGGTCCACAACTTGGGACGTAATATTTCTACAAAAACGCTGAAATTGTAGGATCCCTACGTTTTTTGCCACCATTCATTTCCAATGGCTGACGTCTATGTCAACTTTCTCTACGCAGAAGAAAAAAAACATGGCCGACGTTTGTTTTATCCTCGGTGGAAAAGGCCTATTTTAAGGTTAGTTTGGCCATTAAAATGCGATTTTATGCAAGAAATATGAGTTCTTATTTCAGATTATTTGTGCAGTAGATGTGCATGATCTTTAGTTTGCTAGTTATTACGAAGATTACTTCAGGAAATTGTGTACAAACAATGTTTTCATTGTTACTAAAGTGGTTGCTAGGGACGCTGCTATCGGTTAAACATTGTGTATGCTCTCAAATTGTAATATTAAAACGTCTTTGCCCTCATTTATTTCTATTGCTGTTAGCGCACAACTCGAACGTAACAGTTTCACAAGAATGCCTCAGGAAATTGTGTACATTCAACGTCTTTTAAGTGTTGCTAATGCTAACAAGCATGTTGTTTAAACATTCTCTCTGATGTTATATTATTTCTGTTATGTTGTGTAACTGTTTAATGGTGTTATCTTTATTGTTAATGCACGCCGCAATAGCGCCTCTGATATTGTGATACGGCTACGCACCCCCTTCCCCGTCAATTTATATTGGGTTGGTCCACAGCACAAACATATTAGTTTAACCAAATCTGCATAAAAAATGTGGCATAGATACGTTATTTTCCCCTGTGCAATTCTAATGGCTAGCGTCACGTGATGTTTAATTTTCTCTGCATGTAAATAATAAAGATGTCGGACACTCGTTTACAGTTTGTGATGCGCATGATTCATGAGGTATTTTTTGTGCACTCAATGGCAGCGCTAAAGGCCTGGCATTTCCTGCGAACCCGGAAGTCATAATAGTCTAATGTTCCACAATAGGAGTCGGAAACAGGCCTCAAGTTCTTAGGTTTAATAGCTCCTTTGGTAGCGTACAAATACAGGTTCATAGGTCACAGGTTACAGGTCGCAGGTTCAACGTCGCTCTCAACTCACACCAGAGGTGGGACCAAGTCATTGTTTTGCAAGTCCAAGTCAAGTCTCAAGTCTTTGCGCTCAAGTCCGAGTCAAGTCTCAAGTCTTTGCGCTCAAGTCCAAGTCAAGTCTCAAGTCAGGATGGGCAAGTTCAAGTCAAGTCCAAGCCCTAAACTTTGACAAAACGAGTCTTGAACAAGTCATTATGTGCTTTTCACCAAATGTAATGACATCGATCAACAGAATAATACTTAATAATCAAACTGCTCTTTATTAGTTGCATTAATAATTTAATAATCCATTTTCTCTCTGCTGGTAAAGTAATGTGTTTTTTTCTATTTTAAGAGGGACTAGTAAGGTAAGCTACCGTGACGGTTTGATTCAGAAGGAGTTTAATGTATAAGATCCCTGATGTTGAGGTGACCAGAATGTTTATTTCCACTGTGTACAACATGTTATAAGGGACCCACAATCTATCTTATGTATACCAATAACTAATTAGTCTAAGCATTTGATTACCATTTTTATCTGACAGAGGTTTAACATATATTGCCATATTTTGAATTATTTTCATGGCTGATGTCAAAATATCTTTACAATTTATAGACCCTCCAGAAAAACACGATCGCAGAATTTACCGCATAATCAGAAAAATGGCGCGGATTTTTAAAAGGCCGCATATTTATCAAAAGGCCGCATAATCCCCGCATATTTCCACACAAAGTTGAGAAAAAGAAAAGTTAACTCGTCTTGACGTGAAGTAGTAATGATGATGACGACGTGACGTCATCAGCTCGCGCATCACAGAAGGTAAACAACACCGTAGAGTGAACGTGTGGAACTCACACTACGAAAATTTCTGCTAAAGACCGGGCAAAGCAGTACCCCGATGTCTTTCACGGAAGTGGGGGGAAACTATTCTGCACCCTGTGCAACTGTGCTTTGGAGCATAAGAGAAAGTCGACGGTGACGACCCACTTTGATTCATTAAAAAAAATCGAAAATGCTTTCTGCTGCTGCGGACAAGAAAGCCAAACAACTCACGTTCACCGAGGCATCGACCTCCAAAACCCTTTCGAGGGCTACAAGAAACGAAGTGAGTAGCCTACAAGATTGAAGCTGGTCAGATAACGAACGAGTAAATGAAAACAGAATGAGGCGGAGAAGTGTGTGTGTGTGTGTGTGTGTGTGTGTGTGTGTGTGTGTGTGTGTGTGTGTGTGTGTGTGTGTGTGTGTGTGTGAGAGAGAGAGAGTCTGATTAAAATAGCCCCATTGCTTTTACAATAAATAAACATTGAATGTGTTTAATTGAATAGGAAAGGGGTTTAACGTTTAGCGTTGTGTGTGAGAGAGAATAAATAATCACATAAAAACCCTGCATGTTTAATCGCATAATCAAGGATTTTAGCCCGCATAATCAAGGATTTTTGCCCGCGTTTTTCTGGAGGGTCTACATTTATTACAGTGGGAAGGACAACACCACAACAGAGGAACAACAGGACTGATCATTGCGCGTGTTGTCAAAACCGTTGTGCTGCTCGACCCTATTTATCTTTTTTAAAGTTTTGTTTTGGTTATATGCCTCCCTTTGCTACTAGTACATACCTACTGAATGTTACTTTGTAATACAAAATACTGTAATTCAACTTCAAAACCTCAAAGCTTTTTGTTTTTATTGTAGGATTGTTTTCCCTTTGCATATTTGTATAATTTCTTCTTCCAATAAAAATTAAATAATTTAAAACCACTTGATGGACATCAACAATATAAATAAATAAAAAACTTCAAATGGGTAAATAGTATTTTTTATTAAAGGAACATCATCAAACAGCAAAGACCATGTTTAAACTGCATGGGTTGTAGGCTAATGGTTTCATTTGCCCAGAAATGAATGGGAAAATGTTTACTTATACCACATTTTCCGATGCATTTTTTGTGGAAATACTACATCCTGCGTTTTGACCCAACACCCTTACAAATAGATGAGGGCAAAGACGTATGCATACCACATTTTTAGAGGCTTATTTGTAAAACTGCTACGTTCGAACTGTTTGCAAACAGCACTCGATAGCAGCGTCCATGGCAACCACCTTAGCAACCATGAAAACGTTGAATGTGTACAATTTCCTGAAGTAATCTTCGTAATAACTAGCAAACTAAAGATCATGCGAATCTACTGCACAAATAATCGGAAATAATAACTCATATTTCTCGTATAAAATTACATCAAAACGCATTTTAATGGCCAAACTAACCTTAAAATAGGCATTTTCCACCGAGAATAAAACGTCGGCAATGTATTTTTTCTGCGGAGAGAAAGTTGAAGATCACGTGACATAGATGCCAGCCATTGCAAAAATGATGAAAAAAAACGTAAGGATCCTACAATTTCAGAGGCGTTTTTGTAGAAATACTACGTCCCAAGTTGTGGACCAACTTAGTTCACGTTTAGATGTGAGACTGGGTTGGTGTAGCTGTCTTTAAAAGTTTACAAAAGGACTACATCTTTAAAAAAAAGTTTTTATTTAAAATTGTACACTGTAAGAAACTGAATGGGACTGTGAGTGGGAAAATGATGCTTTGGTTCTCTAAACATCATATATTTGTTTCTAACATTTGAAGCAGTAGAGTATCTTGAGAAGATGTCAGTGCAAAGGAACTTTAAAGAAGCCGCTGCTTTTTGATATTGAACAGATGGCAATACATAATTTTAACTGCTGTATTAGATAGCCTAAACATTTTCTAGGCCTGCTTTGATGGATTGTAGCTGTCAACATTTTACTGCAGTTTTGCCTCTACATCTGACTGTTATCACTATGAATACAAAACATAGCATTAATCATAGAAAGCAGGGACATAATGCAACCAACAAGGTGTTTAGTGCACAGATTCTTTAATATATATGATACTAACCTTGGAAACAATAAAAGTTGACCTCGCCCCAAGGTCGATTTAAATCCAACAAATTCATATTTAATCAACTGGTATTTACATTACAACTGTGTCATTTTTGTATTCAAATATATGGGTTATATTTACAGTCTAACTTTAATTCAGAGAATTCTAAACAAATTCAGTAAATGCCTTTGCGGGTAAGGATCATCAAGGTGTCAAACCTATATTGCAAATCAGTAGAACCTGCTGAATGTGTTTATTAAGGAAGTTTACATTCTGTCTTTTAGTTAATTTGATAATGTGACTAAAAAGTGCTTTCCCATAACGGTGTCGCATGAATTCAATGCAACAAAGCCAATGATATACAGCATAGTTTATGTTGTACTATTTATTGGACCCGGACCACCTTTGACTGGAAAAAGATTGTTGTTATTGCCTCAGTAGCAATAATGTGCTGGCCTCCTTTTAAGGGGATTACACTTGCAGTCCCATCGATAACCCCGATGTCCATGGATTGAAACCACCCCCCGCGGAGAGCGTTTCTTCCCAAGCGTCACGGTTCTTTCATGTCCACCTCTCCCTTCATTCTACAGTAATCCCATGAGTTATCATCCCCTCTCAGAGGTGAGCTCTCTCACCTTCCTGCTGCAGCGGGCAGCATGTTCCCTTATCCATCAAGGAGGTCCTCTGGCTGGAGCAAGACAGGACTCACTGTGACTCAGTTACATGGCAGACGAGCGAAAACACAGGACCTACAGGGAAGGTAGAAAGTTAGTTGAATACCTTACTCGTTGCATAATCAACAATCCAGTTACAGTATCTGTAATGTTAGGAATGATTTACCATCATAATCTGAGTATAAGACAAACCTGATTATGAGATGACCACAGTTTTCCAAAACCAGTTTTTGAAATATACACCATTATAGTAAAATAATCAAGATAGTGTTGCTAGAGAAGTGTCCCATCTGTGTAAAATTGGAATGTGAAGTACCACCATAAGCATAGTGTACATCCCGCATTATAATAGCTTGTCAAAGTATGTTTTCAAGTGTAACACTCAACATGAACCCTCTTTACAGTCTCCTGTCAAATTTGAAGTGGCCGGAATGATTTTCTCTGGAAGTTAGCATTTTTCCTAATTTGTATAACAGCGCACATTCTTGGCTGCTAGACAACAGTTTACTTTTGCAATAAAACCATCAGGGGATGCTTTTGGCTTAATTTGATCTGTCGGAAACATGTTTCCTTCTTTGCAGCATAACCTCACAATCCGTAAAAAATTAAGCTTCCTAAACATTTGTCGGGGCTGATTTACTTTAAAAAACACACCCTAAACAGACTTAGGAAACCCACTAGCCTAGCAACATTGACAACACTCTCTTAACAAGTGAGCTGACTTTGCAGTAGTGGCCACACTTGGTATTGCACCATCACGCATGAAGGCCCAAAAACACTTTTTAAGTACCCCTAAAGAACTGTACAAAAATTTATAAATGTCTCTGTGATTATAAAAGTACAAAAAAACAAAACTCACTAATCACATACTTACAAATACATATTTAAAAGTCTCAAAATGTAAAGTTTAATGGCATGAATGAGGTATGTGTAGTATTTTGTCCTAGATACTCGTCCAAAGAGCCAGACCGTATTCTCTGCTCAGGTAGACATAACTCAGCTATCATTTTTACATAGCAAAAAATAGTTTTCTGCTAAATGTATGTTTAATATAAAAAGGACCCTTGTTTTGCCTTAATGCAAAGTTAATTTACAAGTTAAATGGAGACAAATACCCAAGGTTTTCCTGGAAGGCCGAAATTGAGAAAAAGACATGGATGCCAGAACTGAACATTTCCCCAAATTACGGTGACAAGAAATCCAAAAGTGCAAACTGGACAGATACAAAATTGGCTGTTTAGGGCAAATACAAAATGTACAAAAGCAATCTAGTATTTAAAAATTGCAAGGCGAAGATTTGCTCTGTTTTATTCTTGGCTTGGCTTCTTGGCGCAGCCTTAACCTTTTTTTGGACTCAGCACCTGGACCAGAAAGACTTTCATGTGTGTTTTCCAAACCTAACCCCTGTTTTTACAAATTGAACACTCAACTGTTTCCTGAAAGCAAGTCAGTTCCTTCAGAGAGTACATTAGCTCAGAACAACTCTGGTTCTATCGGCATCTGTTTCCATGGTACCACTCCGTCTTGTATTTGTTGTTTGCCAGGATCTGATTGAGCCAATTCTGACCCTGAGAATAATTAAAAGTATGGAGGAAAATTATTGAAGTATTGTAAGCATGTAAGGTTACTGCTATTGGGAGTGTGCTTGTAACAAGACAAAGGAACTTCTGCCTTGTGAACATTTTTCACCAATGCCATGCCATGCTGTAAAGGATGTACATTTCACCTCTCTCTCAGTACATTTCACAGCTTGACCTCGCAAATTCAGATAGATGTTCCGCGGTCGTTCTCTATTAAACTTGGGAAAGAAGCAGCATGTGGTGTGGTCTGGCTGAAGGGAAACTGGAGTTCAGACAGTTTTGTTAATTATCTTCCTTTTCCTCAGAGTGGAGACTTCAGTGCCCTGCCCTCGCTCCGGGAAGCTGCGAAGCTGGCCGGAGACTTTCTCTATTAATAGGCTACCTTTAATCCTAGTCCAAGACGGAGAACTCTATACGGTACATGACCACTGGGCGAGTGCCAGCCCTGACTTCATGATACGCCGCAATAATCCCATTTTATTAGGTATACTTTCCAAATTACGCAAACGGCTCCCTCCTGCAGATGGTGAATCACATGTGGTGACTTTGTGTACAAGTTGTCAAGGTTCAGCTCATAAATAAAAGGTAACAAAACCTATGATCAAAGTGAGCCTATTATGATCACTGGTGTCAGCTCATTTAGCATCAGACCATGTTGCATCAGTGCTATTGATAAAATGGCCCCTTGATGAGAGAGGTCAGAAAGGAATAGAATAGATGAATACGGGTACTCATAAATAACTGGTAATCAAAATAACATTGCCTCACATTCAACTGCTATCGTCAACGCCTCCTCCTCTCAGCTAAGACATGGAGAGTCATCATGAATAAAATGTTCTGTGGATTTGCTATCTTAGGTTCAGATCTTATTACCTTATTTTTTGTGCTGAATATTTAATGTCAAGTCACACAGTTTCATTTCCCAATGTCTAAACCCACACAAACTGTCATAACAGACGGGAGCCAGGAAAATACCGTGAGTCAAATACACAGTAGAGAAACAGCGTTTCCAAACAGTGGATTTCAACAGTTTCACTTCTGTAAAAAATGTTTATACGTCATGTTCAGAAAACTATTAGGCATGTTTACTTTTTAAGTTTACGAGGAATTGCAAGCCTTGGTCTGTGTATTTGTGTATTAATACTTAGAGAGAGAGTGATACTCGATGTACGTTAGAATGTTTTAAAAATGGATCAGAAATCTGAGCTTCAAGTGTTTCCATTAGTTGAATGCAATAAAATATTTCCTGTTCAATCATCGTTACAAACAATGAATAACTGTGTTAGAACATTTGCTGTTCATATAGACAAAAGGTACAAGACTGTTGTCGATAAAAATGGATATTGACTACGACTCCCAATGGACATTATGTAAAAGAAATATTATCGATTTCACAGAGTTTAAAATTGTATCATGTCTACTGCTTAAGGTGGGGAGAAGCTAAATATTAAGCCTCAGACTAGTAATACAATCTAAAGCTTAAATAAACTCACTTTTAAATTATTTGTTACATTTTGGATGAATTCAGAAACTATGATGCCATGTTTGTTACAGCTCTGACTTCGTAACAACACTTCCACAAAGCGTATTAATGTACCATTGTCCACCTCTATATATTTATAATATATTAGACCCTCCAGAAAAACGCGATTCTGCGATCGCAGAATTTACCGCATAATCAGCCAAATGGCGCAGATTTCTAAAAGGCCGCATATTTATCAAAAGGCCGCATAATCCCCGCATTTTTCAGCACAAAGTTGAGAGAAAAAAAAGTTAACTCGTCTTGACGTGACGTCATCAGCTCGCGCATCACAGAATGTAAACAACACTGTATAGAGTGAACGTGTGGAGCTCACACGATAGAGAAAACACCAAAATGAAAATATCTAATCCATCTCATTTACCGACGAACATTTCTACTAAAGACCGGGCAAAAAGTGGGGGGAAACTATTCTGCACCCCGTGCAACTGTGTGTTGGAGCATAAGAGAAAATCGACGGTGACGACCCGCTTTGATTCATTCAAACATTCGAAAATGCTTTCTGCTGCTGCGGACAAGAAAGCCAAACAACTCACGTTCACCGAGGCATCAACCTCCAAAACCCTTTCGAGGGCTACAAGAAACGAGGTGAGTAGCCTACAAGATTGAAGCTGCAGATAACGAACGAGTAAATGAATTCTGTTTTCATTTACTCGTTCGTTATCTGCAGCTTCAATCTTGTAGGCTACTCACCTCGTTTCTTGTAGCCCTCGAAAGGGTTTTGGAGGTTGATGCCTCGTGAACGTGAGTTGTTTGGCTTTCTTGTCCGCAGCAGCAGAAAGCATTTTCGAATGTTTGAATGAATCAAAGCGGGTCGTCACCGTCGATTTTCTCTTATGCTCCAACACACAGTTGCACGGGGTGCAGAATAGTTTCCCCCCACTTTTTGCCCGGTCTTTAGTAGAAATGTTCGTCGTTAAATTAGATGGATTAGATATTTTCATTTTGGTGTTTTCTCTATCGTGTGAGCTCCACACGTTCACTCTATACAGTGTTGTTTACATTCTGTGATGCGCGAGCTGATGACGTCACGTCAAGACGAGTTAACTTTTTTTTTTCTCAACTTTGTGTGGAAAAATGCGGGGATTATGCGGCCTTTTGATAAATATGCGGCCTTTTAGAAATCTGCGCCATTTTGCTGATTATGCGGTAAATTCTGCGATCGCAGAATTGCGTTTTTCTGGAGGGTCTATAATATGATTTAAGTACTTGCTGAGTCATTGGCAGCTTTCACACTGTGGATGTCACGATTACCGAAACGTACGCGTTAAGACATTCTCGGTTTCAAAAACGTCCAGTCATTCCGTTCAAGAGGAAAATAAAAAATGGAAATGTATGTTATGCTTATAGATTCCTAGTACACAAGTATGGCTGTGCACCCTTACGGCCTGTCCCTCAACGCGCGCTGCCGTGTGGACGTACCGTTAAAAGGTTTTTTTATTGCTTATTTAATGTCAGTGCTTTTGCATATTGTGTTCTCTGAACACAAAAATTGGTATTTCCACTCAAAATAAAGACAAATATTGTTTTTTAAATTAAAAAAGATGATGTCAAAACTATAGCTAAACTGATACTGTATTTGTGATCACACTTGTATTGATCATATGTATTTGGAATCAGAAGAGATAAATAATAAAAATCAATTAAAGCAAAAAAAAAGGAATAAAATCAACTAAATTAATTTAAAAAAAGCTAAATCTAAAAAGTGAAGCTTATGGTGACAGCCACCCACCTCCTTAAATATAGCTACAAAATAAAACATTACATTGCATTTAGCTGACGCTTTTATCAAAGCGACTTACAATAAGTGCATTCCACCAAGAAGATACAACCTTGAAGAAAACAGAATCATATAAGTACATCAGGTTTCATAGAGCCAAACATTTCAAGTGCTACTCAACTGGCTTTAGATAAGCCAGTTCTTTATTAGTATATAAGTGCGTTGATAGTAAATGTATTGATGGAAATGGAGTCGAAAGAGATGAGTTTTTATTCTGCGTCGGAAGATGTGTAAGCTTTCTGATGTCAATGGGGAGCTCATTCCACCATTTTGGAGCCAGGATAGCAAACCCACGTGTTTTTGCTGATGGGAACTTGATTCCCCCTCGCAGTGCGGGTGCAGCGAACTGTTTGGCTGATGCAGAGCGGAGTGCACGTGCTGGGGTGTATGGTTTAACCATGTCCTGGATGTAGGAAGGGCCAGATCCATTCACAGCATGGTACGCAAGTGCCATTGTCTTGAAGTGGATTCTAGCAGTTACTGGAAGCCAGTGAAGGGAGCGGAGGAGCGGCGTGGTGTGGGAGAATTTAGGAAGGTTGAAGACCAGACGAGCCGCTGCATTCTGGATGAGCTCCAGAGGTCGGGTGGCACATGCAGGTAGACCAGCAAGGAGGAAGTTGCAGTAGTCTAGGCGTGAGATGACGAGAGCCTGGACCAGAACCTGCGTCGCTTACTGGGTCAGCTGGGGACGTATCCTCCTGATGTTGTAAAGCGTGTATCTGCAGCATCGGGTTGTAGCAGCGATGTTTGCAGTGAAGGACAGTTTGTTATCTAGGATCTGAAGTATTATTTGAATTATTTGAAGGATTAAAGTATCGTGTTATGGCAGGAAAGTTCAATCTGGTATATTCATTTTAATGTCACCTTATATAGAATGTGTGTTAAACTTGTGATTTCTGCATTGAGTGACTTCTGCCTAGCAGATACCAAGAAGAGGCCCCTAGGGTCTCTCTGTTAATTATCAATAGTCCTTGCAATCAACAGGGGAATTCCCGGATACATTTTCAGATATAAGGCAGTTAAAGTCTTGTAGAATTAATGATTTATCTCCTATACATCCTGCAGGCCTTGAGACTTGGGTCACCCAGCAGTAAACGAGATAAACGTCCTTTTGAGCTTATCAATAAAATGTATTCATTCCTAGTAAGCTGACTTTGGGGTGAAGGGAAGTTCAGGGAAGCCATTAAGCCACAAGAACAATTAACTTATGTTGGTTGACTGATGCAGTGACTGTCATGGGACGATGGCGTTTGGATATTTACAAATATGGCTTTCATAGAGAAAAACAGGTGGCTGTTGTGTGAAAAGATACATGATAGGATGTTTGTGTGTGTTGAAGATGTTTAGGGGGAATGAGTATGTGTCCTGTCAAAGAGTCCTCTGTCATGACTCCAAATCATTGATTGGGGGATCTGCCTGAGGGCAGAGGGACAAACACACACACACACACACACACACACATACAAACACACACACACACACATACACTGTGAAGCAACAGATGGAATCAACAACTGCAGACTTGGGGTCCCGCCCAGAAGTGAAACCGACCAATGGAACACTACCAACTCACTGGCTAGCTCGCTCAGAAGTGAACTCGCCAATAACAAATAGCTAGGAAGGAGCAAGCGACAAAACTCCTCCCCACCTGTGTATAAATGTTGTGATCATTTTGAAGATCGGCGCTCTTGTTTTTGACTTGCCGTTCCTGAGACATGTCTCACACGGTGGTAGAACCTGAGCCCGGAGTACTCTGCAGAGTGCTTCGTGATTAGGTGATTGGGTGATGTATTGTATGTTTTTGCCATTAAAGCAGATCATTGTTTAACCCTTATCCTGGCTGCTTTGACTTTTCCTTCTTTTAAAACAAACTCATAGAGGAACGGCGCGAAGCAGAGATTCTGCCTCAACAGATCACACCCAGATTCCTTGCAGTCTGAGTCGGGGAAACAACAAAGGGGCCGATGTTGATTGTTAGGTCAAGAGTGGGACAATCTTTTCCCTGAAGAAAAAGCAGTTCAGTCTTGTCAAGGTAGAGCTTGAGGTGGTGAGCGGACATCCACTGAGAGATGGCCTATAGACAAGCAGAGATGCGTGCAACGACCTGGGTTTCTGAACAAATTAGCTTTTTCTGTATTTATCCATAATCTGGATTTGTGTAATTCATTTATACTGAAACATATGGAGCCTAAAATATTTCTGCTGTTGGGCTGGGCTGGTACTCAGCTTTCACCTTGTCTGTGAGTGTGTGCGTGTGCGTGCGTGTGCGTGCGTGTTGTGTCAGTACCAGTCTGATGCCAGCTCCACAGAGTGTCTGGTCTCAGTCCTCCCATTCACCTAAAATGCAAGACAGCACACACACTCACTCACACACTGCTGCTGCTGCTGTGTTAATCCCATTGCTATGTACCACAGGGACCCTCATCAGCCTACCTGTCAGTCCCCTAAAGATCAACTCCCAAGCGGCTAACTGCAAACACGCAGGAGGCCCAGCAGGGAGCCAATACACCCAAAGCTCAGACACCGTCTCCGCTCCGTGGCGTCATCCCCAATCCAAAACTAATGCGCACATTCCACACGCATGTAAGTGCAGCGGGTTCACATGCTTTAGACACATTCCACTGGGTACTTCAACCTTCAAAATCACCTTCAAAAAACCACCGACGTGTCATTTCTCTGTTTGTTTAACATCTCATTCGTTCTGAAATGTCACCCTAATCTAGAAAGGCTCATCGATTGCGTTATCAAGAGAGGGGAAAACAATCTGCGCACACTAAATCTATAATGAATTGGAATCTGACTCCTGCAAGTCAATTCTGAAACACTAGATTGTTTTAAAGTGACCCTATTATGCTTTTTGGAGTTGTACCTTTCCTGTAGTGTAGAATATACATTTTGATGCATGTAAACGGTCTGCAAAGGCCCAAATCCCAAAGTTCCCACACTCCCCCCTTGTCTAAAATGCCTAGATTGTAGTCCTTTGTTTACTACCGCAACATAGTGAAATCACTAAGTAACTCTCTTGCTTCTATTGGATAGCACTCTAACGGCCCGTCCACACAGCGGCATGCGTTGACGCTTCACCGTTCACTTTGAATGGGGAGACGTCACTTTTCGCCAAACTGCATTCTGGGAAGCGACGCGGAGCGTTGCTGGCGTGGCTCGCTGCAAAAGTTGAGCAATGTTCAAATGTTTGACGCCTCGGCAGAAGCGTCAGCCAATTGAATCATATGCCAGTACAAGCTCTAGCCAATCAAACCGCTGCTTGTGTGTCAGGAGCGGGAGATTCATGTGATTGGTTGTTGGTCGAGTTTCAGACACGCCTGCCGGCAAGCGACAGTGCACGCCGCTGTGTGGACGGGTCGTAACACATTGATAGGCTAAGCTGGGTACCTCTAAGCGGCAGACCAATCACAACAGAGCCGACTAGCCAACCAATCAGAGAAGACTGGGCTCTGGTTTCAGACAGAGGGTGAAAAGAGGTGCTGCAGCACAAGCAGTTTGAGAAAAATAAAGACCTTTTTGAACATTAAAGCATGGAGACATGTCCCAGTAGAAGCACAAAATACAATTATGAAACCTGTGCACGAGTATAATAGGGCCCCTTTAATAATAATTTACATGCAATGTGTATAAAGTGTTCCCATTTTATACAAGATTTGTCACTCAATTTCAGTGAAGCAGCCACAGGATTTTGTTGATCTAGTTTAGGCTTCCATTCCAATGAAGAGAAAGTGAAGGCAGCCAATGCATGAGTGCAAATAAATACAGTGTTTTCCCTCCCATTGCAGCTAGTGACAGCGAGAACAAATGGCAGGGATTTCTAAATGCCCCCCCCTTCGTCTCTCTCTTTCTCCCTCTGTCATCCAATCCTCCACTCCCTCCCCCTTTTCCACTCGTCTGCAGATGGCCAACGCCATATTAGATATTTTCTTTTTACACATCAAACCAGAGGTCACAGCTGCAGCGCTCCCAAACCAGCCGCAGATGTGTCGGCACAGTTACCTGACAACCCGTGCAGATGGAACACTTTCTGAGGCACATAAAAAAACACCAAAAAAACAAGTGTTGTTTAGCCAGAAACTACTTTGGCTCCCCCGGGAGGGCCGCTGACATCAGAGAGGCAGAATATAGACTCATTTGCTAAGTTTTGGTACTGTGTTTCCACCTATAGCAGCTGTAGTTTATAAACCAGGCGGGAGGAGGGGGGGAAACAGAGATTTGTAACTGTTTAGACAACATTGTGTAGAATAGACAAGGTCTAGCTTGAATATTAATGGATTAAATGATTTATTTATGCTCGTCTTTGACAGTGCAAAGTGCGCATGCTACCAGGCTTGGTCTACTGAGCACCGAGGGGAGAAGGCCTCGTCAGCATTATGTTTGGTCTGTCAGATAGATTAACATGTTAAAATATGTACATACTAAAAACACTCAGCGATTTACATGATCAGGCCGTCCCAGGGTGCTGCAGCGAAACGTGATTTCTGCAGCGGGGGAACGGAACACTGATTTGTTCTCGAATACACTCCAATAATGAGATTTGCATCCCAATTTTAGCAAACCACCTATTATATTCCGTGGTATGCAAAGGCTGTACGTGACCTAGACTCCATAATGAACTAATTTGAATACGGGCTGTGCCTTAAATCAAAAATGTGTGTTCTTTGATTTGGGAATATCATTTTGCTTGTTTTTTTCATTTAACTTTGCAAAGGAAATTCCTTTGGAGTCCCCCTTTGATTACAGGAATGTGCAAATCAAGAGTCAATTCTTGGATGTGTGATGACACACAGACCATGCTGGATTTACAGTGACATTATTATTTCTGGTTAGGTCATTAAAAATGCATAGATATGCAGTGTGTAAGTCATGATGGAAAACATTCATTTTTTACGAGGGTCTTCATTCACTTTGCAGTGGTAAATCAGTGATGTCGCAGGGGCGTCAATAAATCGAAATGCGTTTGTTTCACTCAATATTGGATGAACATTTTTCAGTAATTAATATAAAAAATATGATGACAGCTAAAACTATATTGACAGAAGGAAGAAGGATTGTGCATATGTTGCTCATAAAGCATCATATGTGCCATGCCATAAGATAGTCATGAGTGTTGATGATTAAGTATATATGGAGCTGCCAAAAATTACATATTTCTGTGTTGAATTTGAATAATATTATGTTATAATAATTAGTAATTATTGTGAATATTACTTTAGTTTTAATATAGGTTGAATTTTGCGCCTTTTGGTGGACAAATTTCACATTCTTCCTTTTTAAGTTGACCATCTTTGAACTGACTAAATCAATTTGTAAACCAAATGGAAGTAAACCAAATTGATTCTGCCTCTATTTCCTTCAAAATAAACGAACTATATAAACATACATTCTTATAATTTTCGACTAAGGATACATATGATTTTCTGGAATTTATGGGACTCAATGAAATAATTGGGTATATTTCTTGATATAGCATTCATCTTCCTATTACATGGTATATATAGGTAAATACAGGTGAATTACAATGCATTACTACATTAAAGAAGGGTTTCAGCAGTTAAGTGTTAATAGCCGTGTCAGTGGGCCCGATTTAAAATGACTAAAGATTAATACTCATTTTTAAGAATCTGAATACCATATGAATTGCAACTTGAAATTGATTAGTGTAAAGAAGCAGACCTGCTCTTGATTTAAAAGCAATTAGCAGAAAAAAAAGAGAACAATAAAATGAGTGGTAAGTTAAAAAAAAGTTAAAACTTCTTTAACATCAGCACAGGCTACCATTAGTAAAGAGGAGAGTTTACACATTTTATATTTTATTTTTCGTTGAGGACTCAAGTCCGCACCATCCAATACTCAGTGGTTGACCAATTACAAAAAGGGTTTATTTTTAAATACGAAAGGGTTAGGGTTGAATCTGAAATGTTTTGTTGGATCTAAAATTAATCAGCAGTTCTAACGTTAATTCCTTTTTGTTTAACTTTTATGTATTTCTGGTCTAGTTACGTGGAGGCCTTTAAAGGTTAATTGAAATATAATTGCTGTTGTAGTTCACAGTAATGATACTTTGGTGTACACATTTAAGCAAACTTTTAAAGTACACAATTTGATACACTTCTTCTCTTGTGCTGTGAATCAGTTCACAGTTCAAATTATAAAGCATGCAAAGCTATTTTTTTAACACTTGTAATTCATTTCGATGTCTTGCATTGAACTTCAAGCCATCTGTTCTCAAAAAGCGACACAGAGAGAAATGCTTAGACACACTGTCATCGATGTCCAATGGAGCCAGACTGGATGTAATTCTTGACCCCAACAATCCCTGAGGGGTGAGGGTTGGAGCCTGGCCTATTGGTGTTTCCTCTCTGCCAGTCAACCCACGCCTCAACTGCCAGGAATAAAGCTCCTACTTGAACTCTGAACCCTGGCTCTGCTCTGCGGCCAGCCCTCTGGAGAATCTTGGTCCTTGTGGTCTGGGGCGGAGACCTTGGTAAAGCAGTGCGTCAGTGAGTGAATCATAAAACAAGCATGCATATATTTGTGTCTTACAGTCTTTATACGTCTGCGGTCAAATGGCACTCCGTTCAGATCTCTTGCTCCTCAGGAGGACATGTTAATCACAACCAGTTTGGTTAACTGGAAATGTGAACCCAGGAAGAAAGGAAGCGCCAAGAAGGCTGGTCCCTTTGATCGGTTGGTGGTCTGCAGTTCAACAGGTTACAGTACCCTCCACTGTCATGGTTTAAACCAAGAAATTAGTTCAATAAGGAGTCTAGATGCTGGTGGAGCAATCTGAAGATCATGGTGGAGATGAAGAGGAGATGGGTTGATCGAGTGGCTTTTAACAACCGACCACAGACAGAAAGATGGTTGGCCATTCTATATGATGAGGTATAGACAGCTATTCAAAAGTTGTTTTCTTGTATATGCATGGGTTTTGATGGCATAACATCCTGCTCCTTACTGTACTAAAAGCAGTTCAGTGCCGCTAATGGCAGCTATTGCCTCACTGGTTTATTCATAATCAAAGTATTCACGATATGTATTAACATTAAAAAGGTCAATTTATTCATCGCATCCAGTATGCAAAAACGAGAGATTAAAATGCTCTCAAAGCGGCAGTGATGTAAGGACAAATTTGCTATCTGTATTAGTCAAACCTGAATGGTGTTATCTCAGAGTTCAGTCTACTCCACATTTGTAATGAGAGCTGCTGGAAGCCTCTCAGAGTGCTGAGAGCAGAGCTGGAACACATCTCCATCCAGGTTACTTCCATCTGACATGCCTTCCCCAACCAAGCCCACCCCTTTCCACTAATTTGCTCCAGTATTAGCATATGCACTCTATTTGCATGAGCAACGAATAATTCCTGGTGTCAACGCACAGCTGTTGAAGTCGATTAGCATGGCTAGCAGTCAGAGAGATCCCTGTCTTACTCTCCAGCTCAATGTTGGATCAGGCTTCATCTCAAAATAAAATACATGTACATCATCATTGTGTTGTTGTAATCTTCCAGCGTTGCTGCCACTCTTGACAAGATTTAAAAACCTCCAGTGATGGATTTATTCGTGCCGAGGCCACGTGTTCAGACTAAAGTGCGTACTTCCTTTGTTATCAATGCTAATGAACGGCTAATGTTGAGATAAAGTTGAATCACGCTGGAGGTATTTCCTGTTTGCCTGTTGGATTAAAAACACTGTCTTGGACCTCTGCCAGGGAAAATATGAGTCAGAAATATTTCTGATTATGATTCAAGTGTTTGTGCAAAGATGTTGCTTGAAGCATGCTTGACTGGAAGTGTTGACACAATCAGTGTGTTCTAACATGTTCCTTACAGGGAACATGGTGAAGATTTATATCAGTACTAGTTTTCCATACTACCGACTTCATGAGAAATTCCTTTGCATGCAACTGGGGGGTGTGGGGTTGTAAATCCTTCTGTAACCATGGGAAAAACAAAAAATGCAATGGGATTCACCATGAGATATGTGCGGTTAACAACTCCTTTTAAGTCATGTTAATGTTGATTGATAAAGTTAAACAGAAGTGAAATCATTGTCTTGTAACTTTATTGTACTACCAAGAAGTTTAGATTTAGTATCTCATGATTTAGTATCTCATGATTAGGTGACCTATCATGCAAAATGCACTTTTGTACGTCTTTTATACATGAATATGTGTCCCCGATGTTCCAGGGAACTCACCAAGTGTCAGAAAAAACAACCCTCTCTCTTTTCCTCTGTACCCAAATCTCTAAAAACGGGGCTGCAACAGATCTGATACAGACTGATCCAGATTTGAATTATTTCCTACGTCACAAAAGGGGTGCTTCACTTATTGGCCAATTCTCCACCTATCAGGGGAATGTGGGGTTGGGCCACCGCCGGCCATTGCCGCTCGAAAGCGCTGGAGGCGCTGTAGTACATATGCCAGGCTTGTAAGTGGCGCTGTAGTCTGTAGGCTCCTGAAGCGCCTCCCCGAGGGTATGAGGACAAACAGATAGTTTGCAGGATGAGAGGTGTCTTTGAAGATGTTGTGCGCCCTCTGCAAACACTGTATCCCCTGGATGTCCTCGATGGCAGGGAGTGGGACACCGATTATGTCTTGGCCGATTTTCGTCACCCTCTGCAATGCCTTCCTATTGAGCATTGTGCAGTTCCCATACCAGGCTGTGATACAGCTGGTCAGGATGCTCTCAATGGTGCAGCGATAAAAGTTCAACAGAATCTGAGGAGAGAGGTGATCTTTCTTTAGTCTCCTCGGGAAGAAGAGACGCTGGGGAGCCTTCTTTACTATACTGGTGGTATTGTTGGATCATGAGAGGTCATCGGATATGTGGACCCCCAGGAACTTGAAGCTAGACAGATGCTCCACCGCCGTTCCATTTATGTGGATGGGAGTGTGTGTGTTGCCTTTCGATCTCCTGAAGTCCACAATGAGTTCTTTTGTTTTTGTTATGTTAAGGGCCAGGTTAATAAATAATAAATAATAAAACACGAAGGACGGAGATCTCTTTTTGTCCCCCTCTTCTTCCCGCTGCAGCCTAGCAGCTGATCTCAAAGCACGCTCCACTCTCCTGCAGGGGGGCGTGGTCAGCTGCAGCTCACAGAAGCAGCCCCATGCAAAAACAGGGCTGGAAAGAGCGAAATGAGGCATGGCTAAAATTCAGGATCTGTTTGGTATTTTGAAAAAAAAACTATATTTATATACTTTATATGGGTATGGCCCTGCAATATATTGTTCAAATATAGCATGATAGGTCACCTTTAAAATAATTATATTTGTTTGGAAATAAAGCTCAGCCATGAATGCTCATGTCCACCGAGAAAAGAGAAAATATTAAACAAGGAAAGTTACTTAGACAAGAATAAAAATATGCTGATAATTTATCTCTTCATTTTAATTTAATATAAACATAAAGCTTGACTCGATCTCATAACAATTATATCTTGTATTTCACCTAGTTTAACGTAATTTTGATCTTCGACTTTATGTCTCATAATGTTATTACCTATTAAATCTGTAACAATCTTCTTGAACAATATCCCTCACAGCCTAATACCCACAATGAAAGGACAAAATTAAACATGAAAAGTAAAGCAGGATATGAAGAACATTATTCTATTATGAATTGTTCTCATTATCTGCTTATTCTAATATTTTGTTCATGTATTCCTTTCCCTGGCAGAAATGGCTTTTTATATCAGGGTAATCCTCTTAAACATTGTTTAACACACACACACACACACACACACACACACACACACACACACACACACACACACACACACACACACACACACACACACACACACACACACACACACACACACACACACACACACACACACAGTAATAAGGAGTTTAAATAAGTTATTACTGTTATTCATTCGAAGGGATTACTAAATGCTACTCTGATTGATGATGTTAATGGCAAGAACAACACATTGTAGGCCAAAGGAAAGGCTTATCACATGAAAGAAAAACATAAATAAATAGTCATATCAAGAGTGAGACCCATTTGGCAGCAGCAGCCGCAAACCTATTTCCTGTGTTTACTATAGTGTGTGTCTTAGTAAAAATGAAATATTGTGTTTAATCAGGATTTGCTCTTGTGTCCAAAAGAGTATGTTTCTTAATCTTGTAGTTGGTTCGAATTTGAATTTGAATGTATATCTTTGTTCTGTCAACCAAGAGGTTGCAGCAAAAAGAAAGCAAACAACGAAAACTCAAATATTTGCTTTACTATTTTATTTTCTGAAATGATTTATGGCTTTGCTTCTTCAAAATTGAAATTCATATTTTTCTGAATAACCAAGAAACACAAATATGGTATTGCCTTAATATTTTTGACTTTGTAGACTAATTAGAATTACATACAAAAAGATGTGTTATTTTATCTTTCTTGTCCAAATATTTAAGAAATTAAGCTGATACTTAACTTATCTGCGCTAATTTAAACACATTTTAATTAACAGAAGGTGGACTTTCCTTAGCTAGCATTTACCTAATTTAGCCCATTTGATTTAGCGGTCTAGTTGTTTCTGTGACAAAAGGGTTAGGGTTAGGAATATTTCCAATCTTTCAGATGGCCACACCAGAGTCACATTCCTGCAATGTTACATACTGTTTTCACAAAAATCGTATTTCTATTGTCCAATAAAGCCAGGAAGAGAGAATCCATTCTTAACTACATTTTAGGCAATCATGAAATATGCAATATTAGCAGTAACTCAATGGCGAACAGATTTCCCCCAAAAGCCTCAGAGTCTTAACTTGCCTCCAGCAAAAGGAAACGTTGATATATCAGTACCAAAGCTTGGTGACAGTCATTTTATATCACAGGAATAAGTCCTCTCTCATTAACGTAACTAGAGAAGGAATGACACAATCCCCTTGTTAGTTTTATTCTAACTTGGATCTCAGTGTCAACACCAGGGAGGATTATTACAAGGCACGTTAGTGTCTCTCCCTGTCTCTCTGGTTGCCATCAAACAGTAATGTCTGACAATTAAAATCTAATCTTCTCCACCGGCTCTCGCAGCTAGCATGCCAGCCCACCGCTGATCAAGATAAGAAACAATCACTTTGATTCCTGAAATAGAGCGCAAGAACTGCGGTCCCCATTGACTCACATTACCAAGTACACTGCAAAAATCTTTTATCCCAATAATATTATACTTGGCAACATCTCCAGGTTGACGAGCAAAAATAATGAGGGCAGGAAGAAAAAGCATTCCTTTTCTTGGAATGTTTCAGTGTATTTTATCCCAACCTCAGCTTTTGTTCTGGGCTTTGGACTTTCAATAATAAATAATGCATCTGCTTCATTAGTTTGTTCAGTCTGAGGGGGACGGGGGAACTCTGTTTCACCTCAGGGTCATTAATCAAGGCGAACAAGCTGTCAGGAATAGGAACTCAGAGTCACAACATGCCTTCACTGGCTCGCGATTGCCAAATCCTATAGCATTGTTGGTACCCGCATGTCCTCACAAGCACGCCACTCTATGCTAATGATCAAACCTGTGACAAATATGTGTTTGAGATATTTGGCAAATAAGAGCTTTGTTTAAAATGGGGCTTTTTAAAGCCAAGTAAATCAACCTCCAAAAGGCTGGCAAGTCCGATCTGGCAGGAAAACATTGAAGTTTTCCAGCACTCGCTAATGATGACGGGAAATGTCCCAGTGAAGGGCAATAGCTCCACCTTTTATTAGCTGTTTAATCCTGTGATTATTAAACGTACATTACAATTTAAACCGTATAACCTCATGTGTGGAATTAGTGATACACGTTTTGATAGCACCCCATTTCCCTTGGATACATGGATTTGTTGCCCTGTGACGGTTATTATGTCCATTTTTGCCTTTCTGTATCCAGCCCTCCATCTGGTCCCTGCAGTCACTCGGCCACATCGCCGTTCTGTCTCAACTTTATATTAGGACAAATGGAATCATGCCACTCTTTCCATGGGCAAACCTAAGCTGTGCTCTCACTCTTGCTCAATGTTGGCAAGATTTACCAGTAAGAGCATATACAGCATGACTCTATTTGTGTCAACATTAAATATATTGGGAAGTTGGCTTTTCCCGAAAATCATTCTGTCATGGATATTCTAAATCAAAATGTACTTTTTGTATTTGAGTCGCTTGCCAAATGCATGGGCAACGCTGGGCAGGCACCCAGCAAACTAAGGCATCATACATCATGTATTTCATTTAATAAAGCCTTTGTATGTACTCTATTCATTCAGCGAGAGTGATCAAGTATATTCAGTTAACGCAGTCCATGCAGTCACATTGCTCTCCATGATTGTCCTACCCTAATTAATCATTTCTGAGAAAATCATATCAGCAAAAGTCACATGATTGTCAGGAAAACTAAATAGATACATACAGTGTAGTGTGTATTGCCTCAGTATGTATGAGTTGCCCGCTGCTTGCCTGTATGAGGTTTGGGTGGCAGCAGCCCAGGGAGTTTTGCTCTCATTAGGAGCGCCTAGGACCGCCATGGGCCAACTCAGCATTACTCCATCCATAACAACCAACATTTCACATGAGAAATGGCGAGTGTGCGAGAGAGTAAGAGCCAGCTGGTGGGAACTGCACCCTCCCTGCACCCTGAGCTGAACACTGTGGGTTTGAAAGCACGAAAATGGTAGCTTTGTGTTTGACCAAGTAATAATTTCCTAAACTCCTTTATAATACACTGTGAAATATTATTTGTGTGTAGAGTGCCCTTATTGGCAGAATATAAGCTCACTATTTACATTTTAATTAAATCCAGATATAAAATATCATAAATGAAAAATGTATTATCTTGTTTGAAATAGATTGACATGTAGCTACCACATGGTGATTTCTGGTTTGGGAGTTTTTAACCCTTTCACAGTGTGTTTTCTCTTAACGAAAGTTATGTGTTACATTTTTGTAACCCAAAAATGTCTCGTGTGTTCCAAAGGAGCGATATGGCGACGGCAAAAAGCCAAGATGGGAATGGAAAAAAATTAAAGACAGAAGGAAAAAAGAGAGTTTGAGAGGGAAGTGGTAGGATGTTGAAAAGTTGTAGAAATAGGATGTTTTAGCAGTCACCCATGTAGGTTAAAAAGGTGACTTATCCGCCCTAGGCTGCGAGAAGAATCTGAAAAGTTGACAAGATGATTTGTTAGGACATTTCAAGGGAATTTATATGTGCCTTTGACAACGGCGAGATGAAGTTGATGAGGGGAGAGAGAAATTGTGAATGGCCTGCAAAAATACGTATTTGCAACATACTGAGAACATGGATAGAAGGTTTTCGACTTTTTCTCTCCTTGAAACTGTGCTGCCTTCAGAATCTATTATGACCCTGATGGCATGACAATACTGTCATCAGTTATCTTGGCCTTGGAGACCACACACTTTTGAGAAGTATGCCTTTAAGACTGGGTGCGTTAAAAGGTCTAATGAAAAACGATTGAATGGCATTATGGTAAGCGTAGGATGGGGTCTTTTTGTGTTTTGACCAGTGCTAGCGTAAAGGGAGGACATTCATGGATTTTGATCATAACCTGTCCCTTGCCCTACCCTCCAAAAGTACCATTTTGGGGGTAGATTATATCCCATTCCATGTAGGTAGTTAACTTGTAGTGTAGCCTTTTTTTTTTATATATATGAGGATAAAACAAACACAAATGCAACCTAGCCTGTAGTTAGGCGCAATCAGTGTGGGCGAGAAAGACAGAGAGAAAATATGAGAGTAGTGTGGGACTCCTTGGAGACACAGTGTAGCTTGTAAACATTTTGTACAAACCGGATCAATGGAACTACAATTGATTCCTCCCCCTCACATCGCCTGTTCAGAGAATACATTAATAATTTGTGTTAACTATGACAAGGCCATCACACTCTCTCAAATGCACTAACAGGTCATGTGTCTGGGAAAAGGAGAAGGGGGTCAAGACAATTGTTGTTTTGATGCTCAATACCTGAGTTATCTGAAGAAAGAGGCGATCTGATCTTGAGAGAATTTGATCAGAGCCGAGCCCATCTGTTCGACCCATGAATTATGGATCATCTTAAGTGGAGAAGGAGACGTGAGCAATGACTAATCAGCCTGCTGATTTGATGAGGTAGCCAGAGTGTGTACAGTATGCGTGTCTGTGAGATTGTATGCATGTGCACGTCTGTCGCTTTGCAAATGTCTCTAAACGATTGAACAAGCACACACGCACAGACAGGGTGGGCGGTACGAGCGGCACGCCTGTGCAGCTGCCTCCCATCGCCGGCGTGAACCCCTGCGCCTGCAGACGGCAGGGAAAAAATAATGTGTCAAATCAGAGCCGCTGCTGATGAGGAAAAACACAGATCCATATCCCATACAATCAGCCCAGCCAATCTGAAAACAGGCCTTCCCTGGGAACAAAGACAGCAACAGAGCAGCAGGGTAGTGTTGAACAGGCGCAAGCACACACACACACACACACACACACACACACACACACACACACACACACACACACACACACACACACACACACACACACACACACACACACACACACACACACACACACACACACACACACACACACACACACACACACACACACACACACACACACACACACACACACTGAATGGAGCAGTCCAGGGGCCAATGCACGCCCAAGCTCACTCACTGAGGCAGACGTGGTGTCAGGTTGCGTCTGGCTGGCGTGTGTGCACATATGTGTGTTTTTTTTCCCCCTGGCCAGCTATCGGTTTTCACCCCGCTTGGGCCGCTCGCCATATGTGCATGTGTGTGTATGTTTGAGCTCACGGCGGGTCAGGTTCCCTTCTCACCATAAGACACAGAATGCAACGACAAATAAGAGTCTGATTAGTTCCTTCCTTCCTCAGCGGCACAAAGCCCTGCTTAATCCCTGAGCAAACACGGCGAGGAGATGGAGGGAACCCGTGAAGTGTTTGCCTTTAGGAGAAGAACAGGATGAGTGAGGGGTGGATGGATTGATGGAGTAAGAGGGAGGGAGGTTTGAAGTGAGTAGGAGGAAATATGGAGAGTGAAAGATGGAGGTTTGCAAGAAGAGATGGAAAGCAGCAGATTAAACATGCATGAGCTCAGGTGAAATGCTATCGCTCCTGCTGACCTGTGCTAAGGCTCAAAACCTGACGGGGGAAATGAAACAGGACTGCAGCTTGATGAATGCGCACTCCTGTTTGCCAAGGCTAATACTCTCTGTTCAAACATCCAGTGGTATGTAGGGTGTGTGACGTTGTGTTTGCAAGTGTTTAAGGTGTCCATGCGCACTTCTAGGCAAACACACTGGCCAACGGTCGTTTTCAACCACCCAACCAATCCCTGATGTCTTACTCAAGTGTATTCATGTTGTATGAATACACTCTGTCGTCCAGATGTTCTATACATGTCGAATGGACAAAGAGCACAGCACTAGTACTTCCAAGTGGAACAGGTCAAGGCCCTTGCTCACTGCAGCGTTCCAGAGACGCAACTGCGCCCCTGTGTCTGATTTGTCCATGCTAAGTTAAGTGACTTCCAAGGTCGACGTTTTTGAAAAGAGGCTCTCTCATGCACTTTTCAGTCTGGAAAAACCATTGGCTATTGGTCTGATGACGATAATCCTCTATGAGCAAGGGCCAATGTTTCTGAGGTTTCAGTGTAGCAGATAGATTTGACACTTAAATTAGCAACTTAAGACCAGAGAATGACTTTTTACATGCATGCAGTCAAAGCCTTGCACAAAGGGATAAGTTAGTACTCCTGGGTCACTAAACATAATTAGGCCCTATTACCTTTTTGGGTTTTGCCTTTCCTCTAGTGTATTCTATATGTTTTTGAGCATGTAAATGGTCTTCATAGGCTAAAATCCAAAAGTACCCTCCAGAGGGAGTTTCTCTCACCACACACCTGCTGCCTGAAACGCCTCAATTTAACAATTTTGTGTAACTCAGTGACATCACTATGTAACACTTGCGCTTCTATTGGCTAGCGCTCCAACACATTATACGTAATATGCTGAAGGAAGGACATCTCTAAGTGGTTGACCAATCACAACAGAGCCGGCCAGCTAGCCAATCAGAGCAGATCTCAACCTGATCTCACCAGAATGCGTGACTCCACCACGACTCCTTGCTCCTTGCTCCACGACTTTGCTACATTTACATTTTACTGCACCACGCAAAACAACCCCAATGTAAAGTGAATGAGGCTCCTTTGTCGTGGTGCACACACGCATTTCTACAATGTCCAGCACTGAGCTTTTATTCTATAAAACGTTTTTAAAATCTACTTTATAGCTTGTAGTAACTCACGGGAGGCTTCTTTTATTTTATTTGTATTCATAATAATTTTTATTTTTCGTCAGAATGTATTATGGCAACCCTGTCTGCTAAAAATCACGTTCCCACAGAACAAACTGCATTCTCAATTACCTTTAGCTAGAAACTTATTTTCTCCCACGGTATGTTCGTTATGAACGTATCTCAAATACGTTTATTTTCTACATATCTTCTAGAAACATATTTTCTCCCACGTTACGTTTCTTATGAACGTATCTTAAATACGTATCTTAAATACGTTTATTTTCTACATATCTTTGCCATTTACTGTCTTGCCTATAATAATGATAATAGTCATTTATAATCATTTTAGAGCACACATTTGAAATCAGTAGGCGAGGCTGTAAATAATAGTTTTAACATGCCAAAAAGCTCCTGTGTCGTTTATTGCACCTCAAACATTAAAACATATCCAGAGTTACGTGTTTCTGTACTTCCTCTAAGAAGAAATGACAGTATCAGAAGATCTCTGTGGCTTCAGGCTTGATCGCCGTTCAAATGACAGCGTTGGTTTCCCCAAAGGTGGGCGGGGCTGTAAAATGACGTAGATTTTACCATCATCTATTATTCAAAACCATTCTATTTATTCTAACGTAAATTACATACCAGTGTTTTATCTTTTTATTTATTTGTTTTTATTTTAAATCGTATAATGTCTGACTTCTTTTCCCGTCTGTGAGGAAAAGAAATGGGGCTTAGAGCCTCAAAATACTGAAATCTGTATTTTAAAAAAACTTTTTTTTCTTCTAATTTGTTATTATTTTCTAAATAACACACTGTTATTTACTCAACAATAACACACAATTATCCTTGTTTTTATTTATTCGTTTAATTCTATAATCTTGGGCTTTTTAGCATGCTTTTTAGCCGTAAATAAAGTCACCGGAAACAGACGTAGTCCTATAAGGGACATTTCGAGCGATACACGCCACAAACCCACTGAACAGATTACCCAAGATCCTCAGCTTGAAGCTCGCTGATTGGATGTTTTAGCCGCAATGCATGTTGGGATATGATGTTAATGCGATATGATATCCGAAAACATTTAAAAAAAATAATAATAACACTTTATTCCGAGTGTTCTTGCTTTTCTCTTTGGAAGTCATCACATAACAGCATTGTAATACACGGTTCGGCTGCATTACATATTACACATCTGCCATAGATGAGAAGACTTCTGGACAAACTTGAAGAACAGCCGCCAAAACTGAATGTGACATGGATCATAAATATATCAACAATTAAACAACATCTTGCATTTATTTTCACAAAATACGTCTCCTGCAGTATCAATAGTAATTCGGCTGACTTTTATATTTGATCCAATTGGTAGATAGGTTATTTACACCATAACGGTGCACAGCTGATAGAAAAGGACTTGTAGTTTTTAAAGATATTACTGATTTTCTTTGAATATAAGAATGTAAATACTGAGTTGAGAGAATAGTCAGGGGATTTGGGTTTTGGGAGACACATCTATGGAATAACAATTTCAATAGCTTACCATTAAATGACGGATATACCTTTCTGTCTGTGATGTTTTACAAATCCGATATTAATGTGTAGAAGTAAAACATGAGAAAAAGCAATATCCTGTACAATTATGTAAAAACATGAATACAACTAAATGTCTTCAGATGTTATACATACATACGTTTCCTACACTAATAATACAAACTTATTATTAGTATGCTGTGTGTACCTTGTCTGCACCGCCTAGTGGTTAAAGCACGTTATTGAATTATTTTTGTTGAATAATGTTATTTGATGAAAAAAACTATTAAGAGTACATACTTTCATAGGGGGAAAGTAGAAGGTCAATGATAGAAATATAGAATATAACAAATCAAGAATATACTGTAAGTGATCTCTACAATCAAACAGTTTAGTGCTGTATCTACAAAGATATTAATAGGAGGATGTGCAAAACAGACAAACTAATTAACCTTTTAACACATTCAAGAGTACTTTAGGTTAAGGTCTTCTTTCAAATAAGAAAAAAGCTTTGGGGGTATCTGTCTACAGATAAATATTAAGACTGACAAAGTACTTAACGTCTAATATATTGCTTTCCTGCAATGTTAACTATGTTGAAGAACTTATTTTAACTGATATTATACACATTAATTATACTCTTATGTATGTAGATATTATAAGAAATGTGACAGTTGACAGTTTAATGGTGGAGGTATACTCACATATTGATAGAGGTCTTGTAATGCACTGTTGACGAACCTGTGACCCAAGTGTTTCATTCATCGCATAACTACACTGTAGTTGTGTGTATATGATATGTCAATAAACCTTAGAAAATCTTGAAATCTTGAAAGGGATGTGCAAAAATAGCCATAATATACAGTCTTTAATTAACTATTAGTAGAGAATAACGATTAATGAATATACTTTATAGAGATCTGCAGATAAATGTTTAGTCTTCTCAAGCAACAACTATCAAATATCTCTCCTGATTGTTGGCACTTGAGAATCACCTTTCCCTGAATTTTACTCAGGTGTAACTAAAGTCTGCTTTAAGGGTTGTTTATATTTCACATCATTAATCAGAATCTGCAAAGTAACTGAAATAAATGTAGTGGAGTAAAAATACCAGGTTAACCTCTGAATTGTAGTGGAGTAGAATTACAAAGTAACAATGAGCTGTCATGTGGGTATATATTAATGCTGCCCATTATGGATACAAGCGATTTTCACCCATTTAGTAATTACATGTTTTAAATTTGTACACACCAATTTGTTTCCTATCGCCTAAACCTCCAGGGCTGTACACAGTTTAATACTGGCAACTTCTAATTTTGTGAAAAACGAAAACGTCTTTTAAAACTACAATTCCCAGTAGAGACGTGCCATAGAGAACATGTTGCGAAACACAATAGCCAGCATGTGTAGTTCTCGGGTATGGAATGCCATTTAAGCCAAAATCAAATAAATACATAAATAATTAAATAAATACATATATATATAAATATGCCTATGAAATAAATAAATGAGGCAATAAATATGTATACATGTACATTTAAATACACATTTATTTATTTATTTCATGGGACTTTTATTTCATAAGGACACATTTATTTATTTCAAGAGACTTTTATTTCATAATGACACATTTATTTATTTCAAGAGACTTGTATTTCATAATGACACATTTATTTATTTCAAGAGACTCGTATTTCATAATGACATATTTATTTATATGAGATGACTTGTATTTCATAATGACGCATTTATTTATTTCAGGTGACTTGTATTTCATGATGGGACATTTCCATTCCTTATATGCAAAAATAACGGGGCGTGGTTAGCTCACAGATCCAGAGACCCAGACCAAAGCAACAGCACCACACTGACTACTCGAGAAGAGGAAGAAAATGGAGGAGAAGGACTATAAGGCAAACTACTAAATTCTCAGAGTCAGAAATTGCATGTAATCTGATACTCTAAATTTCACCCGCCAGAAATGTTAGCTTCTTCTTCTTCGGTGTAAATTGTCCGTTGGCAAACCAGTTGACTTCTTCTTCTCTCGGTTTTTTGGCGGATTGCAAACAACTTTAAGGTGCATACTGCCATCTACTGTACATGAGTGTGAATCATCATATCATTCCATCTCTTAACTCATGGACGTATCTATGATCTAATCCAAAAATAAATAAAAAACATAATAAATAAAACAAAACCAAACAACAATCTATGATCTTTCCTGATCTAATGTTAGATAATTGTACCTACCCCAGTTTCACTAAAGGTAAACAGTGCCTTTCTGGTAGCTCTTTCTCCCTCTCCTTTTGTTCCCAAAATACCAACCACACTCCATTCCCTCTCTGCCTCAAACTTTATCCTTTAGTTTTTCTCTTTCAACTCCACAGTTCCTACACTTGTCACTGTTACTTTTCCTCATGAAATGCAGCGTACCATTCAATGCTGTGTGATTTATTCTGAGTCTAGCTATCATCATTTCCTCCCTTCTGTTTCTTTCTTTATAAATATTTGTCTGCTGGCATACCAGCAGACCAGCATTTATCTATCACCAGCTTATGTTAGTATTAAATATACAATGTATTCTGGTAACTATCAAAATAAAGACATTGTATAGTGTTCATAACAGTATTTTTATTTAATAAATTATACTTAATACAATAATATTACCAAAAAAACCTACATCTAAATAAATATATCATCTAAAATAGATGCATTTGATTTAAAAATAACAAATATAATTCAAAATGTAAACAGCAACAAAGAAATTATAAACATTCTTTTTCTTTTTCTTGTTAATATCCATTATCTTCTCTGTTATGTATCTTCCGGTCTTTGCCAATCTGGCCAGCATTTATTGGTCCTCCACGTCTTTCTCGTACAGCCACTGCTTAATAATAATATATAATAATATATAATAATAATAATATATAACTGACGTGGAAAGGTTACTCGTGGATGGGGCTACAGAGCTACTAGAAAGACAGTCCAGCCCGGTGCATTACTCCTTCTGAATGTGGTGCACTTTTGCTAAATGTTTAGACAAATAGCTCGTGTTACCGCCCTTACATTCTAAATTCTTATTGCACTTTTGGCAACGAGCATTTTCCACCTCAAGACCAAGCCCCCAGGAAGTGCGCCGGACTCTGAGGAAAATATTTGTTGTGTCCAAACGGCGGTACTACAATTTCCTTATCAGTCTGTGACGTCGAACGGCCCAGAAATACTTTTTCCCCTTGACTAACATTGGGAAAGAGACGTCTGTAAATCGGTGGATAATTTTTTTGAAACTAAATAAACTACCCAGTATGAACTATTGTATAGCCCTAGAATCATTAAGTCCTTAAAGTTGTAAAATGCACTAAAAGCCGAATCTAGATTTATTCTCTCTCTCCATTCTTTCTAGTGAGCCGAGAGTGTGTGCTCGGGGGGCGGGGCTTAAGGTTCTTCTGCTTTGACAGCCTGGCACGGGTAATCTGTGACGTTTCGCTCTCTCAAAAGTTGGGCCATTTTGACTTCATGCGCCAATGAGCAGCTCTCATAGGAAAGAAAGAGACCCCTCCTCCGACGCTGTATCCAGTTCTTATTATACATCCATGCTCAAGAAGGGTAACATAACTACCCTCGGGGTGCTTAGTTCTCTCCGCCATGTGTTTGTGTGCGCACGTTTGTGTGTGTGTGTGTTGCGTGCATGTAGCAGGTTCTGTGTGTAAATTGCACCCCTCGCACACCGACAGGGGAGAGAGATCTCTCGTCTGGATTGGAAAGATCGAAAATAAATCATAGACGCACTTTGTAGTCTTATTGCATATTAGAAACGGAGTTGGCGACAGTAAGACTGCGATATAATGTTTATGTAGATATAATACATATGACATCTATTTTTTAAATGTCTCCAGTACCGATAAAAAGATCGATAACGTTGGACCTTAACGGTACCACGGTCTTTAATAATTAAGCCCCGGGCCCTGTTAATACTGGGGCTCGGTACCCATCCCTAGTTTTAATTATTACATCATCAATATTACATTTCAAATATCCAAGTACTTGGTGTCTCACAAAGAGCAAGTGGCTAGTGCTGCTAAGAACATACCTGGTGATGGTGTTGATGGTGGCTCTTCAGTGCAGGATCTGGTTGATGTCCTCCTAGCAGAAGCGATTGCCTTCGTCGTTCTCATCCATGATGGCGGCGTAGGCTCCTTTCCTCAGCAGGTCCTCGATCTCCTTCTTGGAGAACTGCTGGACCGGCTAAAGGCGAGGCAGAGAGACATTTACACAAGTGGATTTAGAAAACTCTTTTTGAAAATAAACTAAGCGTACTGCAACAGCGACTGACCCAAAAATGACTTGGCATCTAGAAATATGACAGATTTTCTTTTTCTCACCCCGTTGTTGTTGCCTTCTTTGTTCCCACTTGTGCTCTGCAGGACGGCACGGTCCAGCCCGAGCTTCAGACTAGCTTTATCCAGCATTTTCCTCTCATAGTTTCTAGTGATCAGACGGTACACCTTCACCGCCTTAGACTGGCCAAAACGATGACAACGAGCTTGAGCCTGAAATAAAAAATTAAAAGACGGGTCAAAAGAGCATCATGTGCAGCTGCTGTTCAACGTTTTTAAGCATTTAATGGGAAAATATACACTTAAAGAACCGAGGGAATAAACGGAAAGATTGTTGTTGTTGTAGCCCTATTGAACTATCTTTAGGACAGACAGAGCAGATATATATATCGTACCTGTAGGTCATTTTGAGGGTTCCAGTCAGAGTCGAATATCACACAGGTGTCCGCAGCAGTGAGTTTCACAAGTTCTTGATCAGGTGTTTGATGTGGACTGGCATGATCCTTTCTGCAGCGATAAATAAAGAAAACAAAGAAGACATTATTAATAATAGTAATGATGGTAACAGCAATAATATTAGTATAGGGTGACCAGACGTCCCCGTTTTCCGGGGACAGTCCCCGTTTGTATTGGCCTGTCCCCGGTTGAAACTGTCCCCGGAAATATCCCCGTTTTTTTAATATGGTTAAAAACACATAGCAAGGTGAAATAAAACGTTTCATGTCAGGAAACACTGGATAAACAGACTGTGGTCAAGCCAGCCCGCACTTCGGAAAACACAGTCAAGCCAGCCCGCACGTTATAGATAGATCGAGGCCTGTAAAAACTGCCTTCAAAATAAAAGCGTTTACTCGGTCAATAACAAATATACCTAAAAAACACACCAAACATATTCATATATAACTGAGCTTAAATTAAGAAATATTTACTATATAATGTGATCAATAATAATGTTAAACAAACTACGTATAACTACCACATTATAACTGAGTGAATGTAAAATGTAAGGATACAGTTATGAAGACATATCTGGCATTTCCACTGGGCGACTATTTTCAATTGATGTTGACACCATCTCACAACACTCCTAAAATAACATTACTTTCTGAAGCACAATTTAAAATATATGCTGTTTAAAATCTTAAATTAGAATCTATTGTCCCTCTATATTTTGATTATTATTTAATGGAAACCGTCCATAATCAAAGAGTCGTTTGAAGTCAATCAAATACTTATTTCACTTCAGGGTGATAGCAGGAGACACCATCTAGTCAATCAGAGAAAATCAGGACAATCTGATGAAGAATTTCAAAATAAAATACTTTTGAAATCTCATATATGGGCTATCGTCCTTCTGTTTTTATACAAGAATAAATAAAAAACTGTCAAATTATCAAAGACTTATTTCACTCCAGGGTTATAGCAGAACAATTTGATGTAGAGTTTCAAAATAAAAGACCTGAAGTCTCATATATGAGCTATCGTCCTTCTGTTTGTATCAAACAGTTCAAATATTCGAATTACATTAAACCAGAATTGTCCCCCTTTTTTCTTAAACAGTGAAGAAAATTGGATATGTTAATGATATATTGACCGCAAAACTCAAAATGTCCCCGGTTTTAATTTAGAAAATCTGGTCACCTTATATTAGTATAACTATTTATATGGCACTTACAGAATAATTGCAAAGTGATTCTCACAACAAAAATAAAGAACATAACAATATCAACAATAAAAAAACTAATGATTATAGGAATGTTAAGATACAAAGAAATTATAAACATTCTAAGAGGCCGACTACAAAAGGGAGACTCAATGGCTCTTCATGACATCAATGAGCAGTCCCAAAACATGCTGTTGTGTAAAAAGAAATAGGTCCTGATTTCTTCTATTTAGTGTTGGATGATTTGTTGTATTGATTGCTGATGGATGTTAAGATATGTTTTACAATTATAACAAAAAGATTATTGTAATTGGAATCAAAAAGTTTACAAATCATAGTTTTAATAAAATGACTATCAATATAGGATTTATTCAACAGCGGTAAAGCATTAAGTTGCTAAATTAAAGTATACTGAACTGTAAAACTAAACACTATTTAGGAAAGTTAAAAACAATAACTTGCTTTTGGGATTCAAATGTATTGGAATCTCACCTTTTTCCTGGATTTCAGGAAGGCGTTCCCTTCAAGTCCGCAACCAGTCATAGGAGTTCAAATGCAAAGCCTGAACGATGAGAAGAGCAAGACTTACATTCTACAAGATAAGTAATACCAGAGCATTGTGCACGACATGCAGAGAGCAGATCAAATCCCTGACAGACTCACACACTTTGGTGATGTCCTCATCTGATAATGATGTTTCATTTTTAGCAGCAAAGTAACATTACTCAAGGTATATGTTGGACCCAACTCATGGACAGTATGTTTTGCATCTCCTCAACAATGGTCTGTATAGTTGAGTAGAAACAAACTGTCTCTACAGTTTCAGGTAGATTAACAAAGAAAAGTTTGCAATGAAGCACAAAACCCCTCTTTGTATTAAGCTAGCTGCCACAGAAAGTACAGCTTAACATGCTAACCCGGTAGAGTTAGCTAACGTTAGCTAACTTCATGTCCAACTAAAAACCTCTAACGTGCATTACATTGACGATTTTAAACACAACTTAACTCTCTCAACTTGTAAAATAACGTGAATTTAACATACCCTTAAATAACTACATCACGTTTTTCAGGGGCAACACAAACTGCAGAAAACGTTAGCTGCTAACTGTTGTTAGCTAAGACAGCTAGCCCGTAACAATAGCCTCCTAGCAAACTTAAGGTTACGTTAACATTAACTTAACGTTGTAAGAAAGTAAAACGAACCTTCGAGAAATATTTTACTCTCAGACTGGATGTAATTGTGTAGCGTTGCTTACCAACAGAAGGACTTTTAGCTGTTTCCCAGTAGAGACTAGAGAGAGCTGTCAGAGCGGTTGCTCTCAGTTGAGCAGCATTGGGCGGACCAGATAAGACCAGAGAAGAACCAGTTAAGCACCAGAAAAGCACAAGAATGGTTCTTGAACCGGTTTGGTTTATTGGCAATTTGCAAACCACTTAAGAGTACTGGAGTGTGAAACAAAAGCTAATGAGTCAGTGTTGTGGTGCTGTTGCTTTGGTCTGGACCTGTGAGCTAACCACGCCCCGTTCATTTGCATATAAGGATTGGAAATGTCTCATCATGAAATACAAGTCACCTGAAATAAATAAATGCGTCATTATGAAATACAAGTCATCTGAAATAAATAAATATGTCATTATGAAATACGAGTCTCTTGAAATAAATAAATGTGTCATTATGAAATACAAGTCTCTTGAAATAAATAAATGTGTCATTATGAAATAAAAGTCTCTTGAAATAAATAAATAAATGTGTCATTATGAAATAAAAGTCCCATGAAATAAATAAATGTGTATTTAAATGTACATGTATACATATTTATTGCCTCATTTATTTATTTCATAGGCATATTTATATATATGTATTTATTTAATTATTTATGTATTTATTTAATTTTGGCTTAAATGGTATTCCATACCCGAGAACTACACATGCTGGCTATTGTGTTTCGCAACATGTTCTCTATGGCATGTCTCTACTGAGAATTGTAGTTTTAAAAGACGTTTTCGTTTTACATGTATACATATTTATTGCCTCATTTATTTATTTCAGAATTTATTTCATAGGCATATTTATATATAAATATGTATATATTTATTTATTTAATTTTGGCTTAAATGGCATTCCATACTCGGGGGGCGTTCGAGTCCAGTTTTGAATAGTCTTCCGTGGTTTCGTTCCATTTCAAGAGCTTGACGCTCGGCGTAAGCTTGGCGCACTGCCAATCCAACACCCAAACCCAGAGCTTGAAGATTAATCACGGGGTTTGTCAACGGGACTGTAGTCCCAAACGATAGCTGGGGATTATGGGTGGTGTAGTGTCTTCGGCCATCCTAAACTGAATTTTTTTTCGGATATCATATCGCATTAACAACACCACATCTGGCGTCACATAGATCTTCTGTTACTGTCTTTTCTTCTTAGAGGAAGTACATAAATACGTAACTCTGGATTTGTTTTAATGTTTGAGGTGCAATAAACGACACAGCAGCTTTTTGGCATGTTAAAACTATTATTTTCTGCCTCGCTCATGAGAGTACTACTGATTTCAAATGTGTGCTCTAAAATGATATTTATAAATGACTATTATCATTATTATAAGTAAATGGCGAAGATATGTAGAAAATAAACGTATTGAGATACGTTCATAATGAATGTACCGTGGGAGAAAATAAGTTTCTAGCTAAACGTAATTGAGAATGCAGTTTAGTTCTGTGGGAATGTACATTTTAGGAGACAGTCAATCAATCAATCAATCAATGTTTATTTATATAGCCCAATATCACAAATGTTACATTTGTCTCAGTGGACTTCACAGTTTGTACAGAATATCAGTATGACAATTCGACACCCTCTGTCCTTAGACCCTCACATCGTACAAGGAAAAACTTCCGGAGAAAACCCCACAGTTTAAAGGGAAAAATGGGAGAAACCTCAGGGAGAGCAACAGAGGAGGGATCCCTCTCCCAGGACGGACAGACGTGCAATAGATGCCGTGTGTAAATTGAAAAGATAGTACATTTGCAACATAGGTAGTCCAAATGTTTGGAAATGCATGTGTGTATAATAGGAAGATGAATCCACGAGGATATCCATCCAGGACTTATGATCCAGGACCACAGCCACGACTCAAGATCCAGGACTCGCGATCCATGACACAGCACCGCAGGATCATCGATGACTCCGGATCCCGGCGTATATAGACACCAAAAAGAAAGAAATTTGGGGAAGCTGGGTTAATCGGAACATGAGAGTACACAGGTATAGACAGAGAAAAGGAAGAAGTAAGATGTCCCCCGACAAACTAAGCCTATATCAGCAAAACTAGGGGCTGAATCTAATCAGCCCTAACTATAAGCTTTATCAAAAAGGAAGGTCTTAAGCGCACTCTTAAAAACGGATAGGGTGTCTGCCGTCTGAACACAAACTGGAAGCTGATTCCACAAAAGTGGAGCTTGATAAGAAAAGGCTCTGGCTCCCATTGTACTTTTAGAGACTCTAGGAACAACCAACAACCCTGTATTCTTGGGACGCAATGCCCTAGTAGGACAGTAGGGTATAATGAGTTCTTTAAGGTAAGATGGCGCCTGCCCATTAAGGGCTTTGTAGGCAAGAAGAAGAATTTTAAATTATATCCTGTGTTATATAGGGAGCCAGTGTAAGGCAGCCAGAACAGGAGTAATGTGGTCCCTTTTCCTAACTCTGGTTAGTACACGAGCTGCAGCATTTTGAATCAGCTGAAGCGACTTGACTGACTTCTTGGTGCACCCTGATAATAAGGAGTTACAATAATCCAGCCTTGAAGTAACAAATGCATGGACTAGTTTCTCTGCATCGTTTTGAGGCAAGATATGCCTGATTTTTGCAATGTTACGTAGATGGAAGTAGGCGGTCCTTGAAATTGATTTTATGTGGGCGTTAAAGGATAAATCCTGATCAAATATAACACAAAGATTCCTTACAGTCTTACTGGAGGCCAAATTAATGCCATCCATAGTTAGTATATCTTTAGATAATTTGTTTCGTAGATTCTTTGGGCCAAGTACAATAACTTCAGTTTTGGTCGTGTTTAACATAAAAAAATGTAAGGTAATCCACGTTTTTAAGTCCTTGAGGCAGTCTTGAATTTTATTTAGATGATTAATACAGCATTCGTAGAATGTTGCTTTTAGTGGTCTATTGTTTTTATTATATGGCTGTTTATTATTTTTTAATTATTACGTCTATTCTGGTTTCTTTTGTGTTTGTATCTTTTAGTTGAAATGTATTTATTTATTTATTTAATGTTTTGTGAGCTTATCTCTCTGTATATGGGATTAGTTTTGTATCATAAAGATAAAGCAACACTTTCTCAGAATAAAGCAAAACTATGAGTTCAAAAGAAGAAAAAAAACTGAGTCAAGCAAAATAAAATAAAATTCAAAAATAAAACAATAAGTTGCAAACAAATCATTTGTGTAATCATGTAAACTATAAGTATTTTTTCTTTGTTTTAACATAGGTTTTTGTTTGCAGTTCTTGTTTCTTCTTTCTCAATGATCAGACTTTTGCTCTCGCTGCAGCTTTCTCTTTTGCGCTCCCTCATTTTTTGTTTGAGATTCTGACACAAACCTCCCAGGTGGGCGGGACTTTCAGGGGTGCGTCCCCATTGGCTACTCAGTTTTTGAGTGACAGCCCAGTCCTCCAGCGATTGTACAGTGCAGGCAGCTGCAGTGGCTGCCTGAGCGTGGATATAACACCTGCAGAAGAACCAGCATTTCAATTATTATAATTCTACAAGTGAAAATATATGTAAGGATTGATCATTTGTGTTGTTTGTGCTGTTCTATACGGTCTGTTTCTTTATTGTGGTAAGTGAGAAGTAAAGCTGTGCTATGAAAGTTAGCTTTTGCTACCTTTAGATCCATAACAATGCAAGCTAAGTCGCCTAACTGTTAGCTACAAAGCTAGCAGTAAGTGAGCGTTCAGACACCGGTGTTACAGTATAAGTTGAGTCATGACAACTGGCGACATTCTATTATTTTCGTCATAGGAATCCGGGGCGGGTACATTGAGGACCCATTGTTGACTTACCAGGAAAGAAACATCGTTTGTCGTTTACGTTCATCTTTTGCTATATCTGCCTTCCTAAGATCACTTTGCTGCACATTCAGTACTCGTATGTGAGGTTGTGGGTGAGAGTCCGATATCGTGACGCTTACAGGGAGGTATCGAACATTACAAAGTAGGTGACTGTGTGGATGCCTGTTCAAAACATTGCAAACTTCAATAAATCATTTAAATTATATATTTGTGTCCGACTTTCATTTGTTCATCGTTCTTAATGTGATGTATAGTAGCTTTGATAGCTGTCCATACCTTCAGACAGCCTAAAAGTAAAACACAAGTTGTTTATTCACAGCCCGAACGCTCATCGAGATGACTGGATCAGTCATGACAACTTGTGATCAGCTCCGATTAAATTGTGATATCAATTCTGTAGCTAACCTCCAGGGAGCACGTTTATTTTATGAAATACCTGTATCCCTCTCATCACAACAAGACTCTACACTGTGCAGGAAAAACAATTACATACATGAAAATAACCTTGATGCATGGGAATTAAACACACAAACTAACAGATAAATCATCAGAAGAAGGCAGAGAGGAAGTAAATAACAACAGGAATACGGAAGGCAGACATAATTGCTTAGACACGGGTGTCACATGAAATGTAAATGTTCTGGAAAGTTCCTTATACAGCTTTAGCCTTTTTTATCTCATGAAGTCCCAAAGTGACACACACTGAACAGTCTGGGGTCATGGTCCTTGTCATTTGCTTTTGTCTTCCCATAACAACATGTCCAAGATGTCCATGTGTCAGGCTAAAACACGTGACAGAACTAGCTAGATTTGGAAAGGTTTTTTGTTGCTAAAGTTAATATTCAAGCCATTTAAGAATAAAAATAATTACATGACATGTCATTTGTTAAACATTAAGCTGTCTTCGGCTCTTTTCTGCTGTAACAAATGTAAATGTCCCCTCTGTGGGATGAATAAAGGTATTCTGATTCTGATTACATTTAACCTGTTGTGGAAACATTTCTTGATGAAATTGATATGAAACAAATGCCATAAATATTGCTGTGACACATGGTGTCACATCGGGACTTTAACCCTAAACATTCACAGTAAACCCGGAGTGATATGCACAATTAGAAATATGATTATGGTCTGGTCAGTTAATTTAGCTGATTCAATTATATTTAGTTAACATATTTTTTATTCTTCAATTCATAGTATGTTCAAACAAATGCAAACTAAAACATCATCCTTGTTAATTAAGTTATAAATAAGAGTTACTTTACCATTAAAGCCCAGATATTTGACACTAGGGAGGTTACTTGTCAGAAATGTGTCTATTTAGTCTAAATGACGTTCCCCTTAATTTCCCCAAAAGTAGAAATGGGTCCGGGTTCTTATGGGTTAAACGTATAGGCTTAAAGGCATAATAGAACTACCGTATTATATGTATTCAACTTGTGCCCCGCTGGACTTACTTTTCTGTGGTTTACCGTTACTGTGACATATCAGTATAGCCACGGAAGATAGTTTGTGTGTTTAATTCCCATGCATCAAGGTTATTTTCATGTATGTAATTGTTTTTCCTGCACAGTGTAGAGTCTTGTTGTGATGAGAGGGATACAGGTATTTCATAAAATAAACGTGCTCCCTGGAGGTTAGCTACAGAATTGATATCACAATTTAATCGGAGCTGATCACAAGTTTTCATGACTGATCCAGTCATCTCGATGAGCGTTCGGGCTGTGAATAAACAACTTGTGTTTTACTTTTAGGCTGTCTCAAGGTATGGACAGCTATCAAAGCTACTATACATCACATTAAGAACGATGAACAAATGAAAGTCGGACACAAATATATAATTTAAATGATTTATTGAAGTTTGCAATGTTTTGAACAGGCATCCACACAGTCACCTACTTTGTAATGTTCGATACCTCCCTGTAAGCGTCACGATATCGGACTCTCACCCACAACCTCACATACGAGTACTGAATGTGCAGCAAAGTGATCTTAGGAAGGCAGATATAGCAAAAGATGAACGTAAACGACAAACGATGTTTCTTTCCTGGTAAGTCAACAATGGGTCCTCAATGTACCCGCCCCGGAGTCCTATGACGAAAATAATAGAATGTCGCCAGTTGTCATGACTCAACTTATACTGTAACACCGGCGCACACACTCAAACTGACTCGTGTGTGCGGCGTGCCTGACTCTACCAACAGGCTTTCATGATTCTGTTTGGATATGCAAGTATAAGCCATGATAGCTTATTTTATTAACACGCTAATTTGATATGAAAATCAACGGAGGCTGAGTTAACTTTGTAGGAAAACCTACCGTCCATGACTGCCCCTGAGCTGTGTTTTGTTTGTTAACTTCATATTTTTCATTTCCTAAAACATTTATTTTCCTCTCATATTAACAGTGTGGATCATTGAGACAGCGTGGCGTCCAGAGGTCTTATCCCGTTTTCCCACTTCCTCTGAGGGGACAGCACGGAGGGGGGCATGAAGAAAGAACTGCACCAGCTTCATCCACACTGGCGTTACTGTTATCACTTGCTCAGTGTCATTTCATTTGACCAAATGTCTTTACATATACATTTAATATATTTTATTATTATCCACCTTTTTGTTTTATGTCCTTTTATTTAAAACATTCTTTGAGACTTCATATTCTGGTTCAAATTTCAATAAATGTAATTTGTATAATCACTCTTTTGTCTTTATTCTACATTAAAATGTTAGAGATTCCATTCAAATCTGTTGATTATTCATATCTTCCTCAGGCTAGGAATAGTATGTCGAATTTTTAATGCTAAATGTATATAATTTTCTCACAGGATATAGAATGAAACAACACTGGTTTTATCCATTGTGTGTGAATGCTTCAGCTCTTCAGACCAACATAGTAAGATGTGAGCATGTTCCTAATTGTGTTGGTATGCAGCCTAGGTCTGGTCTGTTAAATAAAGCAAATCTGCCACTTTTATATTGCAGAATTTGTTAAATTAAAGCAGTCTTTAATTGTTTGTCCTAAACATAGCAATATATGCTTTTGAAATGTAACATGTCTTTGAAAAATAATAGTATACATTTTATATTGTGTATCACCTTTAGCTTGAAAATATATAGATGTGTTTTTTTAATCTATAAAATAAATAGACAAGACACTTTATCAATCCCAAATTGGGAAATTATTTAACAGCAGCAGTGTGTTCAGGTATTAAAATATTTAAAGTTGGAATAAAGTATGAACTACACATCACAAGTATAATGCACAGCAGTCCATAAGAGAAGTCCGATATGTTCATGAAACTCCCCAGGAGACACCGACACTAATGTGGCCGAGTGGACTCCGGAGTTTGCTGCATGAGTTGCACTGTATGATCGGTAGTGTAGTGGGCTGTCACTCAAAAACTGAGTAGCCAATGGGGACACACCCCTGAAAGTCCCGCCCACCTGGGATGTTTGTGTCAAAATCTCAAACCAAAAACGAGGGAGCGCAAACGAGAAAGCTGCAGCGAGAGCAAAAGTCTGATCATTGAGAAAGAAGAAACAAGAACTGCAAACAAAAACCTATGTTAAAACAAAGAAAAAATACTTATAGTTTACATGATTACACAAATGATTTGTTTGCAACTTATAGTTGGTTTATTTTTGAAATTTATTTTATTTTGCTTGACTTAGTTTTTTTTTCTTTTAAACTCATAGTTTTGCTTTATTCTGAGAAAGTGTTGCTTCATCTTTATGATACAAAACTAATCCCATATCTGTACAGCACTTTGGTCTGAAGGTTTTAAAGTGCTATATAAATAAAGTTGGATTGGATTGGATTAAGGAGTCGTGGTGGAGTCACGCATTCTGGTGATAGGTGCTGCACAGGCAGTATGAGAAAAATAAAGAGCTTTTTGAACATTAAAGCATGGAGACATGTCACAGTAGAGGCACAACTTACAAATGTGAACCTGAAAATGTGCATATCTTATGTTTCCGATACCTAAATCTTGTTACTGTAGATATCTATTGCAAAGGATTACTTAATTAATTAAGCATTAGTTTCCAAAGTTGTTGTAAATACTGCTTAAATGTACCGTAAATGTAGACCCAAGATTGTGTTTAAACCTGATAAGCCTTATTTTTGTGCCATGTCATTTTCTCCCTAGTATGCACGTCATAAAGCCCTTTATTTTTAAATCCAACAAAAATAAATCGTAAAGTAATAGAGTATTTCTAATTCTCTATGAAATCCATGTTAATAATTTAAGTATAAAAATATCCTTCATGGCATTGCGGGCCCCTAGGCACCTCTCACTTTCTTAATTGCCCTCTCTTTCTGTCTCCTTCTCTCTTTGCCGACCATTAAAAAAAGATTTATAATATTGAACAGCATCACACTCTGCTTTTAATGTCTCCTCTGTGTTTTGGCATGTTTGTCTGCTCGCTCATGCTACAAGTGTGTCCGTATTTATGTGTTCATGTGTGTCAGTGTGTGTGGAGGGGCCGGCAGTCGTTAGCAGAGGGAAATAATAGCTGCCACGATCGTTCATGGTTCCCTAATGAGGTGGCTGGGCCCTCGCCTCTCCTCATGTCTCCGGGTTTTTATACGTTCTGTGTGACCAGGTCTCCTTCTCATCTCGTGTCCTTAGAACACCCAGGGGCCTCATTACCCTACCGCCATTGTTTATTTGGAGGTAAGAAGAAAAGAGTAGAGAAAAGATTAAAGGAAGGTCGTCTTTGATCGACTGTTTCCTGTAGCACAACCTTTCACAACACCTGGTCTGCTCTCGGGGCTGACCTCGGGTCCTTGACTGTGTGTGCATGTGTGTGAGGCTATTGTTGCAAACTTGTGATGGAATTCACTTGATCAGCGCCAGATTGCTTCTTGGTGTCATCTAATCCTTTCAGAGAGTTATTGTTTTTCTATTTTGGGGTGACCCAGCTCCCCTCCTCTGGGAAGTCTTCAGAGCGAACTTTGAAGAAGGATGATGTCATGGCTCGAACCAGAAGATCATAAATTGTAATTAAAAAGGAAAGTTGCCTCTGATCACATTACAGGATTATATTGTTTCACAGGAACAAAGCTCAAACCCTGACACAGAGGATGAGAGGCTGGAAGAAGAAAGGAAGGATAGAGTTTTAAAGCAAAGGATATTTTTACCTGATTACATTTAAAATAAATATTCATGTTCCAGTTGATTGATTGTTCTATTTCCATGAACAGCTAGCCATAATGTGTTGTCATGATTTTGTGTGGAAACATTTCCAGTTTTAAATGGTCGAAAGAAGTTTAACCTGTTCTACACCGGTAGGCTACCGGGGGGGAAAACGCGTCACTGCAGGAGACAGCGTCTGGGGGCTTCTTAATATTTAAAAACCTATGAATGACTCATACTCAATTAACGGGAAGAAACCTGGCGATACAAGCCATTTTTGCGGAAAAAAAAACACAAGTCTCACAAGAAGCGTTAGCATTAGCCCTTAGCGAAAACGGGCTGATGCTACTTCCAGTGCTAACTAGCTAAAACGATCTTTAAAACGTAATATGTTCTGCACAAACCACATATCACCCAAAAGCTGATACTCCACAGATTACATTGGTATAAGTATCATCACTGCACGACAAGAACTCACTGAGCTAGCAGCCAGAACAGAGCAAGAAAACAACAACAGTTTTCAAAACCATAACAATAATGATATCTTACCGTTGCTGTTTTGTGATCAAAAGTCGTGTTCAAGGGAATAAAAACGCTGCTCAAGGTTAATCCAATGTCTCTTAGTCACTTTAGAATTGTTCCTGATAATCTATCATTACATTCATGGCAGCAGAGTAGGTATAAAGTTTCGCAGTCCGGCACTAATGCGGTCTCCCACGAGGTTTACGCAAACCTCTCCCTCCTCCAAGTAGGCGTTTAGCCCGATTTACTAACTGCCACTCGATTCTATTGGCTCTAACGTTTCAAAAAAGGTGTCAATCACCCAAATCGACCAATGGGTTCTTTCGATAGGATCCTGTGTAGTTTAAATAATGCCAGCACCGGCTATTTTACGCACATCCTCTATTGCATGAGCAACCTGGTCTCACAAGAATACGTGACTCCACCACGACTCCTTAACACCGCGGTGGTGGAGTCACGGACTCTGCTACATTTACGTGTCTGCACCACGGAAACAATTAATGTAAAAATTACATTAGTTACTCATTAGCTCTGTGATTGTATGTTGGAGTGGCAGTGCGCAAAGTTTACACGGAGCGTCAAAAAGCACTCTGAAATGGAATGAAACCCATCGACAGCACACTGTTCAAAACAGGAATCGAACATGTCCTACCCCCCCCCCCCCCCCCTCTTAGGTCGCAGGCTCCTCCAACAGTGCAACACAATAAAACAGATAAACAGAAAGAATAGTGCAAGTAAATACAAAAAGAAAAATAGTAAAAAGTGAAATAGTGCATAAGAGTCTATAAGTGATTGGAATATGATATACAGATGTAGCACCTCATTTCAGACTCCAGTTTATAGCTTCCTGCCTACGACCTGCCTAAAACCAGTATCGAGGAATGTTAAGCCCTCCCACTATTTTCCAAGAGAACGTTGCCAGATTTTTTATTTCAGGTTTTAACCAGGAGATGGCGCTTCATTCAAAAATACAGAAAGACAAGTTTCATGGACTTTCAGTTGTGTTTTGAAGAGCATTTGAACACATCAATATTTTAGATCAACTAAAGTATATCTAATCTCGAAATTCAATAATATATAGTTTTTATATATTAAATAATAATAATAATAATGTAAATGTTTACATTACACTTCTTTATTTGTTATGCTCATACTTTTACCTTTACAATCGTTTGCTTTAATATGCAGTATATTTTTGTGTTTGCTTCCTCCTGCTCCCTTTCAGACACATACTGTATGATTTATTATTATTATTAATATGAAGATATTATTAAGATAAGATAAGATGTTACTTTATTGATTGAACATTTTAGTTTAGAATGTGCTGTCCCACGGTAATTCAGAAGGCTCACAGGTCACATTCCGACCATTATTTAAAACAATAGGTGCTTTCACACCGTCTACAGTTTGATTGGTATAGAGGTAGCTCTTTGGCTGATCAGCCAGCGATTAGGTGCGGCGCATTTGTCATAGGTGATCAGAGCTAACTGCCTGCTGTCAGATTTCATTCAAAAAACAGATCTGATTTTAAGACTATTTCTGCGCTCATAAAGAATGATAAGAATAAGAATAATGCGTATTGAACTGGTTTAATTAATTAGTGAGTTTATTTAACACTAAAACCGCCAATCGGGTCAATTTGTGTGATGTGTGTTGTGTGTGTGCAATGTAACTTTTTTTCAATAAAATATTAAAGTCTCCCAGTCCTTGACTTTTCCTGAAAGTGTGTTATGTTGCACACATAGACTGTATATATAAATGGACGTAGGGTCCGTGACGTCACCCATAGGATTCTTCAGAGTTGCCGAGAAGCCCTTAGTAGGCGGAGTCGGCCACTAACGGCTCGACAGTGACGTCAGAGTTCAACTCCCTCCTTCTCCAGCCTGCTTCAAATAAGGGCAAAGAGGCAGAGCCGAGGCGGGACCTGCTGCCATGGCTGCCACCGAGCTGAAAGTTCCAGAGCTAGCTGAAGCTACCAAGCTAAGCTAACATGCTCCCCATCTGCACACTGCCATGGCATTTTACGTTTCTAAGGTAAGCGGACATGAAACTATTCGGCAAAACTATAAATATAACTATAAAGTTATTGAGTTTTAAGCATAATACTTCAGAATCTTAAAATCCCTTAACGTTTGTATGCAATTGTGCTAAATTCAACACTGGAATCAAGCAAATATTAAGGTTTGCATGACATTAGTTATTTATATTTTGATATCACTTAATTATACGTTTAATACATTTAAGTCAAGCTAAAGTACATGTGATGGTAGCTAGTTAGTGCTCTTACCTGTGAGGCCTCCTCCAAACAGCATAATCATTTTTCCACCTCCGCAATATCGCCAAACTCCGTCCTTCTCTCACCCGCCTCGCAGCTGAGCGACTCATTCACGCCTTCATCTCCTCCCGCCTTGACTATTGCAACTCACTCCTCTTCGGCATCAGCACAACATCCCTCAACAGACTCCAGCGTGTCCAGAACACAGCCGCCAGACTCCTCACCCACACCAAATCATGGCATCACATCACCCCGGTCCTCAAAGAACTCCACTGGCTCCCCGTCTCACACCGCATTCACTACAAACTCCTGGTCCTCACCTATAAAGCCCTCCACCATCTGGCCCCCCCCCTACCTCACTGACCTCCTAATCCTCTACCAACCACCCCGGTCCCTCAGATCCACCTCAGCCAGTTTGCTCTCAATCCCCAAGGCCAAACTCCGGAGCTTCGGGGACAGAGCCTTCTCTGTAGCAGCCCCGAAGCTCTGGAACTCCCTCCCCCAAGACCTCCGTGAGTCTGATTCCCTCACCCTGTTCCAGTCCCGTCTCAAAACCCACCTCTTCAACTCTGCTTATCCTTAAACCCGCCCCTCCCCCCTCTGAACCAACATCCTCCTGACTGCTTTTCTGTTTTTGTTTTGTTTTTGTTTGTCGATCTTACTCGTAATGTAAAGCGTCTTTGGGTCTAGAAAAGCGCGATATAAATCCCATTTATTATTATTATTATAATAACCAGACTGTATCATTAAAACTAAGTACCAGTTCTAGATCCTTGGCTTTAGACAAACAATTCAAAAGACAACATGTATTTAAAGACCAATCTTTATTTGAATGTGCCTCTTAACCTGATATATTAGTTATACAGTAATAGTATTGACAATCTAAAAAAACTGAGCAACTCAACAGTCAACTTTATGTTTCTTATTGTCTAAAGCATTTGTTATTTTCATTTATCCCCTCTCATATTCAGTGTGGACGGATTGAGACAGCGTGGTGTCCAGAAAGCTGCAGAGACTTCAGGGAGAAACCTCCGTGTGATGGACGTCCTGTCTGTTGGTTTGGAGAGGACTGAGGGTCTTTCCTCAGCGAGGAGGTCCAGGCCTGATGGAGGAGCCCATGCTGGGCAAAGCTGATACCAACTGCACAGGCCTAATCTGTCACTTTATTTGACTAAATGTGTTTACTTATACATTTAATAGTTTTACACCTTCTGTCCATATGTGCTTTTTATTTAAAACATGTTTGATTAAGTTTTGGTTCACATTTCAATAAATTGTATTTGTGTTTGCACTCCTTTTGTCCATTATTCTTACTGAAAATGTTAGATTACTCATTCACATCTGACTGAAGATTGGCCCTATTTATTTGTGACGTTGCAAACTCTGCGGTACAAGGCACAAGTGATGTGAAGCTCACAAAGCGAGGCAAATAGAAATAATCAGCGGATGGAGTGTAGATGTGGAAATAGGTGCATTTGATCAGCTGACTGTTTTTACAATAAAAGTAGTTTCTTAGTGTACTGGTCTTACAATCTCATAACATCAGCTTTTAATGTTCCTCTTGGATGTTCTTCTTGACCCTCAGAGAAGGAGAACATGATGTGTCTTTCAGGCATGTCCTTTCCTAACAAACATTACAGGAAACATAAAACATATTATTGCAGAACAAGTGTGTTATTTATGAAAGCGGTGTGTTTGTGTGTTTGGGGGCTGTAGATATAATTATTTTGTAATTGTAATGTTTTTTTTTTATTTCAACAGTGAGCTACAAAGACAATCAGATTATGAATGAAAAGTATGAAGTTCATCAACATTGAAATATATGTTATCAAAATAATATTTAACTGTTATCAAAACGTAGTGCAACTGTAGAAGCTTGCTCTGTTGTCTCACTGAAAGAATCACTTTTACAACGTTTTTTACAGACAATATTGAGAGATAAATAGTAGCAGTTCTCACTATGTGTTAAATATCTTTGCCTTTAATACATTAAATTAGAAAGCTGACAAAATCATATTGCTTGTTAACATCTAAATGTAACTTTTTGCACAGAAAAAACCCTCAACTTCACTGGTGTGTAGGTGATCTAATATTGTTTAATGGAATGTATATCAGTGTATTAAAGTCAATACTTTCTTGATTTTTTGTACAGTATGAAAAAATTAGTATTTGTTCCTGTGCTGAAGTTCACTGCTGTGAGGAGTCCAGTTCTGTCTCTCACTCTCTGGTCCAGCCTGTCTGCATCACCTGGACACCTTAAACAAACAGATATATATGTAAAGTACCATGTGTACAAACAATATAACTGATTCTCTTCTGTTGAACATGTTGGATTGTGTATTGTCCGAGTCAGGGTCCTTTTTATTTTACTGTAACTTTGGAAGGTGTGTTACCAATGCTTGCTGTTTATTTGATACCAATTTGGTAATACAATTCATAAAAACAACAAGGTTTGGGTTTGTTCTTCAGATGACTGTGAAGTTAACGTGTAAGCTCAATAATGAACTCCAGCTCAACCAACCATATTGTAATATCTAAGTAATCATCTTGAAATATGACATTAATAATCAGTGTTGGGCAAGTTACTTGCAAAATGTAATATATTACATATTACTTATTACTCTCTTTTGAAAGTAATAAGTTACATTACAATATTACTGTCTCTGAAATGTAATGAGTTACACTACTTTAGTTACTTTTTAGTTACTTTCACCAAAATAACCGCAAAAGAATGGCCAGGTATTTTAAATGCTAAAATGTAGTTATTGTACATCCAGTGAAGGGCAATGTGGTATAGCATAACAACTGTAGGTCCTTAAGGCTACTAACAACTTTTATTACACGGCTTAGTTGAATACTCGATTCTGATTGTAAATTCTTAACATGTGACACGTTGTTAATACAGCAGTGCAGGCCACTGTCAAGGACTATAATGAAGATTTCTAAGGAGGATCAAGAAAGAGAAAGGAAAAGAGGTTAAAAGACGAAGCGCTGGACGTCAGGTAAATCACCAGAAAAAGGCAGAGAGGAAGTAAACCATAACAGGACACGGATTGGGCTCTGTAGTTTGTTTAATATATGGCCGTGTACAGGCCCAGTTCCAGGGGTAATAGGTAGTAGGTTTGCATGAGCAATAGTGGCGGGCAACAGCAATGAAAAATAGCATTGATGGTCCCCAATGAACAGATTATGGCATTTGTTATGTTTTGAAACCAAGCAAGTGAGAACATTTCAAGTGAGTTAAAAGTGCAATCCTGAAATATCTCATATAGTGCAAAGTGGACTATAGCAAAGAAAAGCACAAAAGCTTCAAAACTGTCCTGATAAAACAAATGAGAACATATTGTAAATCAAGGCAAATATTATTTGAACCAGCTCATGGTTTGAAATGGCAAACATTGAAAAGCAAAAGTATTATTAAAACCATGTACTAATCATCACCTTGGTCCCATCTCTGGGAAGAGAATATTTACTGTGCTTAAAAACTGGTATCACATCATCATGTGAGGTTGACTTTGTGACCTGGAGAACATTTCAGCTGCAACATTAGCTCGTTGATAAGCTTGGGATATGAGATCTTTTTGTAGCCATTCGTGGTGAAGGCATCTGTGCTTTGTATGCATTATTTTTGACCCAACATTTATACAGGCATGGCAGAATATGGCTCTATTTTCACATGCATATTCCATTGTCTATTTTTATACCACGAGCTGCAAAATGACCGCCTAACCCCACTGTACATGCGGGTACTTAGACATACCTGGGCAGGCTCTGTTTTGCCGTGGTATCCTGGCACCTGCGGGCCGCAGAGGGGCGACGTAGTTTCGGGCGACAAAGACTGCTGCTCCGGGGGCGAGGGCAGCGAGTCAGGCGGGAGTAAGCTAGTGTCCACAACGGAGGGTAACGTGATGTCCCCATCTGACCTGTTGCTACTGTCTGCAGTAGATGCAGTGTTGCTGGCGTTTAGTGATGGTTGCTTTAACCATTTTCGTATTTGATTATCCACAGATGTGTGTCACGGCTGGAAGCACTTTTGAAATGATGCACGCGCAGCGGAGCAGGTCAGGCGCACCTGACACAATTTGTTGTTTGTATTTTTCGCTCTGTTCTCTTTTTTGAATAGAGGGTGCATAACATTCAACTGCCCCGAAGATCCCGACGCGAAGCCTGAAGGGTAAACACACCAGGTTTACTAATCTACCCGCACAATTTTTCGGAATGTCTAGCTATGTTAGTACATTCAACAAAACACCATTTAATTTCGGGTTAAAATGTGTTGTAACTGCGTTACTGAGCATTGTAGCGGGTAATATATTACCCAAATTTCATTAGTAATGAATTACATTACTTCGTTACAGCAAAAAGTAATATATTACTGTAACTAAGTTACTTTTGTAACGCGTTACACGCAACACTGTTAATAATTGTAATATACACACATCTTGTTGTGAGGTTGATTTCACATACACTACTTCGACATTAGCTTGTCTACATACTTGTTTAACCTTAGCATGCATACAGTTCCTACCTACATAATAATCATCTCTCTAAATTACAAGGATGACCTTATTTTATCAACCTCAAACAGAAGCCGTTTGTTCAACAGTATTATCCCACTTAACGCTTAACACTTGTCTATTTCATTTTAACCTTTATAAATATAGTCTATGATTTTAACTTGGAGGCTACTATTAGCATCGTTAGCACCGATGTAGCTACCACTGGCTTACACGCTAACCCAACCCGTAACATTAATTACGTAGTTGATTGAAATCATTAACACATAAATAAGTACTCGAATTTCACTTACCGCAAAACCGCATTCATGCACCGTCTGTTTCAACCGCAGAGAGAGTCACAATAGTCCGATATATAAGCATGAAGAACAAACAAACACGGCTGGGGACAAGTTGTGTTCCCTGGATGTGCTGAACAGGCAGAGTGCCTGTAGCTTCACGGGGCAGCTAGCAGAGAGACAAGAAGCTAACAGCAGCAGTCACTTCACAGAGCCGTCACTCAATGTGACCACGCCCTAATTTATGCAAAAACTTTAAGACCTAATATAAATAAAAGGGTCTTGTTAGAAAACAATTCACTCACAGATCCATAATCCTGAAGGTGGAATCTAACTATATTCATCATAATATTTATTGCATCCATGGGTAGAAACATGTTTTTTTCTGCTGTAAAGTTGGGCATTTTAACATGGGGGTCTATGGAAATTGCTCCTTTCTGCAGTCAGTCCCTATCGGCCAATATATGAACTGCAGTGTGTGCCACTTCCGTATTGGCGTCCCGGCTCTTCCACAGAGTTTGCCGCTTGGTTGCACCCTATGTTGTTAAAAATTGCATTCTAATAGCGGGATTTGACGGTTTTAAGTAGGCCTATACAAAAACCTCTGGCGGTTCTAGTGTTAAAGTAATTAGGTAGAGTAGAAGCCCTTTTTTTTTATCAGTAACGAATTTAGCAGTTGAACATAAAAGTCAACTAACTGAGGGTCACTTGCAATGACAGTGTTGTGTCTAACTGTAAGCTTGTCACTCAGAGTAACCTACAGTTAATTTAGCTGCTGGAGAAGAAAGATCAGGGGGGGAGAGACCTGTGGTTGATGGGCCATTAGTTGTGTAAATACAAAGCTGAGAACTGGCGTTTCATTCAGACTGTTTAAAAGACGGTAACAACGGACTATTTTTCTTAGCGGATGCATGTCAATTTAAATCAAATCATACAACTATTTTTTAAATCAATAAAAACATTTTCTAAATCCATAAAAGCATTTCAATTAATATTGGGAGTCATGTCGTTACTTTGTTGAGAATGTGGCCATGTAATAAGCGGGATAATTTGCAGCGACTTGTTCCTTATGGGGAAAATAACACCCTTCATGCAGATCAGGATCCCTCCGCGTGACGAGGCTCCATTAAAATATAAATATTTTTAGTGAATTACTGAGTTTAGGCACGTTAATAACGTTTTAATGAAGTTGAATACAGTATATTCATATGTTTCAGTGATTTCATGTCAATTCGGCGAACATAAACATAAATAATCGTGGTGAAGATGATAATTAAATTAGGATTAAAAATCGAGAGCCGGGCTGCATTTCCTCCCGTTCGTTTTTTCCGACTAAACAACATTATTTTGTTAAATAACAACATGGTGATGTTTTGTAAATGATTACATGTCTCTTATTTAGCACAGAGTATGATATCCGTGACATATGGATCTTAACAAAGTTCCGCTGTACATCCAGCGTACTGTATCTGACTTTATTTCACATGAGCTCCACTTTGGAACCCCACTGCACCCCCAGGTGGATCAATGATCCCTTGCAGCTGGCTTCATTATAAATTACATTTATTTATCACGAGGGAGGTCTCAAGTCAAGCTGGAGGTTTTCCCTTGAGCGAGGGCAGATCACGTACCGCCTGCCAGACGGCAGCAGACAGAACAGTTTGTGGCTGGGGTGATGGGGGTCTTTTATAATCCTGAGGGCTTTCTTTAATGTTAACCATGGCATTTTTACTCCACTACATTTATTTTAGTTACTTCACAGATTTGGATTAATGATGTGAAATATAAACAACCCTTAAAGCAGACTTTAGTTACACCTGAGTAAGATTCAGTGAAGGTGATTGTCAAGTGCCAACAATCAGGCGAGATATTTGGTAGTGGGTGCTTGAGAAGACTAAATATTTATCTGCAGATCCCTATAAAGCATATTCATTACTCGTTATTCTCTAATCCTTCATTATAGACTGTATATAATTGCTATTTTGCACTCCCCTTTCAAGATTTTCTAAGGTTTATGGACATATCATATACACAACTACTGTGTAGTTATGCAATGAATGAAAAACTTGGGTCACAGGTTCCTCAACAGTGCATTGCAAGACATCTATCAATATGAGTGTATACTTCCAGCATTAAACTGTGGTATTCTGCACATGTATTATTCTATCTACATACATCCTATAAGAGTATAATACATATGTATGATAGCGGTTAAAAAAAGTGCTTCAACATAGTTAACATTGCAGGAAAGTTGATTGTCAAGTTCCAAAACAAACCATGCAATATATTAGACGTTAAGTACTTTATCAGGCTTAATATTTATCTGTAGATAGATACCCCCAAAGCTTTTTTCTTATTTACAAGAAGACCTTAACTTAAAGTATTCTTTAATGTTTGAATAAAGCCTTGTTAGTTTTGTCTGTTTTGCACATCACTTACAGTATCTTCTTGATATTTTCTATTCTATATTTATATCATTGACCTTCTCCTTTCCCACTATTTTGTATGTACTCTTAATATTTAAATGTTTTCATCAAATATAACACATTCAAAAGTGCTTTACAGAAATGAAAGACATTAACAAAAAGGCATTTTAAAACAGTCATTAAAAAGCAACACAATCTTCGTGCATTGCAATTACTCTAAACGTCTAATAACGTGCTTTAACCAGTAGGACGTGCGGGTTAAAAAGCTGTCAAGTTTACAGTGTTAACAAAATAAAATATACTGCTGTTTACGACAATTTTTTTTTAACAAACACTAGATTAATTGTATTTTGTGACTATAACACGGCAGTATTGTGACGACCCCTCCACACCACGTGGGGTGCCGTCTGGTTGTGTGTGCATTTTGTGTGTGATTGCAGGTTCCAGCTGCAGCTGTCTGAGGAGCTACACCTGCCGGAAGCGCTTAAATGCCCTGACACACCAAGCAGTCACCAGAGAACTCGCCGACGCCGACTGTTGCGTCGGCGTGTTCTCCTGCGTCTTGGCCATGTGTCGCACTGGAACAAACTGCAAACACTTCCGCCGAGTACGTACGAACTGCGCATGCGTGAGTGGCAATAACTCTCCTTACCAGCAGGCGGCGGTAGTGTGTATTCGTCATTAAAAACAGGCAACAACCGGAAGACAGAGAAGAAGAACAGACTACGTGATATAAACAAACAACAAATAGCATGTGCGTTCCATTTTCACTCTTGTCCATCGAAAACATGTTTTGTGCGGTACTGGAGCTATCAGCCATTGGAGTGTTGCTTGTGGAAGACATTCTCAAGCAACCGTTTCGCTTCTCATGCACTGATTCGCTAGCTGAACAGCCAATCAGAGTGATTTCTTTGTCCGACTGCCAACATGTTGAATCGGCCGTGCGTCGGCCATGAAAGGCCAAATAAGGCGTGTCACGGCCGACGGTGCGGGACACACCAAATTGAGTTTGGGCGATAGGGCACGCTTTGTCGTCCGACTAACGAAAAGGGCGAATTTCTGCCTGGTGTGTCAGGGCCTTAAAGAGCCTGTGACACGAACCCAACAACTGTTGTGCAATGAAATAGTGGGCTACTAGTAATCTCGAACCGTCAGTTTAAAAAAGAAAAAGCGATACCGTTCCGATAAATATCAATAATTTCGAACATCGCGGGAAAATTCCTTCGACTCATTTTGAGGTTTTGGGGGAAGCCGGAAGTGACGTCAATGCGGGAACGCTTTACTGTGCGGCGAGAGAGCCAAACACGGACAAAGTGTGTTGTCATGCGTAGAAATGGTGAATTACTGAGTTTAGGCACGTTAATAACGTTTTAATGAAGTTGACTACAGTATATTCATATTTGTCAGTGCTTTCATGTCAATTCGGCGAACATAAACATAAATGCTCGTGGTGAAGATGATGATTAAATTAGGATTAAAAATCGGTAGTGAGAGCTGCTGAATTTCCTCCAGTCGGATGTGATATAAAAACAAATCGATTATTTTTGTAAACTCAAGTGGATGAAACTACATTTATTAGTGCTTTCATGTCAATTCGGCGAACATATGATACATTAAATGATCGTGAGGCTGATGATTTAAAAATCTTTTGTTTGAGCCGGTCTGCATTTCCTGATGAGAAAACAAACCTTAGCTTTTTGTAGTTGCAGTCAGTGGTGTAGTGGGCGTTGGACTTATTTGAAGCATGATTTCTTTTTTTAATAGTCTAATACATCTAAAATCATTGCCAGTGTTATCAGTTGCAAGTGTGTGTTTGTTGTAATAATGACGAAAACATAATAGGCAGATTTCACAGTAATTATAATAAAAACGTAGCTCAAGCATTTATGCAACTTGATTTGAAGCGTGTGTGTGTGAGGGGCAGAACTGTGTGTGTAGGGTGACCAGGTGTCCCGCACTGTGCGGGACTGCACACACAGCATTTTTATTATGTGTCCCGCGTCCCACACATTGAGACTATGTCCCACATTTGAGTGATAGTCGCGCAGAAAGGCCGGATCGGTTCGCTGACAGCCGGCACCGCCCTTTATTATTATATTGTCTAAACGGCATCATGTAAATTGCGCTGACAGGCGACACAGAGGTCCCCAAGCCCCCCCCGCCCCGTTGACAGTTCACGAGCGCGTCCATAGTGTCTCCCGTCCACCCACCACCCCGTCCACCCAGTAAAAACATCTCCACTACACCACTGGTTGTAGTAGTACACCAACATGGATTAAACGTGTGTTTTTTTTTACCACAATGTTGGGGAAATTAATGGATAAAATGCACGGATTATTATTATTATTATTATTATTATTATTATTCCCACTCCGATCGGGACACTAGGTCCACCGTTTCCCCGCAGCGAGGCTCCCCCCGTTGACAGTTTACGTGGGCTGGGCTGGGTGCAGTGGCGGACTGGCCATCGGGACGAATCCCGATGGGCCGGTACCGAAGTGGGCCGGTCGGATAAGTCACTAGCACATCCCCCAGTCCCCCCGTTGACAATTTACTAGTGGTACCGAAGTGGGCCGGTCGAGAGTCCCGGGCTGATTTTTAGTCCCAGTCCACCACTGGCTACATGACCGTATGATCGCCCATATTGATGCACTTAATTCGTAAACTTCTAACAGATACAAAATAAACCGATCCTTCAGCCTCATATGAGCTCTCAGACACGTTCAAAATTAAACTGTCATCGCTGTCTGAGCTTGCTGCTGTGTGCGCCATCGTGCGTTTACATGCAGATGCTGGGATCCTGAAAGGTGCAGCTGGAGCGCTGTGCCCGCATTGACGTCACCCATAATTTGGCGGGACTTGAAGAATCCCCGACAAGATCCAGGAAATGGTCAACATTGGAGGGCAGATTAATGGTTATCAAAGTACAAATATCCAAAATCACTTCAGTAACGGTTTTCAAGGGGACAATATTTACTCAAATTGATGGGTTTGGATGATGGGGGAAAATCGTGTCACAGGCTCTTTAAGAAGAGCCAAGCCAGATATGTCGGGGGGACTTCTCTGGGCTCTCTCTCCGGGCCAGCTGCGGGGATCTATTGCTGGTGCCGCTTGGTTATTTTTGTTTGTTGAAAATAAACGTCTTCATTATTCACAACCCTCGTCTCGTCTCCCAGCTTTATGTTACAGCCCACGAGCCGGGTTGTAACATATGGGGGCTCGTTACTTTGGACCTAGGAACGTTTGCAAACTGGATGTTCGTTGTGGGGACGGAGTTCGCGCAGCTGTTGTCACTGAGTGCAGCTAATTGTTTGGGAGTAGCGTTACGGGGGTAAGGTTTTTGCAGTTCTGAATGCACAGAGAATGTTTGGCAGCGAGTACGAGCACAGTATTGTTAGTTACCGTGGTATCTGTCCCTGTTAGGTCTAGTACGGTCTTCCTTGGAGGTCGTAAGGGGGGTTTAGTGTGGTGCGATCGTGGTTAGAGCTATTAGCTCGGAAGCACGTCCAAGGCTGCACTGTAAGAAATGATTTTCCTATTCTCTGAAAACTTCGAGCAGCGGCTCCTGGACATTAACTTATCACTGGGACAGTTAATCTTCGTAAATAGACGGAGGATTTCAGCCATATTTCAACATTTTTACGACGACCTCAGTCTTACAGTAGCGTGGCCTCGCGACAGCTAAAGCCTGGTAGGCGACTGCATGCTATTTAGCTTAAGCTAGTTGGTAGCAAAATGCCTCTGTTCTCTACAGACGACTTCCACAAACTTCTACAGAAGATTGCTGTGTTGGAAATGAAAATGCAACGGTTGGAAGTTAACGTGGAAGTGAATGGACTATGTCGTGGGAATGACACCACTTTACCAGTGTTGCAAAATAATAGAAAAGGGTATGCTAACTCACAGCTAGTTAGCAGCTACAAGGATTCCAAGGAACAGGAGGGCTGTGTACCAGATAATAAATCTACAAGTGGTTGTCCTCCCTGGAACTCTCTGGGTGCAAAGCCTAAGAGTAAATCATTTCCATGGGATTTGGGAGGACGAATAACAGGCAGAGCCCAGCGCTCTGAAATCTGTGATATGACCGGCTGGCCTGCATTGTTATCACCCAGGAAGAGCGCCTCTTCAACCCCTATTAATACTAGGAAACAGCCATGGACAGCTGCTAAAGGGAGAATTACAAACAATCCTCCGCTGACCGAGAACCGGAGATCTCTTTCTGATGACCTGGATAACCTGTCCTCTTCACACAGCAGGGTAAGGACCAATAGCTACTCCAAAAGTAAAAGGCTAGAGGGAAAGCTAACGACTGGGCCTGAAACTCTGATTGTGGGTGACTCTGCTGTAAGAGATGTAAAAAGTCTGTGTAGTAAGAACAACACCAAAATACTCTGTTTTTTTCGCGGGAGACTCCCGATTCCATAGGCCTCTCCCGGTTTCCTCCCGGGGTCATATTTCTCCCGCATTTCTCCCGATTTCGGACTAAATCAGATTTACACACGACTGTTTCCACTCTGACTTTAATACAGCTACACCATTGTTTGGTTTCCATGGTAGCGCGTCTCTTTAGTAGCGTGCGCAACTAGATAGTCACAGAAAAACAGAACAAGAGTCGACAATTCGACCCTCTGCTCACTCCTTTTCTGGTCCAGCCCACACATATGCTTCATCAAGGATGGTGCTACAGGCCGCAAGGCATTGCACTCAGATTAACATTAACATGCTTGTTGTAGTTCTAACAGCTCCGGCGATCCACTAGCACCCCCCCCGGTGGTTTTGAAATGCTCCCGATTTCTGAGGTATCAAGGTTGGCAAGTAGGCCTATGCCACACCCTGTCCTCCTATGATGAGAGGAGCAGGGTGTTGGGTCCTCCCTCCCCTTCAAAGCCTGATAGGGATGTGTGTGTACAAAACGCTGCAAACTGATATTTGCAGGGTCCAGGCTCAAGGGCGTATGGCACTCTCAACTTTTTCCAGGACATGCCAGGGCCCTGCCTGCCTGTAGCTTTGCCGATATCTGTGTTGATAGGTAATATATTAAGAGCAGTGAATCATCTTAGATACAGGAAGCGCTCAAACGTTTGTGTGAGTTTATCAAATTTAGCAGTGATTCCATGTCAGCCACAGCTTGTTACAAAAAACCTGACTGATAGTGTTTTTAACAAACTTAAACTAGCTTTATTAAGTGTCAGGTCTTTGGCAGGAAAAACATTTTTAATCAATGATTTTATCACTGAGCACAATCTTGATTTGATGTTTTTAACAGAAACTTGGATTGAACAAAATAACAGTGCAGCTGTTCTTATTGAATCAACCCCTCCCAACTTTAGTTTTATGAGTCGGGAAAGAATGCATAAGAAAGGGGGTGGAGTTGCTATTTTGTTCAATGATTCCCTTCAATGCAGGAAGACATCTTATGGGAACTTTGCTTCTTTTGAATATGTGGCCCTTCAGCTGAAGTGCTCCTATCGAGCTCTGTTCCTAAATATCTATAGACCACCCAAATACTGTGCAAGCTTTTTTTGATGATTTTACCGAGTTGCTGTCTATAGTGTGTATTGACTTTGACCGTCTAATCATTGTTGGTGATTTTAACATCCATGTTGACAACCCCCAGGACAGAGAGGCTAAAGAACTGTTGTCGGTTCTTGATAGCTATGGACTGACTCAGCATGTGACGGAGCCCACGCACAATAAGGGGCACACTCTGGACTTAATTATCTCAAAGGGTCTAAATATCTCTAAGGTTGTGGTGACTGATGTTGCACTCTCTGACCATTTCTGTGTTTTCTTTGAGAGCTTTATTTCTGGCCACAAAAATCTTCAAAAAGAGGAAACAACAAAGCGATATTTAACTGAAAATACTAGAAAAATGTTTACTCAGAATTTTTCTTCCACACTCACCCCTGCTAACATCTCAGTAAATGAGCTAGTAGATCATTTTAATTAAAAAATTCAAAATGTTCGAGATGCCATTGCTCCAACTAAGGTAAAGGAAGTGTCTGGCAAGAAAATATCTCCATGGAGAAAGGCAATGACCGTGAGAGCAGAAAAAAGAGAGTGTCGAAAAGCTGAACATAGGTTCCAGGTTCACTTTGAAATCTATGAAGAGAGACTTGGCCTTTATAATTTGGAATTGAAAAACGCACGACAGTCTTTCTTCTCTGACATCATTACCAAAAACAAAAACAACGCACGGGCCTTGTTTGCTACCGTTGACAGACTAACTAACCCCTCAGTGTCAGTAGCCTCTGAATTTCTATCCACCATGGCGTGCAATGATTTTGCCTCCTTCTTCACTGAAAAAATTCAGAAAATCAGACAAGCAGTCAGTGCCTCTTTATCAGGTACAGCAAATGTGTTGTCCCTATGTCCACCTAATATCAATTCAGACATCATGACACAGTTCCATCAGATTAATGATAAAAACCTAGAGGACATTATTCAACTTCAGAAATCCTCCTCCTGCTGCCTTGATATTATTCCAACAGGATTTTTCAAAGATGTTTTTCCTTGCATGGCCTCAGATCTACTTCATATAGTAAACAAATCTCTTCACTCAGGTATTTTTCCACAGGCCCTGAAAACTGCAGTCATTAAACCGCGTTTAAAAAAGAATAATCTAGACGCTTCAGTAATGAACAATTAAAAGCCCATATCAAACCTGCCATTTCTAGGTAAAATCATTGAAAAAGTTGTTTTTCAACAGTTGAGTAACTTCTTGCATTTAAATAACTGTTTCGATGTGTTCCAGTCAGGCTTTCTTCCAAACCACAGCACTGAGACTACTCTTATAAAGGTCTTCAATGACATCCACTTAAACATAGACAGTGGCAGAACTTCAGTGTTAGTATTATTAGATCTCAGTGCTGGGTTTGACACTGTTGACCACAACATATTACTAGACCTACTGGAAAACTGGGTGGGACTTTCGGAAACAGTTCTACATTGGTTTGAATCCTACTTAAAGGACAGAAACAACTTTGTTTCTATAGGTCACTACACATCTGAGTTGACAAATATGACATGTGGGGTTCCTCAAGGTTCCATATTGGGGCATCTTCTCTTTAACATCTATATGCCACCACTGGCTCATATAATGAAAAACAACAAAATAAGTTACCATAGCTATGCAGATGACACACAAATTTACGTAACAATATCAACAGGAGACTATACTCCAATTCAAACACTGAGTAAGTGCATTGAACAAATCAATGACTGGATGTGTCAGAACTTTCTACAATTAAACAAAGATAAAATTGAGGTCATGGTTTTTGGAGCCAAGGCAGAACGTATAAAAGTTAGTGCTGAGCTTCAGTCTGCAATGTTCAAAACAACAGATAAAGCCAGAAATCTAATGTAGTCATGGACTCTGACCTGAGTTTCAACAGTCACATTAAAACAGTTACTAAATCAGCTTACTATCACCTAAAGAACATATCTAGGATTAAAATACTAATGTCACAGCAGATTTGGAAAAACTTATCCATGCTTTTATCTTCAGTAGACTGGACTAGTGCTACAGTAATGGTGTCTTCACAGGTCTCACTAAAAAATCTATTAGAAAGCTGCAGCTGATTCCGAACGCTGCTGCTCGAGTCCTCACTAACACTAAGAAAGTGGATCACATCACTCCTGTTCTGAAGTCTTTACACTGGCTTCCTGTGTTTCAAAGAATATATTTCAAAAATAATGCTGCTGGTTTATAAAGCACTGAATGGTTTAGGCCCAAAATACATTTCTGACCTCCTGCTAAATTATGAACCATCCAGATCTCTCAGGTCTTCAGGGACGGGTCAGCTTTCTGTCCCCAGAGTCAGAACTAAACGTAGTAAAACATCGTTCAGTTATTATGCTCCAAATATCTGGAACAAACTCCCAGAAACCTGCAGGTCTGCTGCAACTCTTACTACTTTTAAATCCAGGCTGAAGACTTTTCTTTTTGTCGCTGCTTTTAATTGAACTATTCATATCTTAGACTGCACTGTAACTTTTATCCATGTATTTTTTCTTTTAATGTTTATTTTATTAACTTTTCTTTTTAATGACTGATTTTAAATGCCATTTTCTTAATGTCTTTCATTTTTTGTAAAGCATTTTGAATTGCCTTGTGTTGAAAAGTGCTATATAAATAAACTTGCCTTGCCTATCACCCTGGAGTGAAATAAGTCTTTGATCATTTGGACGTTTTTTATTCTGAAACTCTACATCAGATTGTCTTGATTTTCTCTGATTGACTAGATGGGGTCTCCTGCTATCAGCCTGAAGTGAAATAAGTATTTGATTGACTTCGAATGACTCTTTGATTATGGACAGTTTCCATTAAATTATAATCAAAATATAGATGGACGATAGATCTAATTTGAGATTTTAAACAGCATGCATTTTAAATTGTGCTTCAGAAAGTAATGTTATTTTAGGAGTGTTGTGAGATGGTGTCAACATCAATGGAAATTAGTCACCCAGTGGAAATTTCCGATATGTCTTCATAACTGTATCCTTACATTTTACATTCACTCAGTTATAATGTGGTAGTTATACGTAGTTTGTTTTAAATTATTATTGATCACATTATATAGTACATATTTCTTAATTTAAGCTCCGGTATTTATGAGTATGTTTGGTGTGTTTTTAGGTATATTTGTTATTGACCGAGTAAACGCGTTTATTTTGAAGGCAGTTTTTACAGGCCTCTACCGTAATGCATAGGATATTCGCGCACCGCAATACAACGTGCGGGCTGGCTTGACTGTGTTTTCCGAAGTGGGGGGACCACAGTCTGTTTACCAAGTGTTTCCTGACATGAAACGTTTTATTTCACCTTGCTATGTGTTTTTAACGTATATTAAAAAACGGGGACCTTTCCGGGGACAGTTTCAACCGGGGAAAGGCCAATACAAACGGGGACTATCACCGGAAAACAGGGACGTCTGGTCACCCTAAGTTAGAGGGACAGTCCGCGGTAGCGTGTATGCTGTGTAAGTAGCGGAACGTGCCACACAGTGTTGTCATTATGGGAAGTGTAGAAGATATTTTTGAGGACACCTTCAGAGGAGCAGCTGGAGGTTTTCTCACGTGAGCAGCTGGTCTATATTGCTGAACATTTCCAGTTGGATGTTGGGGATAAAAGAACGAAGGAGAACATGAGGGAGATTGTTAGAGCAAATCTGTTTTAGGAAGGTGCTTTCAAAGGTGGTATGTTGACTGTTGGTCTTAGCAGAGACAGTGTCAATATGTATGGCTGCCGTGATGCAGGCCTGACATTTGAGCAAACAGAGTGACTGTTGCAGACAGAAATGGAGAGACAGGCCATGGAGAAAATGAGGGGAGAGGTAGAAATTAGAAAGCTTGACTTAGAGGAGCGGAGGTTGAATTCAACTGATGGAGGTGCCAGCCGTGCCCTTGATGTCCCTGGTAGAGGTAATACTCCGTTTGACGTTGCAGGTAATCTGCGGGTTGTGCCTCAGTTCAGTGAACGAGATCCAGATACCTTTTTCTCCCTATTTGAGCATGTGGCTGAGAGCAGAGAGTGGTCAGATGCTAATAGTACCTTGTTGCTACAGTGTGTGCTAACAGGTAGGGCTCAGGAAGCTTGTTGTGCTCTAACGGTGGCCGATAGCAAAGTGTATTCAACTGTCAAAACTGCTGTGTTAAGGGCTTACGAGTTGGTCCCTGAGGCATATCGCCAGAGGTTTCGGTCCTGGGAGATGTCTGGCAAACAGAAAATTTTTGAGTTTGCCAGGGATCTGGTTACCACTTTCGTGATTGTGTGAGTTGATGGTGTTGGAGCAATTTAAAAATTATTATTATCAGCTAGCGTAAGGTGCAACTGCTGCAGAGGCTGCTGCTCTGGCTGATGACTATGTGCTAACGCACAGGGGCGGTCGCAACTTCAGGGTCCAGGAAGAAGATCATGCACACTTGGGTAGCCCACGAGCTGGGTTGTAACAGTATATAAGTAAAGCTGTATTGTATATCAACCCATTCTCTCTCTCTATATATATATATATATATATATATATATATATATATATATACTGTTATTTCACACACGCAAAATGGACCTCAGACTCCAACCCTCGTCAGTCTAGAAGACGGGACTCCAATAGAACCAGTTTCCGTCACACCCAACGATCCCGAACCTGAACCAGGGCGCTCTGGACGATGGACAACAGAGGACTTCCATCTTCAACCCACCCCCCCACAAAACGTATCTACAAACCATGAACACCACGGAAACAAAAGAGTTAATTGGTCCCTGACCCCGAGTCGGGAGATCCTCTTCGTAGGAGACTCCAATATCTCTCGCCTTCCACCAATCTATGACAACAAGGTCCAAATAGACAGTTACCCAGGATCAAACATAATTGATTCTATTCACTTAATTAGATACAAAACCCCAACACCTCCAGACACAAAAAAAGTACTACTTTGAGACAAAGGTAATACTACCATCCTAGACCAAAACTTAAGAAAACTACTGTCTTTCGGCCAGAGACACTTTTCCCAAATGCTACTATATATATTCCTGGCATCAACTTTTCAACAAAACTGTCACCCAAAATCATTGGAAGCATCAGAAACCTTAACAAACTCATCCAACAAATCCCAGGCCATATACCTAGACTCAGTTCAGAGAATTTCACAACGGAATTGGACAATATCCACTGGACTTCTGACACGGCCATAAAAATGTGGGACCATTGGAAATCTTTCTTGGGACTCAAAACACCGCTAAATCTGACTCCAAAAAAAGATAACTGTCATCAATCTTTCCTCTAACTTTCAACTACGACCAAATTAATCTAAACTTCTGCAGAGAGGTTCGTTCTTCATTCCAACCCCCTCCACATTCAAGAATTATAGACAAGCATTCCACAACGATGTTTCCCTCTACCACCGTCGTTTAAAACTTCAGGAGTACTTTAAAGGCAAACTCCAACAAGATCCTCCACCGTTCCAGGAAACCTCAAAATGGGAACCAAACTTAGAGTATCTACCCATGAAACTCAAACAACTAATACAGAAAGACCACCATTCATATAAAAACCACAAACCTACCCTAGAAACTCCTAATCTATCCCCGGAAGAACAACAAACCCTTAAGGAACTTCAACAAAATACTTCCATTGTCATAAAACCTGCAGATAAGGGTAGTGCAGTAGTTATCATGGATAGACACCAATACGTCCAAGAAGCCAACAGGCAATTGGATAATACGGACCACTACCAACCTCTAAATACACCAATCTACAAAACCACAGTAACCCAAATTCATAGCATACAAGAAAACATGACTCAAAAACAGTCCATCTCAAAAAAACAAATCTATTTAAAAAGGCAAATCTGAACCAAAACAAAGACAATTCTATCTCCTACCTAAAATCCATAAGGCCCCTGAATGATGGCCAACCCCGTTCAAAATGCCTCCCGGAAGACCGATTGTATCTGATTGCGACAGTGAAAGTTACAGAGTAGCGGAGCTTCTGGACTACGCCTCAACCCGCTCTCTACCCGACACTGTAGCTATCTAAAGGTTACCTACGATTTGCTAGAAAAGATAAAAACAATTCAACTAAAAGAACCATGTATATTTTTTACTATGGATGTTGAGAGTCTTTACACTAACATCGACACTGAAAAAGGCCGAGAGGCAATAAAGAAAATTCTTACCCAACATCCGGACCCATCCCGTCCGGACCAAGACATTCTGAAACTCCTCCACTTGAGCCTAACCAAAAATGTATTTTCATTTAATAACAAAACCTATCTACAAGTCAAAGGAACGGCAATGGGCAAAATATTTGCCCCAGCCTATGCAAACATATACATGGCTAACTGGGAACAGACAGTTCTGCCCACATGCCCCCAATCCTCTAAATATTATTTCTGATTTCTGGACGACATCCGGGGAGTCTGGACCCACACGATTGAAGAATTTCAAACATTCACCGACATCCTTAACAGACATCACCCTTCCATCAAAATCACATCCGAAACAAACTCCAGGAAAATGAACTTCCTGGACATCGTCACCAAGGGTGCTGGGCCAGGGGGCCATTGGCCCCCCCACTTTTCAGCCCTGTCCCACATTTTCGCAGCAGCAGATGACGCATACAAATCCCTTTTGAATAATTCCCCTCTACTCTAAAGTCGCATCTAAAACGTGATCTGATCTAGCTGTGTATATTTTGTTATTTTGTATAGTTATATTCAATCTCATTAGCTACAGGCATGTTTGAAGCTTGTAAAGGGAAGATGAAAGCTCTCACTCGCCACTCTGCTGTTCCTCAGCGCCGCTCCCCCTCCCTCCCGCTGAAATTATGAATGTAAGGTGTATAGTAATCGTAGATAACACGGCAGGGTCCGTTACAGTTTGTTTTTATCTGATTTAAAATAAGCTAATTCTTGGCTTTCAGAATATTAAACTTGTTTCGGCAAATTCAGATGATAAATAGGCCTACAAATTTGAAGCTTGTAACGGCATAATAACAAGCGGAGAACGGAGTAATTTAACGTTACTGCAGGCACAACAACAGCCGGTGTTTCTCGTGAGTGTTTTCCCCGGGAAACAAACACAATACACACAAACGCAAAAATACACAAGGCGCGGAAAATTGTACAAATCCCGTTTCAATAATTCCCCTCTACTCTAAAGTCGCATCTAAAACGCGATCTGATCTAGCTGTGTATAATTTTTTATTTGTTATTGTTATATATATTCAATCTCAGTAGCTACACACATTTTTTAAGCTTGTAAAGGGAAGACCACAGCTCGCCTCTCACTGGCCACTCTGCTCTTCCGCAGCGCCGCTCCCCCTCCCTCCCGCTGAAATTATGAATCTAAGGCATATAGTAATTATAGATAACATGGCAGGGTCCGTTACAGTTTGTTTTCATCTGATTTCAAATAAACAAAGTCTTGGCTTTCAGAATATTAAACTTGTTTCGGCAAATTCAGATGATAAATACAGGTTTGAAACTTGTAACGGCATAACAAGCGGAGAACGGAGTAACTTAACGTCACAACAGGCATAACAACAGCTTTTGTTGAGTGCAGTAATCCAAACGAAAATATCTTCCCTCCGTAGTATTTTGATCATTTGCTCGGCCAATAATCAATCAGATGATCGATGGATTCCGGAGAAGAGAAAACTTTAAAGGCCTTTTTCTCAAAATGATGACTCTGTAACACTCATTATATAATGTGACATATTTTGCTTAATATTTGGAGTACAAAAACAATCCTGATATCATTTGAAAGCTAGGAATCAAAATGTGTCTTCGGGTCAATGCAACTGATTTCGATGGAGCAGGTCACTTTGCATTAGGTAAAATAAAGCAGGCAGACATAACAGGAAGAATATGTACATTTTAACCCAATCAAATAGGACATTGTCACACCATTACATTACATTAAACTACAACCAATAAAAAAGCTTAGATTTGTTAATTTGTTACGTTGTTTACTTTATTTGTTACGTTGTTCTGTGTCTCAGCCGTTAACCTAGTCAGAAGAACCAGCGCAGAAGAAAACTAAATACAGTAAATCTAAAATTAAATTTAACAACTTGAAGGTCACATCCCTGAAATCCACATCTCTGGAGGCTGGACCTTCTTCAAACAGCGAAGCCAGATGAACCCAAAAGCACTAGCTCCGCGGCCGCAGAAACTGTCAAAACCGCCGCCGCCCCCACCGCCGCCGTTCTTGAACCGAAACAGGCTGGTTCCGATTGCATGGAGGTTTGTTGTCGGGACATTGAGGCGGGTAAAGCTGTCCAGCTAACTATCGGAAAAAAGGAGACCGCTAGTAGATTATTTGGGCAAAGAGAAAGTACTTCAACGCAGAATGGTACAAAAACAGAGAGTGGTTAATTATTTGCAAAACCACTAAACGATAATGATACATTGTGATGTTAACGAGCTCATGATAACCTCATATTTTTTTAACTTAGGATCATACCTCTGTTTAGTCTAGAAAAAGGTAAATGTGTGCATTTTATTCTAAAGTTGTGTATATGTACAGACTGTTGCAAAAACTAAGAAGCTTATAAACATCAGGTTTAAAACTAAAATTAAAGATGTTTGGAGTTTTATTTTAGTTATTCATTTACATTTTTTGTCAAAGAGATGCTGATTTGAAACCGTTGTTAGGCCTACATATTACGGTATTTCCTGTTTCTGCCGGAGAGAGGGGAGTTTGTCCCAAAGCTTGCCGCTGTATTTACTCCCTCCATCTGACAGGAGGGAGCCTCATGTTTCACTCCACGGAGTTCACTCCGTCACGGAGGGGGAGTGTGTAGGGGTAGGGTGTAAGGCGTGGTTTGGGATTGGGCCATACACACACACTTTTTTTGGCCCCCCCACTTCTAAAATGAATCCGGCGCGCCTGATCGTCACCTTCAAAGACCTGGAATTTGAAACCACGGGACGACTCAGTTCCAAAGTCTACTTCAAACCTACGGACTCCCATAATCTCCTACATCAAGATAGTTTTCACCCGAAACACACATTCAATGGCATTGTGAAGTCCCAACTAATAAGATTCAAACATAGAGGATAGGCGTTCCTCGACAGAAACCCTTTTCAGGGCTTTGAAAAAAAGACAATACCCCCGGTCTATGCTTCGTAATATACAAAAAGAAGTATACAAAACAACAACACCACATCCACGTGACCAAACAAAGGGAGTGAACACCAAAATCATCCCTTTTATCACAACATACTCCTCTCATTCTACAGTAAACGGTAGACAAATGAAACATAACTTTGAGGAAGTCATGGGAGACCAATTTTTTAGTCAACCAACCGAAGTCATTTCAGCCTTCAGGAGGAACCACAACCTAAAAGATCTATTGGTCTGGGCAAAACTTCCTACCCCACTTGGGCACAAGGACCCAACCACCTCAAGGCCTTAGAACAGTGACAAACCCCACGTCTAAAAGAACCTACACACTACAAGATGGTATCACACTGAATCACACAAATTGTGTGTATTTAATCAAATGCAAACAATGTGGTATCCTTGATGTCGGCGAAACCAGAAACGCATTAAAAACCCGACTGTCACACCACAAATACAGTATCCGACAAAAACAAAAAATCTCATGTGAGAACTTGGGACATTATACCCAGGGGGTTTAAACAAATATTACAGATAAATGTAAAAAAATCGTCTAAAACACGTAACCCAAACGGTTAAATGTTTCTAAATTGCTACTAATACTACACTCAAATAAGGGAGATTTAATACTGAAAACCACCCTTTTACTGTTATCCTATCCTCGGATCATTCACATCAATAAGTCTAAAAAGACTGATCACTAAAACTAAATCACTCTGGCTCTCTCACCTATTCCTAAAAATATCAGATCCATCAATACGTTTACTACCTGACCTTTGCTCTGACCACTAAACTTAAACATTTTAACTCTCTCACCTAAACTTAAACCTTGGATCCGATATAAAACTTAATTTATTACTACTTCTAACCCCTTTCATCTATCTCAGCTCTTTTCTTTCATTCCAAACCTTTCCCCTCTCGGACCCCTTGGGGTTCCGACGGGAGGGCAACAGGTTAACAGAGAGGCCTATTCCGGCCGGGGAGTGTTTTGACCGTATTCACAGCCTAACCTCCTTACCTCTCACCCAGTGGAGGCCGGCCCATAGGGGCGCCGCCCCCCCTCTTCCCACATGTTTGATTGTGATTAAAAAATATATATTTTTATTTGTAATGAACAAGGTAAATATTATATAGTTGGTATCAGTAAAATGTATAATCTAAAATAAATCTCATTTAAAATTGTTTTACGATGTCTGAAGTTACTGATAAGTCACATGTTTCCTGCCTGGCCGCAGCGTGTATCATTACCCTCTTTCGTCTGGGCGGTAAGAAAGGAGCCCTCAGCCAGAGCAGCAGCAGCATCCAACACATTGCTGACTGTTGCTATCTGTAAACTATGCCACCGAAACATAATTTCACCCAATCAGCGTCGTCAGATCTGATGGTCACAGGGCGGCAATTTCTGCGCCCAATGCAGTCTGACGGCCCGTCTACACTACAGGCATCAAAAAATCTTGAAGCTGGGCGTGTCTGAAGCTTGGCGATTTTTTGCGACCAACAACCAATCACATGAATCTCCCGCCCCCGACATACAAAGCAATAGCAATGTTAAAACGAAGTAAACTGGATATAAACTCTCCAAACAGGCGAAAAACCTACCAGTTTCACCCACTGTCTCTGCCACCTCCCTCCATGCCTGGTTCCTCTGGTTTGTATCCCGGTAAATAGTTCTGGTCGTAAAGAACCGGGTGATTTGCTACCGTAATATCTCGTTTGGAATATGAGGAAATGAACTGCGGTCTGGCTCTCCCAGCTTGCACGCGGTTTGATTGGCTGCGCTTGCACTGGCGGGATTTGCATAAACGGGATTTGATTGGCTGATGCCAAGCATCGAGCCTCAAAAGTTGAACATTGTTCAACTTTTGATGCCGATGAAAAGCCATGCCATGCCATGCTCCCCACAATGCAGTTCGGCGAAGATTAAAAATCTTCTACGTCACCCCATTCAAGTGAATGGGCGAAGCGTTGAAAGCATTTTTCGATGCCTGTAGTGTAGACGGACCGTGAGAGTTGTTTGGAATCATATCCAAGGTGACGCTACAGTCAGTAGTTGATGAGGATGGCTGCGTCTGCAGGTGGAGACTCCGGGTGCTAGTGGATCGCCGGAGCTGTAGATTAACATTTACATGCTTATTGTAGTTGTAAGGGCAATGCCTGTTGCACCATGGAGCATATGTGTGGGCTGGACCTGTATTTTACAGGAAAGGAGTGAGCAAAGGGTCGAGTTGTCGATTCTTGTTCAGTTTTCTGTGACTCCTCACCCTCTCAGAATTTGAGTTGCGCGCGCTGCTAAAGAGACGCGCTACCATGGAAACCAAACAATGGTGTAGATGTATTAAACTCAGAGTGGAAACAGTCCTGAGTAAATTTTGTCAAAAATCGGGAGAAATGCGGGGGAAATATGACCCCAGGAGGAAACCGGGAGAGGGCAATGAAATCGGGAGTCTCCCACGAAAATCGGGACGGTTGGCAAGTATGACAAACACACACAGTTCGTATTCAGTCTCCTGATTTTAAATGGGAATTAAATCATTTGAGTGTTCCCAAAGCCCCGCTGTTCTGCAGTTTGTTGTACTGTTGCACAGTTTATAGAAAATATGTCCAAGACAAGGTATTTGGAAGTTTGGGAAGATTCATAGCTAACCACATTGAAGATTATGGATTATTTCATATTTGTAAGCCTCAAATTGTCCGACCCCCCCTCTAATTTCACCAGAAGTCATAATTTAAGGGGTCATTTCTCAAAATGTGTGGGGATACCTCTCTCTCTTCTCTGTCCTTCCCCTAAATGTAATCCTAATTCATCAATAGATCTATTACCTGACCCTTAATATAACCACTAAATGTAACAATTTTTAGGCCTCTCATCTAGGTGTTAACATTAGGTCTTTTATACAATACTTAGTTTATACTTCTTCTCATCTCTTTCCTTTCTATCACAACCTTTCCCCTCTCGGACCCCTCGGGGTTCTGACGAGATGGTAGCAGGTTAACAGAGAGGCCTATTCCGGCCGGGGAGTGTTTCGACCGTATTCACAGCTTAACCTCCTTACCTCTAACCTATTCCAATCAAGGTCTTAATGGGGACCTTTCTCTCTTCTCTCCTTCCTCTAAACTTAACCCCAAACTCAACAATAGATCCATTACCTGACCTACGTTACCTCTATCCATTAAATCCCATCAATACATTTATTCTAACTCTTCCCTTTCCTTATCACTATATATAAAGACAATTATTTACATTATCTCTCTTTATGTTCCTTTTATAGATCTCCAAAAAAAAAACAATATGGTTTAAAGAGAACTAACAAAGTTCCAAGTTCTTACCAGGACCATTTTTGGGCTCCTTCGTACCCACTAACATCAACAAACCATCAGACGGACTATCCAGGGTTCTGCGACCACCCTTCCATATGTCATTCAAGCAAAAAAATTGGATCGCTGGCAAATTCAGACCCTGCATCCCAATAACAAATACATCTCACCTCCTACAGGGAAATGCGACTAACTGGCTACAAACGGGGTTACAATTATCAGATGAACACTACAACCAAACAATTACAACTCTACTCTTCAAACTTAAAAAGATGACTGACGAAAAGGAACAACAAGCCTGGGAGGTGGCCTGCAAATGGGCAAAATCCAAGTATCCTAAAATACAAGACCAGGTTTTTGTTCAAACAGCCGAGGATCTTGACCTGATGGGTTTAAAGATCTCCCTTTGCAGGCCTATTTCTTCAGGAACTTCTACTCCGACCCCACAGCCCAAGAACACCATAGCCAACCACAGGAACGCCCATTATCCTACCGACGAGCAACCCCCTATTGGGGACAGCCTACCCACTTTGCCGCCCACCACGGTCAACAGCTGTTGATATGGTCCCCCAAAACCCTGTCCTATCTCCCACCATACCTCTAATCCCAGCCTTTCTAAAAACGGAATGGCGGGACTCCGGGGAAAGCCCTTTTCACCACAACCACCCATCCGGAACCGGAACCAGGTCGCTCCACGCCACTTACATTTGAGGAATTCAACCTTCCTCCCACCCCTCCAAAAAACATTTCTACACGCCACGAACACCGTAGAAATAAAAAGAAAACTGGTCCCTAAACCCTAGCGGAGAAATCCTCATTATAGGGGATTCCAACATCTCCCGCCTGCCACCAATCAGTGATAAAAGAATACAGGTCGAGAGTTACCAGGGGGCAAATCTGATCCATGCCATCCACTTGATCAAATACAAGACCCAACATCGGGTGACACGAAGAGAGTCATTCTCTGTTTCTGTCTTAATGACAAGGGAAACACTGTCATCCTGGACAACAACTTAAAAAAACTACTGTCCTCGGCTAGGGACACATTCCCCAACGCGGTCATACATGTCCCCGGCATCAATTTCTCAATAATATTACCACTCACAACCATCAGGAACATCGCATACCTAAACACGACCATCCAACAAACCTCAGGTCACATAGCAAAACTCAGTGGGAAGGACTTCACCACTGAAAGAGACCACATTCACTGGACCTCTGATACGGCGAAAACAAATTGGGACAACTGGAGATCTTCTCTGGGCCTCAGACGCCTCAGACATGAAAACCTCTGAGACTGAACCTGAAGTCATCGACATCTCCTAAAAAAAGGTTTAAAAAAAATCCAGCACTAAATAGTTATATTAATTAATTAATTAATTAATAGTATATATATAGTTATATTAATTATAATAATTGATACTAACACTAATGATAAATGTTAGGCTTGAGAATTGATGCTAAAAACGACGTGTTGTACTGCTATTTGGCTGAAAAAACGACTCGTAAACCAACTAACAACTTGTTAAAACTGATCATGTGAAAATATGTTAATTTATTATCAGATATAAAATAAACCTACTCTAACTCATGGTGCGCCATTTTACTTGGGACCGCTTTTCTGATATAATAAAAAAGATTTAGGCTATCTTTAAGCAGGACACGTTTTTTTAAAACTTAAAAACCATCTTTTATTACTGTTCTTGTATTAAAACTAGTCATTAACAAACTATGCTGGGTAGAGCCTAATTGGTCTGAATAAGCCCATAGCTCCACCCTGCAGGTGCCAGTGCAAGTGACTAACACTGCACATTACGCTTCCCAGGTCCCTAAGGAACATGGGGAGAGCGTAAGTGCACCATGTCCTCCACACGCAGATCCCAGTTCCCTGAGCGGATCACAGTTTACGTGAGCGGATCACAGCTTACCACAGCTGAAGACTTCTCCACGCTGCTTTCAAACTGTGAGTTAACAACGTACGCTTCACTTGGAGGCTGTCTGAAGGTGTACACAGGTCTCAGGTGGACTTGGTATCACATTAAGAACGATATTCAGTAATAAATCTGGCAACAATAGCTGGTTTAAATGATTTATTTGAGCTTGCAATGTTTTGAACGGACATCCCCAGTCAACTCGTTTGTCTTTGTGTAGTCCTCGCTGTACGCGTCTGGATATTGCCATCTTAACCACAACCTCACACACTGGTACTGAGTGTGCATCAAAGTCTTTCTACCGAGCCAAATATACCAAAAGATGTAAATGACAGAAAAAACGACCTAAATGTGTATTTCAGTCGAAGGCCACGCCCCCGACACATCTGACCATAAACCAGTTGATCTAAAAAAACAGTTAAACCGGAAGACCGGCGCCTCTCTCTCCTTCTCACTGCTCTTTGAGGAACAGCCAGCGGCAGCATGCGGCTGAGCTGCGTCCTCTCTTCCTCCAAGCGTCTGAAGCGCTGTGTGACCGATGTGATCGATCCAAAGAGCCCTTCCATGGATACGGGGGCCCCTTGGAGATCATTACGGTCCTTCCTAGAGAACACCGTGAGTCCCAGCCACACGTGACGTGACCCCACTGTGGCCAGGGACAATACACGGCCAACTGTCCAATGCTGCGGTCCAAATAATCACTACGGTCCTGAGACGGGGAGGGGGCGTCCGGCTGAGGAGTAATCATCGACACGCCCAACACACCCAGATTATTTGCCGCTGCTGCTATCTGTGCTCCGAGACGGAATACTTTGTCAAAATACTCCAGCGTCTCTCGGTCACGAGGGAGCGGGGGCAGAGGCTTCTTACCCTCCGCCCAACCTGCTGCCTGTGGGAGCAGATGGGCTGCCAGGCTCTCATCAAGGGGGGGCACACCAGGACTCGCTGTGTCCGTGCGGCCCTTCGCCCTGAGAATTCCCACCATACCAGCCGCTGGAGCCTTCGTCTTCAGCGGCTGCTGCCACGACGCCTCCACACACTGCCAGATATCTGGCAACGAGGGCGAAACAAAGGCTGGCTGCGCCTGGCGGACCGGGCCGTAGAACCCCTGGCGGAGGCGGCTCACCGCTCTCGGCGGCAGTGGTGGGGGGAGGCAAAGTGCAGGACGGCGAAGGCTTCACGCCGTCCACGGCGTGGTCAGGCACTCAAAAAACAGAGGTTGTGGGGATTGGCGCCCGCTATCCAGCCGGTGTTGGAGCACCACCCAATCGAGTGGTTGGAAGTTTCACCTCTGCTCCGCGCGTCCCTTGATGAGCTGGTTAAATTATAAAAGAAGGAATTCAAAGCACCAGGATAAAGGTTAAACAATAATCTGTTTTAATGGTAAAAGCAACAATACATAATACAGAGCACTCTGCAACAGTACAAAATACAGAGTACTCCGGGCTGAATTCTACCACCGTGTGATAATGCGTATCACAACAGCCAGTCAGAAGAAGAGCGCCAAGCATAAGAATATCATAATATTTATACACACAAGTGGGGAGGAGTTGTGTCGGTTGCTCCTCCCTTCATATTTCTAATTGGTTGCTTCACTCCTGGGCGGGGCCCTAGGCAATGAGTCAGCACTCGTTGATTCCATCTGTTTAGCCCCATCTCCTTACAGTGTGTGTGTGTGCGTGTCTATGTCCCTGAGTGTTAAGAAGAACCAATGTCTTTATAGGGATGTTTCACTATATGTTGCACAAAACAGGTATAGTTGATCAATGATTATTTCGTTGTACAACAATCAATAGTAACGAGGAAAATATTACTTCTGCTCTCAAGCAGTCCTACAGCAATGCTTTGGAGTAGTAGAATGTTATATACAAAGGACTCTTTGACAGAACGCACACACATTCCCCTTAAACATAAAGCTATACTTTTATATGTTTTAAACGTCCTTGTCTCATGACCTCCTTAGGATTAGTTAACTAACAAAGGTTAACTGTTCTCATACCCTAAGGCCTTCTCTGAACTTCCTCCCACCTCGAAGTCAGCTCACTTAAAATTAATACACCTATTGATAACTCAGAAGGACTATTGTCTCTCTAACTGTGTGACCCAATCGTCTCATGGCCTCTTTTAGGAGTCTTGCAGGATATGAATTATCCCATTGACAAACTATATATACGTCTGCACATGAGTGCACATACATTTTCAACACACCAACATCCTTATCGTTTCCTAGCTAATGCATGCTGGATATGAACCACTAACTAACAAGACTTTAACTGTATTATATCTGAGGAAGACCTCTCTTGGAGTTCCTCTGTTAATTGCAAAGACCATTGATAATTAGCAAAGAGACTCATGGGCCTCTTCTAATATCTGGAAACTGCAATTAAAGTATAGTTATATTGAGAAGGTCCAAGACTTGACATAACATTTCCTCCTTTTATTAATTTAAGTTTCCAGATCATACAAAAAAACTCTTACAGATAACCTACTGAATTCCGCCCCCTTGAAAGCCCAAAATGACCTTCTGAAAAATACTTATCAACGGGTAATCATTTCACTCAAGGCAGAAATCACAGTTCTCATTCATAACACTCCGTTCGATGTCTCACTATGGGATGCGCCTCATCGCGGAGCAAACAGAAGCATTAATCTCATTACGCCAATCCTGATTGGCTGGTGATCTTGACGTCAGCGTCAGGGAATCCACCCCCTATAAGTAGCTTGCGCTACGCCGCATGCGTCATTCAAACACCTCTTCTCGCTTCGGAGCACATCTCGAGAAAGATCAGTAGCTAGCTAGCTTAACGGTCCACAGACTGATTTACGAAGCTAACCTTCGGTCGACGGGCGCTCGCCGGCTACTTCTATATATACTTCTGCAAGAAGACTGTTAATACCAACACACCAGTTAGTATTGCAAATCGACCTCGCCGTTTTCTCCTCGGGAATAAAGGTAAGGTTTTGATTTTTTCAAGCTAGCAACACACGTGTTGCTTGCTTGTCTTCCCTCACTACCGACACCACGGTAGCAAGGACGTTTTTTCTTTTTCTCTCTCACACCAGAGGAGGGGAAGATAAAAAGGGTATTAACACACCAGTTAATATTCTTTGAGAATAAAATTCTACACCGTCGTTTTTTCTCCGGATTAACGACAGTTGGGGAAGTATTTTTTCTCAGCAACGTACCTGTTACGAGCGGGTCCTCTCCACGCCGTCACCACGGCGACCGAGATGGACGCTTCTCTCCCTCACACCAGAGGAGTCAGGGACTCGGAGGCTCGGCTCTGTGGCTGCGGGTTGAAGATATCAGGCACAGACTCACACCAGGTCTGTTCGTCCTGTCTCGGGCTGGAACACGCCCAGGAGGCTATCGACAACCCCGGCTCGTGCGGTCATTGTGCCCGCTTCACCATCAAGAGCCTCCGCCGACGGCTAGCACGCCAAGCTAGCTTGTCGGGTCAGGACTCCCTCATGTCCTCTGATTTACCGGACGGAAATCAGGACACGGGGGCGTCCACCACAGAGATGGAGCCCCGCACTGTGTCGGTCTGGGGCTCATCAGTAGTGGCAGCTGCAGAACCGGAGTCCCGCGCCGTGTCAGGCTGGGACTCGGTGGCAGCGAGGGACGTGCGAGCGGAGCCCCGCGCTGTGTCAAGCTGGGGCTCCCAACTGGACCTCACCATGGTCTCGCCCGCGGATGATGTCCCGGAGTTGGACTACATGGAGGACGAAGAGGATGAAACCTCTGGATTCCTCCTGTCCGACTCTGATGAGCAAGACGATGATGTCTTCGTGTCATCAGCTCAGGCTGCAAAGCCGGGAGCGATGGCTGCTCTCCCGGGCGATAGCACACCAGCTTCGCCCTGTCTGAGCATAGACCTGCAGGCCGTGTGTCAGCGTGCCGCAGCCAGCCAAGACATCCCATGGCCCGAAATGGCCAAGGAGACCTACAGGTCCCGTTACGAGGGGAAAAAATGTGCCCCAAGCAACGAGGACAAAGAGGCAACTCCTGCCGGTCTTCCCGGAGATGTTGGATGAGGTGTCGGTCTCGTGGAGAGACCGGCCCTTCAGCAACAAGGCCCCAATCCAGGGTGCCTCCTCCCCTAGACTGCGACGGTATGGAGAGGCTCGGCCTGCTCCGCATACCGCCGATGGAACCGCTGGTGGCAGCTCACCTCCTCCCGAGGATGGCGACTACACCGAGCAGGAACCCCACGCTGCCGGCAAAGGCGGACCGGTTCCAGTCAACCATGACTGAACGGTCCTACAGAGCCGCAGCATTGTCTGCCAGGGCTTTGAACATTTCCTCGCTGCTAACCGCTTACCAAGCGGAGCTCTGCGAGGATCTATCGAGTAATCCTGGACCGGCAGTACTGGACGAGATAGCCGCGATCACGGACATCGGTCTCCGCGTTCAACGCTGCGCCGTCCAGGCCACGGGAAAGGCAATGGGAATTATGACGGTGCAGGAAAGAGCTAGATGGCTCAACCTCACCAACCTCCCAAAACCGGGAAAGAGAGGATGTGCTGGACATGCCCATCGTTCCCGAGGGGATTTTCGGATCTGCGCTCGCTTCTATGTAGAAGAGATGCGAGTCCAAGAAGAAGGAATACGAGGCCCTCCACCTCTGTCTTCCTCGATGGGTCCAGCCGCTGCCTTCACAGCGGCAGTCCCTCGCCCAAGCTACCTCAGCTGCTCGGTTTAAAGTACCGAAACAGCAGAGGTCACGGCCCGCCCCGAGTCCCCAGCCCAGGCAGGAGACGAAGGCGAATTGGCCCAGAAAGTCTCCGGTTCCGGCTGCAGCCCAGGCGCAGCCAACCCGGAATTTCGGCCAGCAGGCGAGGAAGAAGAAGCTGGCGGCCTGACAGCCTCCTCTTCTTCCCTCGGTGACGGAGCTGGAAGGTTCCCCAGCTCCAGATGTGTTCCCGCTGCCTCGAGAGATGCCTCAAAGCCATCCTCAAGTGCACCAAAACACATGTCACAATATTGCTCTGTTTTCTCGGATAAAGCATTTTCCGCTGACGCATCCAGGCCTCAGGCTGAGGGCGCAGCTCAGAAAAATGAAAGAGAAAACAATAAAACCAATAAACAGCCCGCCATTTGTTCCCCTTTTGAGAGCAGCTACGGCCTCTCTCAAAAGGCGGACGATGAACGGGTCTGTGAAGGCACCGCCGCCACGCGCATGCGCAGTAACGACTGGGGCTGTGAGGCTACCACCGTCACGTGCAGGCGCAGTGCCGGCTGGGGTTGTGAAGGCACCTCCGTCACGCGCATGCGCAGTGTCGGTGGGGACTGTCAAATCGGGGTACCACCGTGTTCAGACACTAGAGGGCCCCATAACACAACAAATAGAGACTCAGAGGGCAAAAGACGTGACATCTCCGCTGGCTCTAAGGAGCGAACAGTGGAAGATGCTCACAACGTCTGCTTGGGTGTTCAAGACAGTTACACGGGGTTACAGACTCCAATTCGCTGTCACCCCCCCTTGCTTCTCGGGCGTTCTGTGTTCACAGGCCCGAGGGGAGTCAGCCCACATTCTAGAAAGAGAGATTCTCTCACTTCTAGAAAAGGAGGCTATATCTATAATACCCGCCGAGCAGAGTCAGAGCGGCTTTTATTCCAAGTATTTCCTCGTTCCCAAACGGGGAGGGAACGGAATTCGGCCAATACTAGATTTGAGGGCTCTGAACAATATCTAAGAAGATACAAATTCAGAATGCTCACTCACACATCTCTGCTGCGTCTCGTGCGACAAAACGACTGGTTTACATCAGTCAACCTGAAAGATGCGTATTTCCACATCCCAGTATATTACCCACACAGGAAATATCTGAGGTTCGCATTTCAGGGGATCTGTTACGAATACAGAGTACTTCCCTTCGGTCTGTCTCTCAGTCCAAGAGTGTTTGTACGATGTACGGAAGCCGCGATAGCCCCGTTAAGACAACAGGGTATTCGCCTGGCAACCTACCTAGACGACTGGCTGCTTCTCGCACAGTCGGAACAGGAGGCTATTACGCAGACAAATGTCCTCGTAAAGCCCCTGCTCAACCTGGGTTTCATAATAAACACAGAAAAGAGCATGTTGTGCCCGGCACAGACTGTACTCTTCCTGGGTTTACACCTGAACTCGGTGCCCAGCCCGCCTGTCAGCGGTAAGAGTGAAAGCTTTCAGAGCTTGCCTCGCTCATTTCCAGCTGCGCAAACATGTTCTTTTCAGATCATGCCTGCGGTTACTGGGGCTCATGGCGTCAGCCATCCTGGTTGTACGGCTGGGACGGTTACACATGAGGGAGTTTCAGCGCTGGGTAGCCGCTCTAAAACTAAACCCCGTGCGTCATGGAGCACGGAGAGTGATGGTTACTGTGAAATGCGTAATGGCACTGCGCCACTGGCTGCACCCGACTTTTCTGGTACGGGGCGTGCCTATGGGTGCTGTCCTTTCAGGGAAGGTGGTCACCACAGACGCATGTCTGACAGGCTGGGGAGGTATTTACGAAGGTCGTCCGGTGAGGGGTCTCTGGAGCAGAGACCTCCAGCGGTCGCACATAAATTACCTGGAGCTTTTAGCGGTGTTCCTCACCCTAAAACGCTTTCTGCCTTTTCTCAGAGGACACCATGTCCTTGTGAGGACGGACAATACGATCACAATATCGTATATAAACCGACAAGGGGGTTTGCGCTCTCTCCAGTTACACATGCTGGCACGCAAACTGATCTTGTGGAGCTGCGGCCGTCTCCTCTCTCTGAGAGCGACGCACGTACCGGGTGTGATGAACCTCGGTGCAGACCTGCTGTCCAGAGGTGTACCACTATATGCAGACTGGACTCTACATCCAATGGTTGTGAGCCAGCTGTGGGTGCGTTACGGCCGAGCCGCGGTAGATCTGTTCGCATCAAAAGAAAATGCTCACTGTCAGCTTTTCTTTTCAATGCGCGATCAAAACGCACCATTAGGCGTGGACGCGCTCGCGCACATTTGGCCTCCGGTCCTCCTGCTTCCTCCACCAGGTCTCTTTATGACTGTAAGTGGAGGGTGTTTGAGGACTGGTGCCTTCAAAAAGGGCACACCTCTTTTCAATGCCCTGTGGGAGTGATTTTATCATTTCTACAGGACCTAATTGATAAACACAGAGCTTTCTCCACGATCGAAGTCTACCTGGCTGCTATTGCTGCATGCCATGTGGGTTTTGAGGGTAAGACGGCCGGCCAGCATCCTCTGGTCTGCCGTTTTATGAAGGGAGCTCGCAGGCTCCTTCCTGTTTCCAGGTCACTGGTGCCCTTATGGGACTTGACAGTGGTTTTAGATGGGCTCACTCGAGCCCCATTTGAACCCCTGGAAGAAGCTGACATGAAGCACCTGTCACTCAAGATAGTGCTGTTACTGACCCTGGCATCCGCCAAGCGAGTCAGTGACATTCATGCGCTATCTGTACATCCTTCATGCACTCAGTTCGCCCGAGGGTTAACGAGAGTGTTGCTGAAGCCCAACACTGCCTTTATACCTAAGGTGGTTGGTTCATGTACCCCCTTTGACATTGAGGTATTTCCTCCGCCGCTGTGTCCCTCCGGGGAACAGCAGCCGAATTTGCTATGTCCAGTCCGTGCTTTACGCACTTATATGGACAGATCAAAAGAGTTTCGTCATAATGACCAACTCTTTGTGTCCTGGGCTAACCCTCAGAAGGGCAAGCCTGTTACTAAGCAACGGCTCTCTCACTGGATTGTGGAGGCAATTGCTTTGGCTTACACGAGTCAGGGTCTGCAGGCACCTTCGGGTTTGCGTGCTCATTCGACTCGTGGTCTGGCTACATCCTGGGCTTTGTTCAGGGGTGTTTCCATCCAAGACATTTGTGCAGCAGCGAGCTGGTCCTCGCCGCTCACTTTTGTCCGCTTTTACAGATTAGACGTCTTTGCTCCCAGTGTGGCCCATGCAGTGCTGGGCCCCCTGCTGAGTTAGAGCTCTAACTGTTAAGTTCTGGTTGGTCTTGGTGACTTTTGAGATAAGCTCGTCTGGCAATTCGGGAGCTACAATATCCCATAGTGAGACATCGAACGGAGTGTTATGAATGAGAACTATAGGTTACTTACGTAACCCCAGTTCTCAGAGTAACATGAAGTGAGATGTCTCACCAGACGGCCCTCCTTGCTATGGTGAAGCGAGAAGAGGTGCTTATTTTGAATGACGCATGCGGCGTAGCGCAAGCTACTTATAGGGGGTGGATTCCCTGACGCTGACGTCAAGATCACCAGCCAATCAGGATTGGCGTAATGAGATTAATGCTTCTGTTTGCTCCGCGATGAGGCGCATCCCATAGTGAGACATCTCACTTCATGTTACTCTGAGAACTGGGGTTACGTAAGTAACCTATAGGTTGTACTGTACCTTACCTACTCACAAATAGCCAAAAAACCACCTTCTGATTATGACACAAAAGTGGAAGAAAAGACCATTTGCGCTAATCTACTTCTACTTAAAATGGGACATCATTTTAGGAATATATATAAAAAACCTCTCTATAATCAAGAGGAAACAATTGAATCGTCCATTCAAGTTTAACACACATCCTATATATCAGGTGACGTTAAAATGAATATACCAGAAATACGCTGTATTAAACTTTCTGCTATAACACGTTACTTTACCGGGGCACGAAAGACAGGCTCTGGTCTCGAGGATTGGCGACTCTTTCACTTTTTTTCTTCTTCTTCCAAACGTTTCCACCTTTCTCTGTGTTGCTGCTCGCTGAAGAGAAAAAGGATGACAGTAGTGATGTGTCGGTCGCGAACGAGCCGGCTCAAGGAGCCTGCTCTTTTAAGTGAACGACGTGAGCCGGCTCGCGCCCGCAAACGAGCCGTTTTTTTATTTTTGTTAAGTAATACTTAAGACAGAATGATATGATGATCTCCGCGCTACAGCTGCTCCGTGCATGCATGCAGTGAAATGTAATATCCAAGGATTAGAGACGGTTGGATGTTGCTGTTTTGAGCCTTGCAATTCATTTATTTGTATTATGTTTTTTTATGATTAGAGACGGTTGGATGTTGCTGTACTGAGCATTGCAATATATTTATTTTCACTATGTTATTTATTTATGATTATCCTTAGGCTCAGCAAAGATTTGATGTCAGCTGTTGCTGTCTTTTTTTCTATAGTTAATAGTTACTGAAATAGAGCCCTGCTGTTTTGTCAGGGCCTTTTCTTTAAATATAATTTAAAAATGTCGATACAGTAGCCCATTTTTTTAAAATGTCTATGCTTACGTTTTTATAGGTGTTGCTATCTGCTTTGTGTAGCGTGGTTCTACAAGCAAGTCAGTGCTTTGGGTGGTATCAGAGAGTTACAAGGGTCTGTAAATGTAATGGAAACAATTGAATAATTTAAGTGATATATGTGTACACATATAAATCATTAGTCAAAACAGGGCTACATTTGATTTAATTATAAAAAGGTATAATATGTGGTAAACTCAAGAGCCGTTTTGGAGCCGAAAGAGCCGGCTCTTCTTGGTGAGCCGAGCCAAATGATCCGGCTCACCAAGAAGAGCCGGAATTCCCATCACTAGATGACATGTTTCTACCCATGGATGCAATAAATTTTATTATGAATATAGTTAGATTCCATCTTCATGATTATGGATCTGTGAGTGAATTGTTTTCTAACAAGACCCTTTTATTTATATTAGGTCTTAAAGTTTTTGCATAAATTAGGGCGTGGTCACATTGAGTGACGGCTCTGTGAAGTGACTGCTGCTGTTAGCTTCTTGTCTCTCTGCTAGCTGCTCCATGAAGCTACAGGCACTCTGCCTGTTCAGCTCATCCAGGGAACAAAACTTGCCCCCGGCCGTGTTTGTTTGTTCTTCATGCTTATATATCGGACTATTGTGACTCGCTCTGCGGTTGAAACAGACGGTGAATGAATGCGGTTTTGCGGTAAGTGAAATTCGAGTACTTATTTATGTGTTAATAATTTTAATCAGCTACGTGATTAATGTTACGGCTTGGGTTAACGTGTAAGCGAGTGGTAGCTACATCGGTGCTAACGATGCTAATAGTAGCCTCCAAGTTAAAATCATAGACTATATTTATAAAGGTTAAAACGAAATAGACAAGTGTTAAGTGGGATAATACTGTACAACAAACGGCTTCTGTTTGAGGTTGATAAAATAAGGTCATCCTTGCAACTTAGAGAGATGATTATTATTTAGGTAGGAACTGTATGCATCGCTAAGGTTAATTTAAATTGGCTATGCTCAAGTATGTAGACAAGCTAATGTCGAAGTAGTGTATGTGAAATCAACCTCACAAAAAGATGTGTGTATATTACAATTATTAATGTCATATTTCAAGATAATTACTTAGATATTACAATATGGTTGGTTGAGCTGGAGTTCATTATTGAGCTTACACGTTAACATCACAGTCATCTGAAGAACAAACCCAAACCTTGTTGTTTTTATTAATTGCATTACCAAATTGGTATCAAATAAACAGCAAACATTGGTAACACAACTTCCAAAGTTGCAGTAAAATAAAAAGGACCCTGACTCGGACAATACACAATCCAACATGTTCAACAGAAGAGAATCAGTTATATTGTTTGTACACATGGTACTTTACATATATATCTGTTTGTTTAAGGTGTCCAGGTGATGCAGACAGGCTGGACCAGAGAGTGAGAGACAGAACTGGACTCCTCACAGCAGTGAACTTCAGCACAGGTACAAATACTATTTTTTTCATACTGTACAAAGAATCAAGAAAGTATTGACTTGAATACACTGATATACATTCCATTAAACAATATTAGATCACCTACACACCAGTGAAGTTGAGGGTTTTTTCTGTGCAAAAAGTTACATTTAGATGTTAACAAGCAATATGATTTTGTCAGCTTTCTAATTTAATGTATTAAAGGCAAAGATATTTAACACATAGTGCAGGGGTGGCCAACCCGCGGCTCCTGACTCCTGACTAGTGTCGCACGGTGTACCGATACTTGAAAGGTATACCGCGATACCGTTAAAAACGTTACGATTCCTCCGTTTCATTAGTATCGGTACTTTAAGAATGACGGGGGAAAGTACTCCGGTGAGAATGCGCCGTTTTAATAAGAGCCGTGTGTGTTCAGCGCTCTGCTTCCAATCCCTGCACTGCAGCCGTGCCTGCAGTCCCGCCCCTCTCAAGCACGCTCAAGTGCCTCCCCTCTCTCGTGCACGCGCTAGCTGCCAGAGCATATGAGAAAACGAGAAGCATTGCTGCAAGTGGGAGTGCAGCTGCCGCTGCGCCTCGGCTTGTTGACAAAAAAGACGCCAGAAGCGAAATTTTGATGTATTTTAGCTATATCTCTGACAGTGAGGGCAAGCCCACGGACACCACGAGGCCTGTCTGTAAGAAATGTATTAATTGTATTTAATACGAATTCTTGTCATTTATTTTATTTATTGTTCTCATTGTTTAAAAGTGTTTGTTATGGTTCTGGTATGAAATAAAGCACACTAATTACATTTAAGACTGTTTCCCTTTTTTTAAGAAAAGTATAGAAAAATAATCGGAATTCTTGACTTGGTATCGGTATCGAAACAAAAATGTTGGTATCGTGACAACACTACTCCTGACAGTTAAACCTGATATTTAGTAGGTCTGTTAAGTATTGAATGCTGACCATTCTGACGTAATTTGGCTGGTCAAAGTTGTTTGGGCTCGGACAAAATCGCTCCGTTACCTTCGTCCCGTGTTTCTTTCCTCCCGGCTCTCCCTACTGTGTGTATGTGTGGTGTCAGGTGTCAGTATGAGAGGATGACAGCGCGTCTAATTTTGATGTGGCCTAAGAGCCAATCACAATAATACCTGGATGCAGAGAACCAATCACCTTTGAGGGGGGAAAACCTATCGTTGATTAAACACTATCCAGTGTTTCCCCCATGCCCGGCGCCGTGGGAGGGCCAGGGAGGGCCAGGCCCTCCCATTTGACATTCCTGCCCTCCCCCAATAAACACGTTTTTTATTATTTATAACATTTAAAAAAAAATGTTTTTAATTATAAATAAACGGTGAACTTTTATGCTACGATGTATGAGATATCAGATAGTAACTAAAAAAAAATTGCAGGCTACGTCAAATAAATTCATGTGTCTGTTGTGATTTGTGATTCGTCCACATTTAGACCAATCACAGCGTCACACTCTGCCGCCTATTCTGGATTTGTTTATTGTTTATTGTGCATTCTGTAGACTCCCATTTCTGTTTGAATTACAAAATTGATATCAGAAATTAGCTTAAAAGGTCTAATGATTTATTGAAACGAAATAGCGATGAAAGAACTGCAGCCGATGGTGCTGCTGGCGACACTGCACCTGCCGTTGCAGCAGCACGCCTTAATGTCACAAGCTTGACCTCGGCAAACCCCGGGGATGAGTTAGCCAGCCCAGCGAGCCCTTGACTCATCAACGCGGCCGCCACCAACGCTGTCCTCTGAGGCACAGCTCCTTGTGCCCCTACCATCACCACCTGCGTTGCCACACCCTGTACCACACCCGCCATCCTCCTCCTCCGTGCCGGTGCCTCCACTACAGACGCTACCTTGCAGCACATCAACAGGTAGGCTACTTTTGGGCCCCCAACCGCTCAAAGACCAACAGCCCCAGGTGATCTTGGGGATAATAAACCCAACCAGGTGAAACTGGATCGTTATCCAGGGAGATTGTTTTCAGGAAAGAAGCGCACTTTTGCCACTGCATGGTACTACAACAGGCCATGGCTTGAATATTTTTTAAAAGCAGACGCAGCCTTTTGTTTCCCCTGTAGACAGTTTAAAGTAAATATGTCTTCATCTGATGCGGCTTTTACTGTCAAAGGTTTTTGCGACTGGAAACACGCATTACAGAATGATAAAGGACTGCTAAGGCATGCCGCATCAAAAAACACATTTCATGTGAGAGTTTGTGGAGAGAGAGACAGATACGCGAGGAAACAAATAAGGAAATTAGTACTTTGGTGCACACAGATCAGCTGGCACGGAACCGTTATTACGTGTCAGCTGTCGTTGATATTATAGCTTTTTTAGCTGTCAACCAACTCCCTCTCAGAGGTGACCACGATTCACTCCACAGCATGTCCGAGTCAGGCAGTGGGCTCTTCCTATCGCTGTTGGAGTATACGCTGCACAAAGATGCAGAGTTGGACAAAATAATGTTCTAAGTTAGCTCGGCTCATACTTGTCAACCTGAGACCTCAGAAATAGGGAGCATTTCAAAATTCAAAATGGGGGGGGGGGGGGGGGGGGGGGGGGCGGGGTGCTAGTTTATCGGCGGAGCTGTTAGATTAACATTAACATGCTTATTGTAGTTCTAAGTGCAGCCTGTAGCACCATCCTTGATGATGATATGTGTGGGCAGGAAAGGAGTGAGCAGAGAGTAGAGTAGTTGTCGATTCTTGTTCTGTTTTCTGTGACTATCTGCCTCACCCTGTCAGACTTTCAGTTGTGCGCGCTACTAAAGAGACGTGTTACCATGGAAACCCAACAATGGTGTAGTTGTATTAAAGTCCGAGTGGAAACAGTCCTGAGCTATCTGATTTTGTCAGAAATCGGGAGAAATATGACCCCGGGAGGAAACCGGGAGAGGGCAATGAAATCGGGAGGGTTGACAAGTCGGCTGAGCGAAAGGATGCGCCTGCAGTGCATAGAAATAAACCATGCCCAAGGAGGGCCAAACAGTTCATCGTCTCCGTCTCTACTATTTCTCTCCGAGTGTAACAATGAGGAAGCTGCCATCCTTACCCAGTGTGTTCCTTGCTCGTGGTTTACCAGTGTTTGTGTTGCCACGCAAACAATGTTTCAAAAGTGGTTTCTATGTTGCCCTTTATTTGTAATAAAGTGAAACTGATGCATTAATCAATAACAATAATCCACAGCTCCTCTCTCTGCTCCAGAGGTTTCAAAAAAAATATATCCCAATGCCACAAAAATGAATCAGTGACGTGGTTGAAATCTTGTCTCCAGAAAACAAAAAACTGAAAAAAGCAGTATCGGTGACTGTGTGTTTTATGTGGCTCTTTGCAGTAACATAGAACAAATGTGGCTCTTAACCTCTGACTGGTTGGCCACCCCTGACATAGTGAGAACTGCTACTATTTATCTCTCAATATTGTCTGTAAAAAACGTGGTAAAAGTTATTCTTTCAGTGAGACAACAGAGCAAGCTTCTACAGTAGCACTACGTTTTGATAACAGTTCAATATTATTTTGATAATAACATATATTTCAATGTTGATGAACTTCATACTTTTCATTCATAATCTGATTGTCTTTGTAGCTCGCTGTTGAAATAAAAAAAAAACATTACAATTAAAAAATAATTATATCTACAGCCCCTAAACACACAAACACACCGCTTTCATAAATAACACATTTGTTCTGCAATAATATGTTTTATGTCATTTTTGTTAGGAAAGGACATGACTGAAAGACAACATTTGCTCCTTCTCTGAGGGTCAAGAAGAACATCCAAGAGGAAAATTAAAAGCTGATGCTATGAGATTTTAAGACCAGTACACTACTTTTATTGTAAAAACAGTCAGCTGATCAAATGCACCTATTTCCACATCTACACTCCATCAGCTGATTATTTCTATGTGCCTCGCTTTGTGAGCTTCACATCACTTGTGCCTTGTACCGCAGAGTTTGCAACATCACAAATAAATAGGGCCAATCTTCAATCAGATGTGAATGTGTAATCTAACATTTTCAGTAAGAATAATGGACAAAAGGAGTGCAAATACAAATACAATTTATTTAAATGTGAACCAAAAGTTAATCAAATGTTTTAAATTAAACGCACATATGGACAGAAGGTGTAAACCTATTAAATGTATAAGTAAACACATTTAGTCAAATAAAGTGACAGATTAGGCCTGTGCAGTTGGTATCAGCTTTGCCCAGCATGGGCTCCTCCATCAGTCCCTCCCCCCAGTCCCCCTCGCAGAGGAAAGACCCTCAGTCCTCTCCAAACCAACAGACAGGACGTCCATCCCACGGAGGTTTCTCCCTGAAGTCTCTGCAACTTTCTGGACACCACGCTGTCTCAATCCGTCCACACTGAATATGAGAGGGGATAAATGAAAATAACAAATGCTTTAGACAATAAGAAACATAAAGTTGACTGTTGAGTTGCTCAGTTTTTTTAGATTGTCAATACTATTACTGTATAACTAATATATCAGGTTAAGAGGCACATTCAAATAAAGATTGGTCTTTAAATACATGTTGTCTTTTGAATTGTTTGTCTAAAGTCAAGGATCTAGACCTGGTACTTAGTTTTAATGATACAGTCTGGTTATTATGCTGTTTGGAGGAGGCCTCACAGGTAAGAGCACTAACTAGCTACCATCACATGTACCTTAGCTTGACTTAAATGTATTAAACGTATAATTAAGTGATATCAAAATATAAATAACTAATGTCATGCAAACATATTAATATTTGGTTGATTCCAATGTTGAATTTAGCACAATTGCATACAAACGTTAAGGGATTTTAAGATTCTGAAGTATTATGCTAAAAACTCAATAACTTAGATTATTATTTATAGTTTTGCTGAATAGTTTCATGTCCGCTTACCTTAGAAACGTAAAATACCACGGCAGTGTGCCGATGGGAAGAATGTTAGCTTAGCTTGGTAGCTTCAGCTAGCTCTGGTGGCAGCAGAGTTATGGCTAGAAAGGATCCGTCTTATGTAAAACTCTCGCGAGAGTTTGGCTGAATGTCACGTGGCTGAATGTTTACATTTGGCAGGCAGCCTTTCAGTTACGATCGTTAACATCAGTGGGCCACAGCAAATGATAATGAGAAGCTAAACTATCTATTAATTATGTCAATTACAGGGAGTGTGATTGTTGAAATAGGGTGTTAGCGGTCTTGCTGGTGTTCAAAGAAGAATGACAACACTGTAGATCACCAACAATATGGTTTATTTTTTATTCATATGCAAATCAACGTTGTCACAGTAAAAGTCCCAAGATAGTTCCTGGTGCAATAAAATGTTCCCTTGCAGTGTTTTACTATTATGTCTGATGTTTCTCTATTAATATTGCTGCTGCATTAATGTGTATGTTGCATCATGTTACTTCTGTAGATGTGTTTCCGAGCCGCTCTGATTACAAAGAGAGTTATAACGAGAACGTGACGTCATATTTACACTAGACGGATCCTTTCTAGCCATAACCTGGCAGCAGGTCCCGCCTCGGCTCCGCCTCTTTGCCCTTATAGAGAGGCGAAGTCCCGCCCATCTACTTCCGACCCATGGGACCCCGGAAGCGGAAAATTATACATTGACGTCAATGGAGAGAGAAAAGTCATCTTTCGATCCCGTTTGAATTGTGCCACGAATGACACATATGATGTTTGTCAAATTAAAAGAACATTTTGCAAGTCAAAAAAATAAAAATGTGTCGTAAAACTGTGAAGTTACAATTTTTTTTGTGTGAAACCGCTCAGTGAACTACAGGTCTCTGGTCTCGCACAATACGCGTCACCATCACAAAGATGGCTGTCACGTTAGTAAATTTCACCTGTTTCTTTCAGAATGAGGCGAAAAAGTATAAAACGAGGTGAAAATCACTACAAGTCTGGGCATGTTGAGAGCTGTACATACACGAAAGGGAGCGGTTCTGTAAGAGCCAGCATGCGGGACCGGCTTTACAAGGTTTCAGTGAGTAATATGAGTGCAATGTTTAAGGTTAATGTCAGCTAGCTAACAAGGTACACTAACGTGTTTTGTTTTAGAAACTAGTTTTCTCCTTAAGAACTTTGTGGTGTCTGTGTATGCTGTGGATAACATTAGTGTTCACAAGAACAAGATACACTCCCGTGTTTTGTTTTAGTTGCTCTTCAGATTGAAACGGCCAGTTCTATATCGACTATATGTGTGATCTCCTTTTTACATCTCGTTGTGTCATTTGAGTTTATTTGCTGTGTGTAGATTCAAGGATTTTGGTTATCTTGTCCAGGGATGCAAACTTGTCACCTTTCGGCGAAATTGTCCGTTTTGAATCCAAAATAGGTCGTTTTTGTGATTCCTGTAGATCTGCAATAAAAATATTTTTGGGGTATGGGAGGGGGTCTGGGACCCGGATTAATGTGCGGCCGCGAGCTTTTTTTATATATATTATAATGAAGCGCGAGCTGTGTGCTCGAGTCTTCCTGCCTGTCGGCTCTGCTCATGATGTATAATAAGCCTCTGCTGCTCGGCGATGATGGTCTAGCTTCAGCAGCTACATTACCTACGGTGCGTTCGTTAATATTAACTGTGCGTCCGGAGTCCCTGTGGCACAGACTGGACCGCTGGTGAACAGCTGTTAGAACGGGCCGTTCAGGTGTTCACAGTAGAGCTCCCTGTCGGAGCGGCAGAGCGTGATGTGCACTGAAAAGTTTTTTTTCCCCGTCGCAATATTATCGTTGAGCTAGCTAACTAGCATACATTGTCACTATCTGCTAACGTTAGCTTTAGCCTTCGTTTTCTAATCGTTTTTTTCATAGGCTATAAACAGAGGTGGTATAAGTATATATCTTGGAATTGATTAAAATTAGAAGTACTCAGTTCTTGTACTTGAGTAAAAGTAGAAGTACCAGAGTGTAGGAATACTCTGTTACAGTAAAAGTCCTGCATTCCAAATGTTCCTCAAGTAAAAGTAGAAAAGTATTATTATCAAAATATAGTGAAAGTAGCGACAGTAAAAGTAGTCATTTTGCAGATTGGTCCATTTCAGAATAATATGATATGTTTTATAATGATTGATCATGAAAGTGTTCTCAAAGCTGGTAAAGGTGCAGCTAGCCTGAATGACTTTGTATACTGCAGGGTAGCTTTTGGATTTACTCCAGGTGGAACTAAAGTCTGATTTAACACTTGATTATATTTCACATCATTCATCCACATCTGTAAAGTAACTAAAGGTATTACATACATGTAGTGGAGTAAAAGTACACCATTTACCTCTGAACTGTAGTGGAGTAGAAGTACAAAGTAGCAAAACATTGAAATACTTAAGTAAAGTACAAGTATCTCAAAATTGTGCCCAAGTATAGTACTTGTTGAGTTTATGAACTTAGTTGCTTTACACCAGTGGCTATAAAGATAGAAAGACTAAGCCTTGGACAGAGGCCTGAAAATACATTTTCAAAATGCTCAACAGTGCTGCCAAAATTATAAACTGACTACTACACAATTAAAATAAATGCTTTTTATATATTTCTATTAGATGTGACTCTATGGCGTTTCTGTTAATATTAACACTGCTGCTTTAGTTGTTCTGACTGCTAAAATCCTCTGTTATTCCTCATTTTAAAGCCGATATTCTGTGGGGTCAGGGGGCTCGGATCCTTGTCACCTTTTTCATACCTGATGAGTTTGCATCCCTGTTAATTTGTTTGGTTATCTAGGCACAGCTGTGTGTGACTCCCTCTGGTACACTGGTATGTGTTTTCCTAATGTAGAGAGCATTGATTAATTAATAAACTACACACTGACTTTAGATCCTGACCAAATCCTTATTTTTTGATCAAATGTTTTTCAAAAAAATGTATTGTATATTATATAACAGCTGCAAATCACAGACCGGAGTCTCTGCTACTGTGGACCACGAAGGAGGGGATCATCATCCCCATCCCCAAAGACCCTGCATGGCATGGAAATCTCCTCCTCCTGGAACAATTCTACACCCAGCATATGCTCCCTGTGTTGGCCAGTAGAGAGGAGGACATTTAAATAAACATACTCTTAACACCCTCGGACTCTGCGTTGTGTTTCGTATGTGTGATGGGGTGTTATGCAGAGGGGAGGAAAACAGGACACAGCAGATTGGGATTGTGGTGGAGATGCTGAGCAGTTATTTAATTGTTGCGTGTAATTATTATTATACTGCGTGCTTCTTAGTTATTCCATCTTTTGCTGTAACATGGATCTGTATGTAACTCTATATTTACTTGTTATCTACCACACTTCCTTCTACATCATACACCATCATTATACATGATGGTGTATATAGGATATGTATTTATTTGTATACATATCTGTAAATTGTATAATTTTATTTTTCGTATTTGGGATTTCTCTTTTGTCCACTCAAATACACTTGGCCCTTTCTCTTTTCCATGTGGAAAATGGCAGCTGCATATTCTGCTTTTCTCATCTGCTCCCTGTCTGCTCATCTACGATGAGAAAATTATATAATTAATTACTTATAATCATTTAAACCTGTTATTACCAATATTTCACAAATTCTTCATGTAAACTTAAGAGCACAGCTGTATGTTGAGTATGTCAGCTTTGCTTGGTTCATCTTACTGGGGGGGGGGGGGGGCAGCTACATGGATGTCGGTGCAGTCCACAATAATTTTGCAGCTGAAGGCAGAATGAATTTATTATTGACTCAGAATGAAGCACAACTTCATGTCATACAATACATTGACTTTATTTGTAATTGTGTAAAAAAATATGAGCATTGATTAGCAAGCAGGACCTGGCAGGAACAGAGAATGGTGATGGATGGAGCTGGGAAGAGAGAAGAATAAAGAAAACAGATCAACTTTATTATCGGATATTAAAAATTCAATTTCAAAACAAGTTGCCGCTCCTACAGTTTTCTAGTGTGTAAAGATGATTTCACATGACCAATGCAAAATATCACACTCAATACATGTGTGTCTCTGAGGGGTGCATTGTGCCTTTGATGTATATAAATAATATACCATAACCAAATACTATTACGTACAGTGGAAATCAGGTTGCCAAAGCAGGTCAGTCCAATGTGCATGTTCCTCAGGGTCTCAGCAGTTACAGGTGAGGTAAAGAAAATAAAAGAGAAAAAGGTCAGTAACAACACTTTAAAGTAACAACACTGAATAATTATCTCTTAATAATTTTCTCTCAGTAATCACTCAACTACTGTCTTTCCAACAAACAGATTGACTCACTCTCACTATCATCACAATGAAACACGTCCAGAAGAATGTCATGCAAAGCTGCCTGCCTTCCTTCCTTCGACTCTCCCTGAACTGCCTGATCTTTTAATGGTCAATGTTAACCATTTGTGCAGATAGCATTAAGTAGAAAAGATCGCTGATACTAATGTGGTGTTAGCCTACCTCCCGCCCCCTTAGCACCTGGTGGAGGGGGCGATAGGCTACTCTTCAAATGTTTCACAAAATACTTACCATCATGACTACTCTTACTGTTTAACATTTTGGTTTACTTCATGTTAAGGCTAATACAAATGACAAGGCTAAGTAATGTAATATAATGCTAACTAACATGCTCGCTACTAGCTAGGTAGCTAACTTGACTATGTTCCATGCAAAACATGTAGCCTATATTGCCTGATATGTTTGGTCCAACGACTCCTGGTCCTTTCATCAGACGGGAAGCGATAGAACGAGCAAGTGGTATGATCTCTTTTGTGATTACAACCTCGTACAAAGCACACAGGCATCTTGTAAAAGTGAATTTATTGGAGCAATCTCTTATATTTATTGGAGGGAATAAATCAGTCTTCTTCTTCCTCTTTGCTTTGCGAGTCACAACCAGTCTTGGAGCATTATCGCCTATGACATCACTTACGCGACCCAGAATGCATTTGGGATTTGTAGTCTTTCTAGTTGCGTATTATTCATAGTCTTATATTTCAGCATTTTTACGACAAACTGTGACTTTTTTTGCATGGAAATGATTGTTTAAGATTGACAAACATCATATGTGTCATTCGTGGCACAATTCAAACGGGATCAAAAGATAACTTTTCTCTCTCCATTGACTTCAATGTATAATTTTCCGCTTCCGGGGTCCCATGGAGGCTCCCGGAAGGGGAGGGACTTCGCCTCTCTATTTGGAGCAGGCTGGAGAAGGCGGGAGTTGAACTCTGACGTCACTGTCGAGCCGTTAGTGGCCGACTCCGCCTACTAAGGGCTTCTCGGCAACTCTGAAGAATCCTATGGGTGACGTCACGGACCCTACGTCCATTTATATATACAGTCTATGGCTAAGAGATAGTAAAATCTGCAGTAGAGCTGAGGAAAACTGCCTAAAAAATATATTCACTATAAATGACCTTCTATACATTAGTAATGTTTCCACTCAAGGCAGCTTTTAAAATAAGTACCTTAAGGGATGAAAACATCTACTACGGAAACTCTTATAAAACACTCAATATGAAAAATATTGCGACAGTGTGACCGTTGGATACTCTCTGTTCCTTTGATTATTACATTATTTATATTATACTGTTAATCATGGCTCCCTTGAAGTTATGTGAAAGGTTATAAAGGGGCTGTTGGATTAGAAGTGGATTCAAACTCCATTCACCGTAGAAAAAGCCGGCATTTTCTCCACCGTCGCCTTTCAGATGTCACCTTGAAAACAGTAGGACTGATTATAGTGATCACCTTACGTTACTGGAAAGGACTGACAGTGACGGCTCACATGTGCTGCTACTGCTGTGTTTACAGAGAGACAAGAAATAAAATCTCCTTATTCAGTCATTTTGTTTTGGTGTGATCAATTGTGTGAAGTGTAACACGTTAAAAAAACTCAACAGGACACTCATTACGGGAAATGTTGACAATGTCGACCAAAGCCACATTATCAGAGAGTCAGATATCAATTTTCATGAATCCATTCTCTCTCTTTTTTCTCACCTGAAAGCCTCACACGCCTCAGAGAATGCAGTAACATACTCCATGAGTCAACTGGATTTAATGGGAAGATTAGCATTTCATATAGTACAGAACTCAAGATAAAAGTACCCTTATTACTTATCGCAGCTGCACATACAAGATCTCCGATTAAAGCTGAGGTTCCACAGATTATTTAGGTATATAGTATCATCATTGAGTGATCTGAACTTGCGACAGGGGAAGCAAAGACAGACATCACAACACGTAGCTTCTAGGGAGATCGTCTCACCGTAGCTGTTAATCTGATCAAAAGACGTGTTCAATGGGATTAAAACGAGAAAAAACGCGGCTGAATCGGTTAATCCATAGGTTGATAAAGTTCCTGGGCAATAATTGGAATTATTTATAATCCATAATTCCATTTTTATGTAAAAATCGCAGAGCAAAAGTTAGCTGCTAATGGGAGCCACCAAAGTGGCTGCTGCTTCCGGTCTTGGCTATGCGGCAGTATAATACACACACATGACCAAATAAGGACTATATGTGGGAATTTCCCTCGATTCCATTGGCTCTGACGGTTAGAAAGAGATGTCACATGTCAAAATCCAGCAGGGGGAGCCAGAGATATGAAAAATCTACCCAAATGGCCCTAGAAGAGGTTTTTGTTTGCTAAATCTGTCTAGAAATGTCAAATATCACTTGTTTTGCATCAATCGTGATACAGGGTACTTATTATATGTTGTACTTTGGATTCCTAAAGCTTTTAGTCTACTAATCCATCATCCAAGTTCATCCTCTCTATTTATAGAGCCCTGATGAGAAGACTTCTAGACAAACAGGAAGAACTGCCACCAAAATTGAAAACGTGACGTGGATCATAAATATATCAGCAATTAAACAACATCTTAGATTTCTTTCACACAATACGTCTCCTTGCAATATCAACAGTAATTCGGCTGACTTTTATATTTGATCCAATTGGTAGATAGGCTGTATTTACACCATAACGGTGCACAGCTGATAGAAAGGGACACCAGTTAAAGCACGTTATTGAATTTTATTATTTGTATTATTAGATAGTAATAGGAGGATGTGCAAAACATACAAACTAATAAGGCTTTATTTAAACATTAAAGAATACTTTAGGTTAAGGTCTTCTTTTGAATAAGAAAAAAGCTACAGATAAATATTAAGCCTGACAAAGTACTTAACGTCTAATATATTGCTTTCCTGCAATGTTAACTATGTCTAAGCACTTATTTTAACTGATATTATACATATGTATTATACTCTTATAAGATGTACGTTGATATTATAAGAAATGTGCAGAATATGACAGTTTAATGGTGGAGATATACACACATATTGATAGATGTCTTGTAATGCACTGTTGAGGAACCTGCGACCCAAGTTTTTCAATAAACCTTAGATAATCTTGAAAGGTGTGTGCAAAATAGTCATTATATACAGTCTTTAATTAACTATTAGTAGAGAATAACGAGTAATGAATATACTTTATAGGGATCCTATTAATGTCCAATAATACAAATAATAAAATTCAATAACGTTCTTTAACCACTAGGTGCCCCTTTCTATCAGATGTGCACCGTTATGGTGTAAATACAGCCTATCTACCAATTGGATCAATTATAAAAGTGAGCCGAATTAGTGTTGATACTGCGAGGAGACGCATTGTGTGAAAAGCAATGTAAGATGCTGTTTAATTGCAGATATATTTATGATCCACGTCACGTTTTCAGTTTTGGCGGCAGTTCTTCCTGTTTGTCTTGTCAGGGGTCTGCAACCTTTTTGACCAAAAGAGCCATTTTGCTCCTTTTTCCCCCAAATTGTTTTGTCTGGAGCCGCAAAACATATTTCATAGCTTGATAGCTAATAAAATTGTATTTATTGTTATATCAGACAAAAACTACAGTTTTTTTGCATTTATTAGACTATTTATTACATTATATACAACTGTTAACCTCTAATAAGAAACAAAGAACTCCAACAAATTATTACGAACAAATAATACACAGGCGTACTTTAAAATAAATTAAACACAGCACTTGGGTAGTCCTCTGAACATTTGAAGGGAAAAAAAATATTATTAAAATGGGCCCACTTTGAAATAAATAAAACATATAGCTGCACCCTAAACAGAGTTAAAGGTAGGGTAGGTAAGAATGGAGAAACCAGCTCGAGTGCGCTAGAATTTGAAAATACACTACCGGAAAAAATAGGCCTCTTCCTTCAGACTTTCTCACAGAGTCCCTCCTCCATAGCCGTGGGAACATGTTTCAAATGGGGGGTGCTGTGGGGATGACACCAGGGCTGGTTCTGACCAATGTGCTGCCCTATAGGCAAGATTTTAGCTGGCAATGAAAAACCTCTACTAAAGACCAATACACTAAAAAAAGAGAAACATATTGACATGGTGGAAAGCTTATATAACAAGGCTTCAAATGTATTTAGTATTATAACATGTTTTAATTGGGGGGGTGGACTTCACATCCTCTAGGGGGGTCCGGGATGCCCCCCCTTTTTAACATTTTAAAGTAAAATGCTTCAATCTGGTGCACTTTGAGCGCCCAATTAGAGACTGATCTAGCGGATACTACTCTAAAACACCCATATGAAAAAGATCGGTTTGCATTTTATTAATCAAATAAGTATGTGAACATTTCCAATAACCTACCATAGCCAATAACAAATAAATGTAACTTATTTTATTTGTGTTGTTCATTCATAACTTATTTTATCAGTTAACATTTATTTATTTATGCATATTTTTAAATCTCTCCAGTTTTAAACGATATTTTTGGTTTACTGTCCTATAGTATACATTGGAATGATGTCAAACCTGTTTTTATTTATCCTAATAATTATAAAGGTGTGCCTTGGAAATATTTGTTTACATAAACTGTGATCAAAACGTTTGAGACTCACTGAGATAACTTAGACTATAGTGAACTATCTAAACACTCAGAGTCCTTTACCTCACTGAGCCTCTCAGTCTGACAGGACAGAGCTCTCCCTCCACATTATTGTAGAAACAGCTTCTTATATCCGTTAGCGCAGCAGAAGCTAACAACAATCCCCGCCGGTACCGCGGTATCCCCTCTCTCTATCTCTCTCACTTTGGCTGTGAGCTGCGGGCGCCTGCTAAGCCAACATCCTCCACTTTTATCACTACAGCGCCCATCGTACAGGGCAAATGGAAAATGTAACCGGGGTGAAAAGGGTGTTATCTTTACTTAATTAGGAATGTTGTTACATCAAGGCTGAAAATTCTTTTTTTTGGTATTATATCTTGTGGAAGTGCAGATCCCCTGTCCTCCACCAGAGGGTGCTGCAGCACCCTCAGCACCCCTACTTCCCACGGCCATGCCCTCCTCCAACACATACGAACGCGCATCATCAATGAGGCAACGAGATAAGTTTGTGCACAGATGGAACAGAGATGGAAGGCTGACAGGCAGGTAGGCCATCCAGTTATTTTAGCCGGGTCGGCTAAAATGATTGGTCGTGCTTTTTACAACTCTACGGCTTCCAGAGATGAATTTTTGTATGTATTTATTGTCAAAGCATTTAATATATTCATTGCTATCGGGACGTTAAGAGCATTCCATGGAATATAACAAAAAGTGTTTTCTGAAATAAATTACATACCCCATTGAATTATGACTGAAGATCGTCAGCTGTCTTCCTCTCCCGTGTTGTTCCTCGATACGTAAAGGCTGCAGCACCTTTGATAACTTCTCTCTAGATATCAAACATACCGGTAAACCAGCATCGTTTGCTGTGAAAGCATATAACTCTGTCCACACAGAATTAAATCCTGTGTTCCTCCGGTACTTTTCTTTGATTTATCCATAGTTCGCTCATCGAGCCAGGGGTCCCCGCGCGAGTGCCTCCAAGAAAAGGCGCTCGCGCGGGACCGTAGCAGGATGTGACGCATATTTTAGTTGACCTAATTAAAACCGTTTTGTTTTTTATTTATGTGTCACAGTATCACCTCAAAATACAAGATACGAAACATTTTCAACCGTGCAACAAAATATAAATAGTCCTACAAGTACTTTTATTTTATTTCCTTCTTATTTTTGTCTAAGCTCAAGGGAGCCAGAGCAGAGGGCTTAAAGGGCCGCATGCGGCCCGTGGGCCGCGGGTTGCCGACCCCTGGTCTAGGTGCATTCACACCTAATAGTCCGATTCTCTGGTGCACACCAGACCACAGTTTGTTACATTGTTTCATTTTTCAAAAGGTTCGGTTTGCGTTCACACGGGCAAAACTCAAATGGACTATAAACTTTAAACACAAGTCATGTGCATGGAAATGCTGTTCAACCATTGGTCAGACAGGGGGTAAAAACGCAAATCCCAGCAATTTCTACCGGAGCCTCCGCCATGGAGCATCGGCACTTTCGGCAGGTTATTCTCATGCTGCTGTTAATCTGGAGATCAACAGACACTAGCAGCCCGTGCATATGATTATATAATCGGACAACATCCGTTAAAAACATTATAAAACATATAATGAGAGACGTTCTGCAGTAAGGAGGGGCGTTTCACTGACTACAATTTTCTAATTTTATGTATGTTCCATTCAACCGGACTATAAAAGGCTGGTGTGAATGCACCCAAGAAGTCTTCTCATCAGGGCTCTATCAATAGAGAACTATGGCAGATATGTAATATTTAATGCAGCCGAACCGTGTATTACAATGCCATTATGTGATGACTTTCAAAGAGAAAAGCAAGCACACTCGGAATAAAGTATTTTATTTTTAAAAAATGTTTTCGGATTTCACATTGCATAAACACCATATCCCAACGTGCATTGCGGCTAAACCATCCAATCACCAAGCTGAGGATCTTGCCTACGTCTGTCTCCGGTATTGTTTATGAAGGATGTATTTTGTTATACACACAGTCCTTCACATTTAAATTTGAATTTACATTAAAGTATTTCGTGAGGCCTTCTTAAATGTTTTTAAATATAACTATGGTTCTAGTTGAAGAGTTTGTAAATTAACATGAAGCCAAGTTATTGCCTGGCAATGCAGTCGCACAACGTCACGTCCGTTAATTCCGCAACCGCACACGTGGTGTGACGCCTCTCCGGTCCTGTTAATTCTGTTTTGCTGTTCAATATGTAAATGAGCTGTGTAGTCGCCCCAACGTCATTGGCTACTATTTCCTGGTCCGCCTCCGAAGACACTGATTGGAGCATGCCCGGCCAGACGCGCTCCAACCCCTGTGCAATCCCAGCGCACACCTACCGGTTATGACTACAAAGCCTGGGGACAACTAACACTCGGGAGGCTCTGCTGCGATCAGACGCCTCACGCATATTTGCTCTTGTGTCGTGGACACTTTAGACTTGAGCTATTAGACTGTGTTCGACTCGTGTGGTCCGTGTTTAGTGTAGTGTGTTTGGTGTGATTATATGTTTGCTTAGTGTCGTTGATATATGTGTTTAGAGTAGCGTGTTTAGCTTCCCTTTATTAGCTGTGTTTTCCTGCAGCCTCCTTTTGTTAGTGTTGATTGGTAGTGATTTCAGGTGTGTAACTAGGCTCACTTATAGATCCTTTTTCCGCCATTAGCAGTACATTTACGGCCTTTTGGCTTCTTTGTTTGGCTTAGGCTATTTTTGCTCTCAATTTGTTGTACACCTTTTTTGTTATTTATTAAATCCAATTATAATTATTTACCAAAACCATCTGGTGTGTGTTGCCTTCCTCATCCCTAGTGGGTTCGTAACACATGGATTAACATCGATTTAATACATTAATGTAACCTTTGTTCTTGCTAAAAGAGGCGAAATCGAGTGTGACTATTAAAAAATAAATCATTATTATATTAATATTGACAATAACAACCGACCGTCGTGGTACAACATTTGCTTGGCATTTCCGGGTATTTATCCACTGGTTGGGCCATGTTAACAATACCGTGTAACTGTCACGTTTGAAGGGACGAAATTGTGACATCTTCAGGTCTCCCAGCATGGTAAATCGTCACATGTTCACGTCTTGCCGTGATACCGGGTTGGCTTCCCTTTCCTGTGGTGCGTTATATTGTGTTGTTTGCATGTAAATGGTCTGTAAAAGCCACAATCTTAACTCCTTGCTGCAACGCCTCCATTGGACTGCTTTGTTTAACTTCCGTAACATAGTGACATCATTACAGAACACTCATGCTTCTACTGGCTAGCGCTCCAACACAACTTATTGAACATTATAGGCTAAGGGGTACAACATCTCTAAGTGTTTGACCCATCACAACAGAGACGGCCAGCTAACCAATCAGAGCAGACTAGGCTCTGGTTTCACCTAGAGGGTGAAAAGATGTCCTGCAGCACAGGCAGTATGAGAAAAATAAAGAACTTGTAAACATGTCACAGTATTTAATATAAAAAACAGTAATTGTACAGACATAAAAAGTTGCAATGTTGTCGTCTTGTCATTCAAATGTTCTTCCTTTTTGCTATGAGATTTTCCATCAGCGTGGCACAAAGTTTGACATCATGACACATGAGTTTTTTTGCAACTGACAAGAACAATATTTTTTTATAAAGTTGATAAGTGTGTTTTACTGAGAATTTTGAAATATTAATGGAGTTTATACACATTGGCTGCATCCAGTGCTTGAATTGAAATAAAAAAGGTGCCAGTACTCTAAATCAGCAACAAGTATTTGGAACAAAGTCATAGTATATCCTATAATGCTGGTGGGTTTGTCTCTTTACTGTATATTTTAGAAAGGCTCACTGTACTTAAACAAAATGACTCAGGATGCATCTGAGATTAGAGGGGGTGCAGTGGTAAAGTGCTATCTTTATAAGTGGGGAGTGGACCTGACACCCTCTAGTCTAGGGGGGTCCGGGGGCATGCTCCCCCGGGAACATTTGTTTTTAAATATTGAAGTTAGATGCATCAATCTGGTGCACTTTGAGAGCAAAATGAAGAAATATATGGATACCTCTCAACATCCATAATGAAACAACTGTAAACAGATTTACTTTTTCTTTATGGATATAAAAGAAAGTAAAGCTTGACTCCTACTGGCTGGTTAAATGACTCCTCGTCCCTGAGGCCACTACCAGTTTTTTGTGCCATTTTGGTGGATTTATTTGTCAATAGCGTTGCTGCACAAAGTGCTCTAGTTTAAATCTACTACCCAAAAAGAAACATATGGAGATGGGTTACTATTTAAAAAAATTTGCATATCTATTCGGGAACAGTGGGGCCGGGCCTCAAATCCTATAGTGGGGTCCGGGGGCATGCTCCCCCGGTAAGATTTTTTTTTAAATGTTGGACTTAAATGCATAAATCTGGTGCATTTTGAGGGGGAAATAAAGAGACTACACCCATATGAAACAAAAATGTATACATTTAAATAATCATAAAATCATAAGTACATGGCCATAGCCAATAAAATACAATATCCAATATGAAAAAACATTGAAACTTGTTTATTTATTTGTTTTTGGTTCATTTATAGTTGTGAGTGTGTCTGGGCTCCTGAATCGGCCTCTCCTGTCTCCCTCCTCTCCCCCCTGCTCCTCTTTGAGGCAACAGCAAAGACTAGTTTTAGCTCTCAACAAGTTTATCTTACCTTTTTTCACCTAGTTAACATTTTGTTTGTATTATTCATGCATATTTTACGAATCACTACCCCCTCAAATGGAAATATGTGTTTACATAAATGGTGACCGAACCGTTTGAGACCCACTGAGATAACTTAAACTAAGTTAACTATCTAAAGACTCAGAGAGTAATTTACCTCACCAGAGCTGTAGTTATCAGCCTCTCAGTCTGACAGCAAAGGACTCTCCCTCCACCTTGTTGTTGAAACAGCTCCTTATATCCGTTAGCGCAGCTAGCTAGCACCAGATGCTAACAACAATACACGTAACCGGTGCGCGCGTTGTCTCGCTCGCTCGCGCCACACATACACCAACACACACCCTCCCGAGCTTGAATGACACACAGAGACCAATCGAGGGCATTAGTATGATCTGTATGAAAGTGGCAATGTCGGCAGGCCACGTCATGTAGACAGCCATTCACCCTCTGTGAGGCAGAGTCAGACCCACATTTGCGCTGCGTTGCGTTTACAATATATACGTATATTGCCGGCGGCTGAGTACCGGCATTTTACTCAGTAAGAAGTGCCGGTACCACATGGGTACAAATCAGAAGTGCCGGTACTGCGTACCGGTGAGTACCAGCCCAATTCAAGAACTGGCTGCATCAATGAATACAATGGATGTCTATAGACGTCTACAGTAGCTATTTAATAAATAATGAAGTGTTACAATCAACAAAAGTATACATTAAAGCAGACACCTACAAAAAAAGGGACCGACTAAATGTGTTTTTAGGAAATTGTGTTATTACGTTGTTTAAAAAAAAAGTAACTACATACAAATCACACTTTCTTATAGAGCTTATAAATGATAAGCAGTATATTCAGCTTTCAAGTTACAGGTAAGCACAAAAACAAAAAGGTGGAAGAATTTGGATAAACTGGATGATGTTTGTGTGTTATTTCCTTCTGTGAAAGACAATGAGGTCAGTCGTCCCCTCCCACACTTCCATTAAGAGCTGTGAGGCAGAGAGGAGCATGTTGTGCGTTGTTACCACCATCTCCTCCATCTCCTCCTCCTCCTCTTCCCTCCTTGTCCTTTTCCTCTTCTGTCTGATATTCTCTGCATGCTCTCTTTGTTGCCGTTCTGCTATGTTTGGCAGGAGGCCTTGTGGACTCTCGAGCCAGTGTTTTGTATATGTTAGTGAATGCGAGCGTTGATCTCGTGCCTGCATAATGACAACGAGTGCTGTGCAGTGAAAGCATTGTCTGTAAATCAAGAGAAGTGCCAGGTGACTGTAGTTGCCCTGCTCATAATTTAAAGCTGCTTCATGATTCAGACGTGTTGTTTGGAACGTGACACAGTGTTAGAAAGCTGTGGTCACACCGGAGGTGGTGTGTATGAACGGCTTTGAACATTTACAAAACCAACAATGTGAAAATGGACTCTTGAAAGTGGTTGGCCACAAATCAACTGGTATGCAAAGTACATTTAAAACATGCTCTTGCATTGTGATCACTCAGCAGGAACAGACAAAATAAAGGATTCGCTGTCACTCAGAGTTTTGTTCCATTGCTAAATCCAGTACAATCTCCTCCTGTCCATGCTTCATCCACAATTACATCCTCATCACTTCATGCAGGCGCTTCACAGTAGATTTCCAACTGTTTCATCAGTGATTCATAATATGTATTCCTAAATTGTCTTGTGTATACCAATATCCAGTGGTGGAGGTAAATTAACCAATAGGAACTGAATTGTATTAAAAATTGACAAAATACAAAGTATTTAGCAATTAAACTTGAATTGAAATTACATAAGCACTGTAAGGTATATACATTTAAAGGGGAAGTATTATGGTCCTTTTCAGGTTCATACGTGTATCTTTGGTTTTTACTTTAAGAAGTTTATAGGCTTATATGTTAAAAAAAAAAACATCCTGAAAAAAAGACTGCTGTGATTCGTCGATACTTGTGGGTCTGATAAATCTGGGTTTTGGCATCAATGGAGTGAAATCTTTTTGTAGGCTGGCTCTGGAAGTTAGTTAGGTAAATCCTCCCTCGACAAAGGGAGCATTTGTTTTTTAGATTATTGTAGAAAATAAGATCTGTGGCAAACACACGCTTATGATACTTACACAATTAGTTCAGCCCGATAATCGTAAATGCAAATGGCAGAAGTAAAAGGGCTAATGTTAGGCAATAAACAAACTACATCATGGTCGCATGGCTACATGTCACCACCGCTAAGCTAAAGGCGGCTAATGTTCAGCGTGATGACGTTTAGTAGTCTCATATTTGTACTTGTTAGCAGCTGCTCTTTTATGACCCATAGAAGGTTCGAACATTCACAAGTAGGGTATTCACCAGAGGTGCGGGACTCGAGTCACATGACTTGACTTGCTTGACTCTCACCACAGTGACTTGGGACTTGCTTGAGACTTACTCATGACTTGCACATGCATGAATTACTCCCACCTCTGGTATTCACTGACAAGTGTTAAAATCTTAATCTCTTGTATTTAATTACAGGCATCTAACCAAAACCACATTAAAAAAAACGTTGACTTTGTGACAATGACTGTAATGTCACTTGAGGGGCTCTTTCTAAATATATATTTTATATTATGAAGTTGTGATATTACAACATTAAGGAAGTCCTACATCTGTCAGATGAAAGTAGAGGAGCAAAAAAGTGCAAGAAACCTGAAACAGAATTATTTCACAGGAGTATTGCAATGTATTTTATGTGACACAAAAGAGCAGTCCAGAAGAAACGTCAAATGTCCCGTCTGTTCGGTAAGACCTGATGGTGTGTTGAGGATCTCTAAATAACAAAACCTCTATTATCCCACGGGGAAAGTGCAGCTCTAGTTTATTACCCAACCCATGACAGCCTTTATCCCTAACTTTATTTTGAAAAGGATTGAAAGATTGTCTCTCTGCTATAGTTGGACAAAGTGACTTGTGAACATGTTTTTCTGTGGCCTTAATTCCCATCCCTCTTGGGCTCAAGATGATCAACGAGCCAAATGAAACTCATTTTTCATCATTAACTGGTTTATTCAGACAGTCTGAAATTGGCTTAAAAATCCAGGTTTGCCTCAGTCAGACAAACAATCGTCTGTTCAAATATCCTCCACACCATAGGCTAGTAGGCCCAGCAGGCCATGAACCAAACCCAGGCAAGAAAAGTGGGGAATTTAGCCCAGCCTGACTCCGCTCATCAGTTCCTGTCAGGTCTTGTCAGATTTGGAAGTAAATGTCAAACTCCAGTGTGTGTTTGTGCTGCTGAATATTTTCTCCGAGTGTTTTCTGGAGGGGTTCAGAGGAGAGTGCTGTCCTGCTGGAAGGGCTGAGTATGGGAACATGTTCTCTTTCTCTCACTGTGCTCCTCCGCATTGGGAGGAGGATGGAGGCAATTACCAGCGCCAGCAGCTGAGAGAGAGCCAAGCCTCTGCACATCAATCAGCATTACTCCAATGCCACTGTGTGTGAGGGAGAGCGTGTGAAAGAGCGCCTCCCAGTGGCCAAAACACTCACCGCACCCAACCAGTAAGAATACCATCACAAGCACAATCTGCTCAAGGGTCTTACATCTGAATGGAGGCCCATTTTCTCCCTCTAAATTAATTTCCACCACCTAATTGCTATGTTCATTACCAGGGTACAAAAATGTCAAAAAAACACTGTCCTGATTTAATTTCCATGGCCGAATGTTAAATGAGTCGGAAAAAGAGGCAAAGCGCTGTGTGTGCTGCTTGTCATTTGGTTCATGTTGCACTGCGAGGCAGAGGCAATTTGGGTTAATGTGGAATGAGGAGGAGGGGGAGAGGTTAGAAAAGACCAGGGGTAATTTGGTGTGGCAAATTGATGAGTCATCTTTTGTTCAAGGTCCTTGATTGATAAAAGAGCCGGGCAGCATTAGAGGAGCCGGAAACGATCTTGGCATAAATGTCTTTTTTTTCACATTGCAACACGCTCCCTCTCTCTCAAGCGTTATGTCCTCCTTGTGTTTAGGCTAATTACATTTCTCCTAAGCCTTAGTGTGTCAACTGTGACATTTCCACTGTTGGCGTAGCCACATTAGCGCCGGTCTCCCATTCTGTCCGCATTAGGGATATATCACATTAGCCAAACTCTCCTCTGGCTGCACTTAACAAAAAATTAAAGGGGTGTTTTGGGTTAAAAAAAAAGAAGAAAGGAAAAAGCTTTCAAAATGTCATATTTTCTCCTCTGTATTCTGCATTGGCACTTCATTTAATGGCCCTAAAATTGCACTCCTGAAAGGTGAGAAGGAACAATCATCCCCTCCTGATTCGTCGTCTGTTCTCCGAGCGTTGTTAGGAAGGCTCCATCGCCTCATGCATGCCAAACCGATGGAAAGCACAACAGCTAAATGTTTGTGCTTTGTCTCTCTGGAGGTAGAACGAGTTAAAATAAAAAGCCGTTTGATGTGCGTGTTGTCTGCGGAGGATTGCCAGCAAGGCGAGGGATGCACACGCATCACACTTCAAGGCCAAACTGGAGCCTGATGAAAGGGAGCGACAGGGCGCTCTGTCCTGTGACGAATGATTGTTAGATAGAACTCAGCCCTGGAGGTAAACAAACGAGGCTGATGTTCCGTGGAGTGAAAGGATTTGAGGGTCTGAATGTGTTATCCATGATGAGAGACAGCTAAGTGTCGCAACATCAAGCTGAGCGCTCCCTGGGATGTAGACATTTATATAATGCTTGACGTAGCCATTGATTGTGCTTTTTTCTATTATTAACTGTTACTGAAAACTGATAGAAAATGGCCCCTTTCAACTCCCGAACATCTTGGGTGAGGACATCCATTTCTTCTTGCTTTGGCACAGCCAGGAGCCTCATCCATAACAACCCTGTCAGAGAGGAGCACACTGCTATTAAAAGGGAGTGAGCCGATGAGATTGTTGGTGACTGGCGCCAGCACACAGCGCACCTACTGACATATTCCTCATTATGTGGACCTCTTTTTACAAATGGACATGCTTGACAAATATATACCTAGTGTACATCATGTGGATACACTAAGAATTACATCACTGAGGAACACTGCCATTTACTCCATTTAGAATAATACCCTCAAAATAAGCTCTTAGCAATTACCACTTAAGGGTAATTTATTGAGCTTATTAAGTAAGAGTAGTACTTAAACATGATTCATGAAGCATCTTACACTAACTAAAAGCATAATGTTCTGTATTGTGAATCAGCTGTAGTGTAGAAACTATAATTACCAGCCTGTCCTCCTACCAAAAACGACCATATAGGCCGATTGTTCTAGCCCTTTTTATGACCCAGAGACACGTTTTAAAGTGTATGTTGTTTCTTACATGACCACTAGAGGTGCTCTAGTGGTCGTGTAAGAAACAACATGCTCCCGGCCCGTTCATTGCAAACGCTCCGGAGGGACGTTTATTCACAAATAACCCTCTCTGGAAAATCCTCAATTGTGGAATAGTTTGGCCATTATAATGCTTTTTGATTCGATTTGTGGCGAGAAGTGTATATTGTACTCTTAGAATCCACGTCCAGTCGATGTGTAGGATCTATAATTTGATAGATATTACGAAGATGATTTGAGGTCTCGCCAGGATAACGTGTATGCAGCTTCCATGTAAAGTTAGCGTGGGTGAAAAGTTTTTCCGGTCTCAAAGTTTTCATAATAAAACCGGATATATTCCCCTCACTGTCAAATGATTACACAGTGATATCTGCATTACTCATCCACTAAAAAAACATCAGTTTATCCTTGTTAATTACACAATATTGATTGGTTTAAATTGTGTACAATGCTTTTGTGTTTTTAGCCTTCGATTCAGAGAAACAAGAGTTTAGACACTACACTACCCAGAATCCCCAGCTATCGTTTGGGACTACAACATCCGCCTTGCTTTACAAACCCCGTGATTAGTCATCAAGCCCTGTGATTGGATGTTGGAGTGGCAGTGCGACAAGTTTACGCTGAGCGTCAAACAGCTCTATGAAATGGAATGGAACCACGGCAGACTTTCCAAAACTGGAATTGGACGGGAACCCCCCCCAGAACTACACATGCTGGTTTGTTTCGCAACATGTTCTATGGTCTCTTTATAAGACGTTTTCGTATTTCCCACAATTAGAAGTTGCCAGTATTAAACTGTGCACACCCTGGAGGTTTAGGGGATAAGAAACACAGTGGTGTTATCAAATTTAAATAATAAATGGGTGAATTAATATATCCACATGACACCTAAGGTCAGAAGAGCTTTATTTAACAGCTGGTCTTATGTCTGTGACCCCTGGTCTTATGTCTGTGACCCCTCCTGTTCATGGCTAAGCCTGAAACATGCACGTGTCAAGGTTCAGAGGCACATTTTGCAAATATGGCAGTAGCCATCGATCATCTTAAGATAAGATATACTTTATTGATCTCAAGTTGGGAAATGTTTTTGTTACAGCAGCATATTTTCTACTCCACTACAATTCAGAGGTTAACCTGGTATTTTTATTCCACTACATGTATTTTAGTTACTTTGCAGATTCTAATTAATGATGTGAAATATAAACAACCCTTAAATCAGACGTTAGTTACACCTGAGTCAAATTCAGGGAAAGTGATTGTCAAGTGCCAAAATAAACTATGCAATATATTTGACGTTAAATACTTTGTCAGACTTCATATTTATCTGTGGATAACACCAACGTTTTTTCTTATTCGAAAGAAGACCTTAACTTAAATTATTCTTTAACGTTTAAATAAAGCCTTATTAGTTTGTCTGTTTTGCACATCCTCCTGTTAATATCTTTGGACGTCCTGCACTAAACTGTTTTATTGTAGAGATCACGACAGTATCTTCTTGATATTTTCTATTCTATATTTCTATCATGCCTTCTACTTTCCCCCAATTTTGTATGGAGGCTACTCTTAATATTTAAATGTTTTCATCAAATAAAAGTTATTCAATAACAAAATTCAATAGCGTGCTTTAACCACTAGGCGGTGCGGGTTAAAAAACCAGTGGTGTAGTTAATAAAACATAATGAATATTAACTTTATTGTGAAAATAAAACAGAACGGTAAAGGAAAATACAGTTTTAGTCTCAATTTGAAGCTTATGCATTGTAACATGAACCTGTAATAGTCAACTGCATGAGGAGTTGGAAAGGTAGTAAATAATATCTTTAAAAACTACAAAAAAATCGCTTTCTATCAGCTGTGCACCATTATGGTGTAAATATAGCCTATCTACCAATTGGATCAAATATAAAAGTAAACCGAATTAGTGTTGATATTGCAAGGAGACGTATTGTGTGAAAAGAAATGGTTGTTCAATCAGGAGAGATGTGATGTATGGAATACATGTTTATTATCGGGTCACATTATATAAATGAAACATAATGATGACAGATTATAACAGTGAATAAAATGGTGTTTGGCGATTAGGCCCAGGTTTTGTAGGATATCAATCGGGAAGGGATAGAACCGTTGCCGATGAACCCCCAAAAGAAGTGAAAGTATGGAGTACTGAACGTGATGAAATCTTACCTTGTGGTATGCAGTGGAGATCTATGGATGAAATGAGAGGTTAGTGCATGTGGGGATTTTAGACATACTAATGCATCCTAGGCGTCCTTCCTGGACGTACAGGGCGTCCTGGACATACAGGGCATCCTGAACATACGGGGCTTCCTTGACGTACGGGTCACCCCGGACATACGGGGCGTCCCGGACATACGGGGCAACCTGACTTAGCAGGGACACATTTAATATGGACCCGAAGGTTACAACCTGGACGTACAGGGTTAGACATGTCAAGATAAGCATGAGCCGCGGGGCGAATATACGTGCTGACATGCTAAGAACCACCACCAGTTATATGCATAAGTACCAATTTAAGGTTGGAGAGACCTTTGGATAGCCAGCACGGCATTGAGGTCCGGACGAATGTAGGATGAGAAAGTGGAGGAGGACCACCGTCCGAGTTGTTGCAGGGATGAGGATGAGACGCCTTGATTAGCAGCGGAAGTAGCTGCACCTATTCTAAATGAATGCTCCGTGTATAGGAGGGGGGATAACCCGGATTTCATGAGAACTTGCTTTAAATTGTGGTTGAACTGTCGTTGAGTTAAGGGAGAATTCCCTGAGATAAGAAATAATGGAGAGAAGGGATTAGAGGTAGGTCTAAGCTGTAGGAATTTGATCATGGATTTATAAGGGCAGAACTGGGAGTCGTTGCGGGCGGCGATGACAGAGCAGGCGCTGCCGCATTTGGAGTGCTTAAGATGTAAGCTAAAATGGCTGGCGTGAAAGATATGTCAGACAAGCTGACGTCTCGATTGGAATCGAACGTTAGAGAAGCTGTGGTAAATTCACCTGGTCTGAGGAAAGCATAAAAAGCTAGGAGAAATAAAGCATCAAGTAGCGCATCGATATAAGGGGAGAACAACCCACTTCTAAGTTTGGAGAGCATAAGGCGTAAAGTGGAGAGTGTAATAGGACGTTTCCGGTCTAAGGCAGGGGGAAATGTTTTAATAAGACCTTTGAGAATGAGTTTGACTGACTGGTTTGCGAACAGGCTGGGAAAGCCGGGATCGAAACAGCGAATGTTCAACTGAACTCCTGCTAAGAGGCCCCGGATGTATTGGGGTTTGAGGTGGCGATCAGTGGCGCAGTAGCACATGAAGGCGCACACGGTGGAGATGAAAACAGGTTTAAGTGTAATGCCTACGGAAAAGCAAAATAAAGCGAACGTTCTCCAAGCGAAATCATATGTTTTAAGGGTGGAAGCGGCTAAGCCCTTCCTCATGAAAAACCTGGCGGATTCGAGGTGCCTTGCTAGGGGGCTTCTATTTAGAAGAGAGAGAGAAGATGCAGGGGAGGAATCCTGACGGGTTGAGCGCTGGCTTCTGGGCAGAGGTTCCGGAATTTCTGGAAGTGGAAACGAGAGAGGGAATCAGCCACTGAGTTGAGGTGGCCGGGAACGTGACGAGCGGAGATGAGAAAGTTGTGGGTGATGGAAGACCACGTGATGCTTCTTATGAACGGCATGATGTCACGGCACGGGGAGCGCGCTTTATTAATAATTCCGACCACTGATTGGTTGTCACAGAGTACTGAGATCCTCTGCCGGGGCCAGAGGTGACCCCACACGTGGCAGGCAACAGCGATCGGAAATATCTCATGCAGAGCGGAGGAAGAGGCATGGCTGGGGAATGCCGGAGGCCATGAGCCTGCAAACCACTCTCCCTGAAAGAAACCCCCAAAACCCACGGATGAGGCAGCGTCCGTGAAGAATCTCATGGAGTCGGAGGAGTACACAAGGTCGTCCTAGAAGAAGGTGATGCCATTCCAGTGTGCGAGCAGGAGGGACCAGAACCGCAGGTCAGAGCGGCAGCCTTCATCTAAGAAGACTTGGTCATGGAGGTTTTCTACAGTCGACGCTGTATCCAGGAGCCGTGAAATAAAAGAGCGCCCCTGAGGGATAATACGCATGGCGAAGTTGAGGTGCCCGAGCAGGGAGAGCAGTTGCTGCTTGGTGATAACTTGTTGCTCACAGAAGGACTTTGTAATGTCGCGAATGCGCTGCAGTTTGTCCGTGGGGAGAGACGCTTCCATGTCTACGGAGCCGAATGTAATGCCCAAAAACTCCAGGCGTGTGGTGGGACCTAGCGTTTTCTCCCCTGAGAGGGGAACACCTAACTCCTGAAAGCATAGTTTGAGTTTTGCTAGAGAGGCGCCTGAGTTGTCCCGAGGGGGATCTATGAGGAGGAAATCATACAATAGATGCAGGACGGAGGGGATTCTGACAATGTTCAGGAGGATCCAGCAGAGGGCTTCTGAAAAAGAATGAAAGATGCAAGGGCTACTTCTGCACCCGAAGGTTAAACGGACAGCGAAGTAGAATTTGGACTCCCATCTGATACCGAACATATGCCACTGAGATGGGTGAATGGGAATTATTTTGAACAAGTCAGTAATGTCTGCTTTGGAGAGCCACGCTCCTTGCCCTGCGGATTTGAAGAGCTTGATGGCATTATCAAATGAAGCTTAATGAAGAGAAAAATACTCTGGGGGAATAAGGCTATTGATGCTGCAAAACGGGCCAGCGCGAGGAGCGGACAGATCGAAGATGAGCCTTTTCTTCTCAGAGTATTTGCGTGTAGCGACCCCTATTGGGCTTGTCCGGAACACTGGGAACGGAGAGGAATGGAAAGGACCGATTAAATATCCTTTGTTGAGCTCTTTTTGAATGAGCTGAGAGAGTATGGTGGGTTCTTTGGTGGCTGACTGCAGGTTTTTTGTCACTAAAGTCACTGAGGGGGGGGGAAGGACCCCTACCCTGAACCCTTGAGAGAGCCCTGACAAAAGATAATCAACGAACACAGGATTTGGGTGAGTCGAAAGTGCAGCTGCTAAATGTGTGGTGTTAATGGAAGTTGAGGAGTGATGTTTTAAGAGGTTTTTCCACCACGTTGATTCTATTGCGGGAAGGGGGGCCGGCGCCTTGGGCAAACTGACCTCGGGTGAGCATCCCTGCAGGTACTGACGGTTTGGTTTATTGTTCCCAGAATACTGCGTGGGGAAAACGCTAGACCCGGAGAGAGGCACTGAAGGGCAGAGCGGAGAGGTGTGGCCCTGTGCTCCGCAACTGATGCACGAGACAACTTGTTGCCCGCCGGTAGCCATAACGAGCAGCTCGGTATCCAGCACGGACCAGTCCAGGCTGATGTTACAATGAGCTAAGTGCAGCGCTGCTTTGCTAGAGAAGCTTTTATGGTATTGGTAAAACACGGATTTCCCGTATTTGATGTGAAGATCGCCGATCATGGCCAGATAAGCATCTAACTCCACTCTCCTTTCAGGGTAAACTGTGCTGAGAGCATAGCGGAAGATGCTAAAAGCTACCAGAAATTGCCCTATAGAAAGGTCTTTGAGGAGCCGGGGGTCTGCAGATTTAAATACCGCAGTAATGCTTCCTCCCGAGGCGATGGCTTTGTTGCACTCCGGGGACGGCAGAATAAGGCTGACTAAATTAATGTTTTCCCGTCGAGGATCTTAGCTCTGAACCGTGAGGAGATGTTAGCGGCTTGTGGAATGTAGGGCCTACCTGAGGGAGGAGCCGGGAGGGCGGAAGCCAGAGAGTGAGGAGGAACTACCATGCCAAATACAAAATCCTGACCCGGCGGGGCCGCCGCAGAGGTTGAAGCTCCGGCCTGGCCTCTCTCCATGGACTGGAGGCGAGCGTCGATTAGTAGCATATAACTTGCCAGAGATTGCAGTGTGTTGACTAGGCTTCCATCGAAGAGGGGCTGAGTGCCGGAGCTCCCGGGCTGAGCGGCGCTGGGCTGCTGAGCGCCGCTGGAGCGAGCCTGAGGAGTGGAGGATTTCTTGGCCGAGCTAGCTCCTGAAGGACTCGCCTTTTTAGACCTTTTGCCCCCGCGGCCGCGAGAGCGCCCTCGCCTTCTTCCGGGGGGGCTGGCTGGAGCTGCTGGCCTGGGCTGGGAGACCGCGCCGGAGGCTTGGTCCGAAAGCTCACGGAGCTGGGAAAGCAGGAGATCTGGGGCTGGGGTGATGTCCTGCTTGCGGAGATGGGCGAAGAGGAATTCTGCCTCTGCTGTGCGAGAGCCGCTGCGGGCGCTCAGACGAGAACTGAGGCGACGGTGACTTGAGGAGTTTGACGCTTCCTCTGGAAGTGCATCGGAATCGGGATCAAGATCCTTCGGAAAAGGTAAGATCTCTGAAGAGTCTGAATTAGACATGTTTTTTTTTTTTTCGTATCCAGTGTTTTTTTGGCGTAAGAGGAGTGTAAGCTACCAATTTAGCGCGTTGACACCTGGAAGACAGCTGATGGAAAAGGGGAGAGCATATATAGAGGGATTAACAGGTGCGATAATTAGGCTTGTGGATGGAGGGAAGTGATAGGTTAGCTTGAGGAGTGGCACTCCCTATCAATTAGTGAAGGGAACGAGTATTGCCATGAGGTGCAATACGAAGTGATAGGTCTTCCTGCCTGAACTTGCGCTGAGCTTCATATGTTGTTTAATTGCTAATAATATTTATGATCCACGTCACGTGTTCAGTTTTGGCGGCATTTCTTACAGTTTGTCAAAAGGTCTTCTGATCAGGGCTCTATAAATAAATATCTACGGCAGATATGTAATATTTAATACAGCCAAACCATGTATTACAATGCCGTTATGTGATGACTTCCAAAGAGAAAAGCAAGAACACTCGGAATAAAATATTTTATTTAAAAAAATGTTTTTCCAATTTCATATCATATAAATACCATATCCCGACATGCATTGCGGCTAAAACAATCCCAGGGGTTCCCAACCAGTCGATCGCGATCGATCGGTCGATTGCGGGCAGATTCCCAGTCGATCACGAGATGTGTCTAAAAATAGAAAAACAATATTCTGTTTTATCGTTAATGTCCTATACAGCATAATCTTCCTGTGCCACAATAATGCACTTGAACGCATCAAAGCTTTGTGATTGGCCGGCGTGATTTGTTTTTGTTGCTTCAGGGCATGGCTGGTGGGCAGTGCGCTGACGTTGTCTGTGTCAACAGGAGTGACAGTCCGCATACACACAAGACCGCAATTATGGCAGAAGCAAAAAAGCCCAAAATATATAATTTTCACTCCGAGTGGGAGGATGATTATTTTTGTATCTATTCCAATTCAAAGTCCATCAGTCTCATCTGCAATGCGAGCGTGGCTTTATCGAAGAAGGGTAATTTAGGACCGGCATTTCAAAACAGTGCACAAACGCTACGAGACGGAATTCCCTCCTAATTCTGCCCTACGCTCCCAAAAGGGGAGGGGCCTGAGAGGACAGCTAAATGCACAGCAGTCCATTTTCACCAGGCCCAACAACAAGAGCAAGGCTGCTACCATAGCATCTTATCGTGTCAGTCACGTTCTTGCGAAACACATGAAGTCTTTCAAAGACGGCGAAGTTGTGAAAGAAGCATTCCTGGAGGCTGCCGACGCACTTTTGGGGGACAGTAATAACAGCAGCATTTCAACAGGTTTTTGATATAATAAAAAGTCAAGTTAGATACCGTTATTAATCAGCTGTACGTTTTAGTTTTGTTTGAACTTATTCATTATAATTATTGTACACAATGGTATAAGAATGCAAACTTAAATTGATTATAGTCTATTATCAATTCAGGGTTGCTTGCATCCTATTTTAAAAAGGCATTTCTTTTTATACTCTACTAAAATGCAACAAAAAAAAGCTTTGATTCTATTAATTTTGTCTTTTTTATTGCACTTTGGCAGCAGATTCCTGTGTAGCTTCAGATCTGAGTTGTCTTATTTGTAAGCCTAATTTATACTTTTGTAGCAACACTATTTTTATATAATGGCAAAGAAAGGGTTCAGAGTCTTTTCTTTTTTTCCTGTGTCATATGTGGCAGCACTGTTCAATGTTTCTTGAAAACATTACCCACTGTAGTATGCATGGGCGCGGGAAGAGGGGTGCTGAGGGCGCTGCAGCACCCCCTAGCGGCAGGCAGGGGGTGCGGAGCTCCCCTGTCTGAATTATTATTTGACGGTTATTGCTGCTCCCGCTGTGCATAATCTGTGTAATATGTAGCCAATAAATTCCACATTGTTGGTAAAACAATATTTTGGCCTGCCCCGAATGTTTTTTCTGTAGCCCCGGACAATTCTACCTCAATAATATAATACATTAACCCTGCTTTACGTGAACCTCATCAAGACACTAGAAAGGACGGGCAGGACTGTAATTTCCCGTATTCAGTGAATGCAACAGAGGCAAGACACCACCAGACCAATCAGAGAGTTGCATGGAAATAAAAGTGTGCTTGTGTCATTCAAGCTCGCGGCTCTCTGTGTGCGGAAATAGCGCATTTAGTGTGTGTGAGAGAGGGGGAGAGAGAGAGGGATTATAGTGATAAAAAAAATAAGAGAATAAAGGAAAAACAGTTATGAAATACTATATGGCAGTAAAACAAGAATACAGTTTGAAAGGGGAGTGATTTGTAAAATATCCATAAAGAAAAAGAACATCTGATTACAGTTGTGTTTCATCTTGTTATTGAGAGATGTATCCATAGATCTCTTAATGTTGCTCTCAAAGTGCACCAGATTGATGCTTTTAACTTCAATATTTAAAACAAATCTTCCCGGGGGAGCATCCCCCCGGACCCCCCTAGAGGAGGTGAGGTCCGCTCCCTACTCGTAAAAGATAGCACTTTACCCCTGCTGCCTATATGCCGTGAGCTGATTATCGAGCCTTCATTGTAACAGTAGCGGGTGTACTGTGTGCGTGTGGGGAGTTTTTTTGTGCGTGCTCTATAGTAACCGTAATAGTGTTCACTGGAGTCCAGCACATCAGCACCCCCACTCAAAATACCTTCCCGCGCCTCTGGTAGTATGTGACGTGTGAATAAATTCAAACTCTGTATCAACAACACTGTTGTGTAACTTCAGTTAAATACTTTTATGTGTGTAGATTAGAAATAGGTAAGATAAAGGATCTGCAGTATTTTATGAAGTATTAATGGTACAAAGGTCACATACAAGTAGAAGTGTGATATCACTGTTAAATCATTTGATCATTGGTTTTATTATGAAAATGTGTAATCATTTGACAGTGAGGGGAACATATCCGGTTTTATTACGAAAACTTAGAGACCGGGAAAACTGTTTTCACGCTAACTTTACATGGAAGCTGCATACTCGTTCTCCTGGCGAGACCTCAAATCATCTTTGTAATATCTAACTATAGATCCTACATATCGACTGGACGTGGATTCTAAAAGTACAATATACATGTCTCCGCTAGAAATCTCATCAAAAAGCGTTTCAATGGCCAAACTATCCTACAATTTAGGATTTTACAGAGAGGGTTATTTGTGAATAAATGACCATCTGTAACGTTTGCATTCAACGGGAGCACTAGAGGGCGAAAACTTTAAAACTTAATTATAGGACGTATTAAGCGCTTGAACAAACTACATTTTTGGTCGCAATAAGGGCCTGAACAATCAGCCCATTTGGTCGTATGAGTTGGAGGACTTGTTGATAATTACGCATTGCAGATGCACGTAGATTTAAAAAAAGATATTCAAATGTAATGCAATAAAGTGTACCACTTTTGGTTCATATGTATATAAAGTAGGCCTACATATTTTCGTATTAGGTAAACTGTATAATGCTTTAATTAATATATACTTTAATATTAACTGTGACCCTCTGTCTAAAACTGCTCTCTCGGTCAGCTGGCCGGCTCTGTTGTGACTGGTCAACTGCTTACAGGTGTCCCACCCATTGGAAATTAAAATGTGACATCACCATGTGTTACCATGTTACGGATGTAAACAAATTAGCCCAATGGAGGAGATCAGGCCGAGTGTATGAAAGAGAAACTCTGGAGAGAGAAACTTTTGGATTGTAGCTTTTGTAGACCATTCACATGAACAAGAACCTATACAACACACTACAGGAAAAGAAAACCCCCAAAAGCTTAATAGGGCCTTTTTTAAAAGTATGTAAATCAACTTGGCTGAGTAAACATATTTAAGTAAGTGCTTTCCAATCGTTAAATGCCTTATGCCTTTTATCTTGAGTTCATTGGGTGTTGTTGAAATGGCTGGATTAACCTCCTACAGCGGTTACCCCCACTAATCCCTTCCTTTTTCTGTGTAACTCTGCATTCTCGTCATTAAACTCAAATATATTTAGCAATACCCCACATGTAGTGGAAACTAATTTAAACATGTGCATGTACAAGTTTTATTTATATAGCACATTTATAAACAATTTTTGGTCGAGCCAAAGTGCTGTACATATAATAAAAATAGCCTACAGTAGAGACACTTTACAGCTAATACAACAGCAAAGATTGTTCAGAATATCAGTATGAGAAAAAAATGACACCCTTAGATCTTCACATCGTAAAAAGAAAAACTTCCGGAGAAAACCCACAGTTTAAAGGGGAAAAAATGGGAGAAACCTCAGGGAGAGCAACAGTGGAGGGATCCCTCTCCCAGGACGGACAGGCGTGCAATAGATGCCGTGTGTAAATCGAAGAGATAATACATTTTACAACATAGGTAGACCAAATGTTTGGAAATGCATGTATCTGTAATAAGAAGATGAATCTACGAAGATGTCAACTACAATCCTGTGGGAGCATTCAGGGAAGCAGCATGACGAGACCCAGGCAGGACCGCAGAGACAGGTTTAGCCACGACCCGAAGTCCACGACTTAATCCAGAACTCAGGATAGAGGATCCAGGACACAGGACCACAGCAAGAAGATCAGCCTCGACTCCGGATCCCGGCGTAGATATAGACACAAAACAAGAGAACATTTGGCTGGGTTAATCGGAACAAGAGAATACACAGACGCAGACGGAAGGACAAGCACTCCCTTAGAATAGGTTGAGGGCAAAGGGTAAGAGGGTAAGAAACATAGGTGGAGAGGCACACTCAGGGAACAAGGTCCCCACTGGAGCCTTAGTTGGAAATTGATGAGAGATCGGGAGGTACGCTGTATCTACGAATCGTAATACTCCTCGGCCTGTCTAAGCCACTCTGCAAACCGTTTCCCTCTAATAAAACTTCGAGAGGTTAGAGAGGGAAAAGGTCTTGGATAAAAGTTATTCTTGATAAGAGAAGCCAGAAGGCCAGAGAGAAAAAGTGAGTTTTAAGTGTTGATTTAAAAACCCCCAGGGTCTGGGCCGACCTCACATGGAGGGGCAAAATGTTCCAGAGCCTGGGGCCCACTGCTGCAAATTCTCGGTACCCTCTGGTTTTGAGCCTGGTCTTAGGCACTATCAACAGCAGAGTGGTCAGCCGTCCTTAAGGCTCTGCCTGGGGTGTAGCGATGGAGGAGTTTGGCTATATGGGTTTTCTTGTGGCTGTTATCATGTTGATAATGTGCTTTAGTGATAGAGCCAAGGGAATTAAAGAAAGGACATTCATTTGTGTCAATATGTTACGTGAGTTAAAAAAAGGAGTTCAATGGAGGTGTTTCAGGCGGGGGGGGGAGTGTGTGGGAGAGAAACACAGGGATTTTGGCTATGAAAACCATTTACATACACAAAAACCTATATAAAACACGACAGGAAATGGCCACCACTGTTGTCTTCAGCTGTCCATGTACACGTCCTTGAACCGAGGCTTAAAGAGCCTGTGACACGAGTTTCCCCCATCCTCCAAACCCATCAATATGAGTAAATATTGTCCCCTTGAAAACCGTTACTGAACTGATTTTGGATATTTGTACTTTGATAACCATTAATCTGCCCTTCAATGTTGACCATTTTCTGGATCTTCTCCAGGATTCTTCAAGTCCCGCCAAATTATGTGTGACGTCATTGCGGGCACAGCGCTCCAGCTGCACCGTTCAGGATCCCAGCATCTGCATGTAAACCTGATGTAAACGCACGTTGGCGCACACAGCAGCAAGCTCAGACAGCGATGACAGTTTAATTTTGAACGTGTCTGAGAGCTCATATGAGGCTGAAGGATCGGTTTATGTTGTATCTGTTAGAAGTTTAGGAATTAGGTGCGTCAATATGGGCGATCATACGGTCATGTAGCCAGTGGTGGACTGGGACTAAAAATCAGCCCGGGACTCTCGACCGGCCCACTTCGGTACCGCTAGTAAATTGTCAACGAGTGGAGTGGGGGATGTGCTAGTGACTTATCCGACCGGCCCACTTCGGTACCGCAACTTACATGATGCCGTTTAGACAATATAATAATAAAGGGCGGTGCCGGCTGTCAGCGAACCGATCCGGCCTTTCTGCGCGACTATCTCTCAAATGCGGGACATAGTCTCAATGTGTGGGACGCGGGACAAATAATAAAAATGCTGTGTGTGCACTCCCGCACAGTGCGGGACACCTGGTCACCCTACACACATAGTTCTGCCCCTCACACACACACGCTTCAAATCAAGTTGCATAAATGCTTGAGCTACGTTTTTATTATAATTACTGTGAAATCTGCCTATTATGTTTTCGTGATTATTACAACAAACACACACTTGCAACTGATAACACTGGCAATGATTTTAGATGTATTAGACTATTAAAAAAAGAAATCATGCTTCAAATAAGTGGGGGTACGGCGTACCCCCGCGTCCAACGCCCACTACACCACTGGCTACATCTACAAAAAGCATCGGTTTGTTTTCTCATCAGGAAATGCAAACCGGCTCAAACAAACGATTTTTAAATCATCATCCTCACGATCATTTAATGTGTCATATGTTCGCCGAATTGACATGAAAGCACTAATAAATGTAGTGTAATCCACTTGAGTTTACAACTACAAAAATAATCGATTTGTTTTTATATCACATCCGACGGGAGGAAATTCAGCAGCTCTCACTACCGATTTTTAATCCTAATTTAATCATCTTCACCTCGATCATTTATGTTTATGTTCGCCGAATTGACATGAAAGCACTGGCAAATATGAATATACTGTAGTCAACTTCATTAAAACGTTATTAACGTGCCTACACTCAGTAATTCACAATTTCTACGCATGACAACACACTTTGTCCGTGTTTGGTTCTCTCGCCGCACAGTGAAGCGTTCCCGCATTGACGTCACATCCGGCTTCCCCCAAAACTTCAAAATGAGTCGAAGGAATTTCCCCGCGATGTTCAAAATGATTGATATTTATCGGAACGGTAGCGAACCTTCTATTTTAAACTAACGGTTTGAGATGACTAGTAGTCCAATATTTCATTGCACAACAGTTGTTGGGATGCTGTCACAGGCTCTTTAAGGTTGCAAGGTTCCTGAGTCTGAAAGGACAACACACCACTTGTTTTTATCATTCACTAGCTTGATTTTGTGAGTTTTCTTGCCTCCTCCAATGTCTCTGCCTGAACTTTGTCTGACGGTACTTCCAGGTATCTCTGTAGCTCTTGTAAATATCAGCAGAGATAATGCGTATTATTTTCTAGTCTTAGAAAGAGCGTTTTAAATCATGCAGGCTACTTCGGAATGATTTCCTTATCTTAGATGTTTAAATCAACAAGGCTGCCTCCAAACCTGCATGACTCAGTGGCCCGATTTATATTATCTGTGAAACACTGATTCACTCTTAAATGCATTACAACATTTTTAGAGGGGTGTTGTAAAATATTGGAAATGACTGCCGTTGACTGTATCTCTATAGCCTATAGACCCCGTAACATGCAGAAACTTTGCAGATTATTTTCAAAGGGCCAAGTGTTTCATATTAAGTGACAGCCTGTGCTTTGTGTGAAATGTACAATAAAACTGGAGGTGAGCACGACTAATTAATTCATTTGTGAAGAGCACCTCAAAAATACTGTAATTCTTTCTGACATGCTAATAACTCCGCTGAGCAAAAAATCATGTTCCATGAAGGCAACACCTTTTCAATGAGCATGCATAGCCTTCCAAATCCTGTCCCTCTCATTTCACACCTCCTATCCACTGCCGTCAGTCACAATGACATTAAAATATATAACTCAACATGAAGTACCTATTATTTTGATATGCCAAAAATCTGAAACAAGTCTAACGGCCCGTCTACACTACAGGCATCGAAAAATGCTTTCAACGCTTCGCCCATTCACTTGAATGGGGTGACGTAGAAGATGTTTAATCTTCGCCGAACTGCATTGTGGGGAGCATGGCATGGCTTTGCAAGCATCACGAGCATCTATCGGCATCAAAAGTTGAACAATGTTCAACTTTTGAGGCTCGATGCTTGGCATCAGCCAATCAAATCGAAAGGAAAAGTTACATCTGTGGTGTTCAGGATCAAAACCTGACCCAACAGAGAATATCAAAGAGTCTGGGTGGTTCTATAGATAACATTTTACCCAGACGGTTGTATCCCTCCATTAAAAAATAATGTTGCTGGGGTCAGAATTTACCCTATTTGAAGATTCGATTTGATGAGAATGTCAACAACCTAACCCTAATCATAGATGTGGCCATTGGAACACATTAAAAATGTAAACGTAGTTGTTGTGCATGTATTAAACCTTTTTATTAAAGTATTGTGACCTAAAAAAAAGAAGGTTTTGGGGCATTTATAAAAAACCTACATTTTTGACATAAAAGGTGATTATTGCGCCATACAATTGCATAAAGTAAGTACACATTTTAAAAGGTTTTATGTAACCATCAACACAGGGCCTTGGGAACAAAGGACCCAAGGAGAGCCCATATGTAGTACGGAGGAACAAAGGACCCTGGGTACACAGCAGTACCCCTCCCAAAACAACCGTCTATATGTTTTCATTTTGAGATTAGGATACAAGATAGTGTTTAATCACACATTTTAGATCATATAATAGCCTCTTATCTGCATTACTATCTTACCTGTAAACCTCAATTCTTATTTTCAAGTCCTTAAAATTTATCTCTAGGAAATATCACTTATGAAACAAACTACCTTTTGTGAATAAAACACTTTCTGACAACTTGCATACGTTTCTTATCACAGATCTGTTCTGCTGTTTCCTTGCGGGCAAATTGGGAAGTAAGGAGAAGGAGCAAAGGGAACATATCGCTGACTCAGGGGCTGGGAGATGACTCCGCTCAGCTTGGCAAGTTGTTTTCACTTAGCGTACAGGCACTGACATCGGACAGCACCTTGGGAAATGTGGTCAGTCACATTTTCACAGACACACATACAGGGACTGTGAATGTGCTTAATTCATTCCCCAGTGATCATATGAGCTTTTAAATAGTATCACCACAGGCTTTTTAAAAATTCTTTTGAAGAGTGACTGGCGGCTTTAAGGGAATACGAAACAAAAAAGACCACCAGTGAGACCAAAATCTTGGTTATTCCCATGGTGTTAAGATGACAAGCTCAAAAACGTCTAAAAATAGTTATCTTCCAATTTAGTATTATGCAGTTAAACAACATGTTCATATATACAAAACTTGTCTCTGAAGTCTTTGGCTCGAAATAGGAGGGGGGGTGGGTTACCTTGGTTGGTTATTGGCTAATGGTTACACAAGCCCAAAAAAATTTATGACATAAAAAAATGAGTGAATCTCTTTACATGTTTATATATAAAATACATGAAAAAGTGAATTTTGCATAATAGGTGACCTTTAAGGTTAGCATTCGCTAACTTTTAGCTTAAAGTGGACCTATCATGCTATATTTGAAAAATATGTTGTAGGGCCTATACAAAACATGTCTGTGAAGTGTTTTGCTTAAAATACCAAACAGTTCACCCATTGTAGCCATGCCTCATACTGATCATACCCCTCTTTTGCAGCCCTGTTAGAGAAATGCAGATTTTGGGTCCTTAGCTTGAAAAAAAAGAAAGAAGAGGAGGCGGAGCTAATGCCTGATCAGAATTCTACCGGAGATAAAAAAACGCCATCCTGTTTAAACCACGTCAAGGATTATTTCTGAAACAGTATGGAGCTCAAATGCTTTTTCTCTTGCAGGTTTATTAC